>NC_081557.1:102364034-102408482 GCF_022355385.1 Mustela nigripes
GGGTATTATAGAGGGCACGGATTGCATGGAGCACTGGATGTGGTGAAAAAATAATGATACTGTTATGCTGAAAATAAATAAATGAAAAAAAAATTAAAAAAAAAAAAAAGGAGACAGGAAACAAAGGTGCCAAATGCTAAAAGAGGTTGGTCTATGTGACAAAGTTATGGGTGTTTACTTTTTTCTGCATCTGCAAATTTTTAAATCTTTTGCAACTTTCTAAGCTGACCATTACTTTCTCAATCAGAAGAGAAAAGAAAAGAAAACAGCCTATGAAATATACAGATACTCATACTGGACTTATACTTGATAAGAAGCTACCATTAAGAACAAAGTGATTTCAAAATTCAATCTGAGGACTAACATATTTCTTGGTCTAATCCAAACAGCAACATTTCTTAATCTAATATAATGACTATGTGTAAAGAAAGGGGATAGAATATGTGCAATGAACAAACCTCTCTAAATGAATTTAGTTACCTTGTGAATAAATTCTTGAGATAATATTTTGTTAACCTACTGAAAGGATCAGCATAGTCTTGAAAATTATGACCTATTGGACTAAGAATTTCTCAATTTATTCAACTCATCAAAAAGAAGTTTTCTGATTCTGGATGACCAGCTGAAGGTTTGGGACAGGAATGTCTTTCTTGAGGAGACTGCAGCTTTTTTTCTTTGCTCAAGAAAGAACCTTCTGATTTATAATTTATTATCCTGAGATCCCCTACTCACCAGAAGGATGTGAGGCCCAGCATTCTTATGGAACATAGGTCAACCCTCAGAGATACATAGAGGAAAACGACATAGTCTGAAGTTCCTTGTATTCTTAGGGAGGATACAGATGTGTGAAGTTATAAAATACAACACAGAACGAGGAATTCAACACAAGGATGGGAAAGCGGGAGAGGAATTAAATGTGTTGGGAGGACATTCCAAGGGAATTTTCCAGAAGAGATGATTCTTAAGTTGACTTTGAAAAGGAAATTGGACATTTATCACAGGGTAAATTGTGTGAATGGCATTCTCTGACAACAAAACTGATGCTTATGAGACATGTTTAATATGCAGAGCTTTCAAAGATGAAAGAAAGAGAGTTCTTCTGACAGTCATTCTATACAAATGCCTACTGGTAATAAAAGAGTGATGAGAAATATCAGGTTATACAGGATTACATGGGAAGCCAACTGATAATCTTAAGAAAAGTGTAGAAATCTAGATCAAATACATGCTCAGAGATACTCTGGTTTTCTTTTTTCTGAAAGTGACTTCATTTACTTGATTAGACAACAAAGTATTTAATGTGATAGACAATATCAGGGGGCATGAAAGTTCATGTCAGTTTATAATACTGTATTCAAGAATATTATAATTAACTAATAATAGAAAAATGGGATTTTGATCAGAGGTATTCATGATTTCATACATTTAAATTAATAACAGAGTCCAGACACAAAGGAACATATTGAAGAGAATAAAATTGGGTAAACCTTTTCTTTTCATTTTCTAAAGCAGTGCTAGATTTTATTCTGAGTTTTCCTTTCTTTTAATAAGAATGAGACTCCTATAATGAGCTCCTATCATGTTTATAACAATGTTTCTTTGGCTTGTTCAACTATGAAGCTTTAAAGTTATTCCTTTCATGTTTTAATTTATCAACATCATGATATTATACATTTTGTTTTATGATTCAAATACCATATATATAAACATTCCAATTTTCTGCATTAATTTGTATATCAGTTCCAATTATATGTATAGAATTACTTATGTAAATATGTTTTAAATATTTTCAACTTTTAATATCGACTTCTGAATTGAGTTTGTCAGATTTTCCCTCATTTTTCTTCCTGATTAAAGTTCACAAAAATAAGAGGAGGATATCAAATGTAATGCTACATTAGATTTTATGGCAGTCTGTCATTTACCCAAACCAAACAGAATTTCCACTAAACAGAGTGCAGATGGGATCCTCAGTTAGGACAGGGAGTCCCAATAGGAAGATGAAAAGACTGGAGGCTATGGCTGAACATCCAGACATTCTGTGCCCTAGGACCAAACTACCGGTTCTGCAGGAGTAGAAGAGAATCAGAGAGAGGAATGCTTTGTTAGAAGGTCCCAGGAAACAAAATTCAAAATTCAAAACTGGAAGGATCTTCTAAGTTTGAAATCTAGTTTTAGAATTTCGGGTCAGTGGCTGCAAATCATATAAAGAAGAACTTTAGCTTATGGGACTGGAACAATTATCTGTCCATTCTGTCTTGGAGGAACAACTGGACGAAATGGCCAAAACTAAATGGTAGAGAAGAAAAAGAGTCAATGGAGAACTGGATACAAATTCTTGAGGCAAATTTTTTGCCAAGATTAGGGTCTTTCCTATTTCTAGGTGAATTTGTATCCCCTATCTCTTACCTCAAATTCCATAGTCCTTTGCTTCTCTTCCCTACAAATATAATCTAAATTCTTGAGTTTCAAGAGAAAAACTTCTCCCAAAAAACCAGTTCAACTCTTATAAATGATGATAGCCCAGAGAAAGTAATTCATGTAAGTTTACCATTTTCTCCTTAACCTTTTCCTCCACTCAACATTAATTCAGTCAGTTTGTAAAAACTGTCACATGCTTAGCTTGATCTGGAATCTCTGAGCAAAGGAAATAAAGCTGCATAAAACATTAGTCATTACTCTCCAGGTACTTAGTGGAACTTAAATGTAATTTAGAGCTTTCATATAACCAAATCACTAAGCAAAAAAGAAAAAGAACAAACGATAAACTGAAAATAGGTGAGGCACAGAAAACTACAGGTGCATATTTATGACAATCTTGCAACAGAAAACAACATGGTCAACACAAAATTGGCTGATATTGTAGCAGTGAAAAACATTGTCAGATTTGACTATTTTCAAATATAACACTAAATAAGTTTAACAGAAAAATTGTGATGGAATGTGAGAAATAAACATTAATTTCAAGGAGTTAAGGTCTTTAGTATATAACTGATTATTAAAACCCCAAAGTGGGGCACCGGCTGGCTCAGTTGGTAGAGCATGAAACTCCTGATCTTAGGGTTGTGAGTTCAAGCCCCACTCTGGGTACAGAGATTACTTTAAAATCTTAAAAAACAAAACAAAACAAAACAAAACAACACCCCTCCATAAAATGCCTGCTTTCAGTTTAAAACAAAAAGAGAAAATACAAAGTACTTGTATAACTAATTTCCATGGGGGAAGTAAAAACAATATGCAGGAAAGAAATAGCAACATTACTAATAATGAAACAAAGAAAAAAAATCAATGCAATGTCATTAGCTATTTTATTAGCAAACAAAACAAAAACACAAACAAACAAACAAACAAACAAACAAACCAAGGACACAAAGCTCATAACTACAAGAGAAAATGAAGAAATAAACTTTCTGGAAAGCAATGTGGCAATGGTCACCCAACATCTAAGTACTTCTATTACTTTTGAATAAGTAATCCACTGTCATGTACTAAAGAAATAATGGTAGTACTAAGTAGGCATCTATGTTCTAGAATAATAATTACCTTCCCTCAAAATTAATCAAAGTTAGAAAATTTTCTTTTGGCTTGATAGTATTTAAAAAAATAAATTAACTAAATTCATGAACCCAATTCAATTCTAGGCAGTTACTGAGATTATGTTTTAGAGATCATGTGATGGCATAATAGAATACTTACAATACAAGGTTAAATGCAAAAGTAAGATGTCCAAACAGCGTTAAGTATTGTTTGGAGATCCAGATTTATAAATAAAAGAATGAGGGAAACACATCATTTTTATTTTCTAGAGCAGTTTACATATACAGAAAAATTGCCAAGATGGGACAGAATGTTTCCACATGTCCTACATGCAATTTGTCCTATTATTAGTGGCTTACAGTAGTATCTTATACTTGTTTCAATTAATGAACCAATATTGATTATTATTAATTTAGGTCTATAACTCATTCAGATGCCATTAGTTCCCCCCACCCCCAACCTCTCCTGTTCCAGGATGCTACACAGCATCCATTTCTCTTAAAGCTCCTTTTAGCTTTGTTAGATTTTGTTTCTGATGATCTTGACAACTTTCAGAAGTATTGGTCAAGTTTTCTAAAGCATGCTCTCAATTGAGATTTGTCTGATATATATATTTTTTGATTAGGGTAGATACTATCATAAATACTACCAAGGGATATCTATCTACCTATCTATCTCAAGGATATGATTTCCATCTTTTGATGTTACCTCGATCACCTGGGCGAGTTAGTGTTTGCCAGGTTTCTCCTGCAAAGTTACTTCCCCTTACTCCTCCTTACTCCCCCTTTCCATCCTTATATTCTTTGCAAGAATTCTCTATGCATGTCTATTCTAAAGAAATGGAGAGTTATGGTGTTCCACCTTTTTGAGGGCAGAGTATCTATATAAAGTATTTATTAGGACTTTTCTGCATAGGAAATCTGTCCCTCTGTGTATGGCTTTTTAAACACAAAGTAAGATTGGTTAATTCAATATTGAAATAATGTAACATCAAAGAATTTCTATAAAATTTTCTTATAATTTTGTCAAGATCTTGTAATTGGTTTTGTAAAGTACAATTTTAAGTATGAACATGTATTTACTAAAATTTCTTTTTCTTTCTTGGGGAAAGGAAAAATAATTGCATAATATTAAAAAAATAAGTACCAAATAAGACATAATTAGGAAAAAAATAATTTTCCCATTTTTATTTATCTTCTTAGAATTTCCCTTGAAGGAGTGTATCAAAGTCTCGCATTCAAAATAAATCATGGATTTCAAAAAGGACTTTAAAGCAGATATAATGAATTGGATATTTAAGAGCTAATTTTGATGATTTGATATTAGACTTAATAGAAATTAACACTGTCATATATTTTTCAAAACATAAAATTTTGGTATCTCATGATGTATCTAAGCAGAAATGAAAATAAGCTATTAAAGACTGTATTAAGATTACACATAATGAAATAAAAATTATATTATTATCTTTACTACTTATAATAAGATGCATTCAAAAATGAGAAAAAAGAAAATTGCTTCAGATATATACATATCTCTCAACTTACTAACACCATCCCCAGGTGATAAGGATTTTTTTAATACTATTAGTAATTCATAAAACTCTGTATACACTCTGAAAAAAAGTAGATCTGAAAAAAATTGGTAATCTAGCTGTTGGAGGTCAACTTATTATCATTAGCTTTCCTTAAATATCTTTCTCCTTATTAAAAATCTCTCTTATTTGCTGGCTTATTTGCTGGAGCACAAAACCTAGACACCAGACTGTATGAGTTAAAAATCCTGGCTTCCCTTCTTACTGTGTACTCATGGGTGGGATTACTTAACCAACTCTGGCTTCTTTCTCATTTATAACATGAATAACAATAACTGTCAAAGACTTACAGTTAGAACTTATTTAAAGGGAATACAAACAGTTTCTGGCATGCAGCAATCACTCAATCGATAAATGTTAAGTAATTAATTATAATTATGATTGTTCCTGTTATTATGTAATAACCTACAGTCCAAAAGGTAGGAGAGAGAAGAATGAAGAAGAGATTTCTTTAGAAAAATACTGCAGTTATGTGTGTGTGTGTGTGTATTTTATTATAATTGTGCTTAGTTTTATAAATATATACACATGAATTTGGTATACAGTCATATATAGAGTTTCTGTAATATAGTATTGTAACATTATAAAAGAACCCATTGGGATCAAACCCTGAATATTTGTATCAAAGATTCCAGAGACCTCACTGGAAATAGCATACTTTGAATGACATTCTGTCATGAATATAATGTATATTAAAGACAGTATAAATTTTCAATCCTAAAGTATTTCACACCCATATATATTTAATATACTCATCTAAACATTTATTCTTACCAGCAGTATTCAGGAAATTAAATAGTAACTATGAAACTGATTCAAGGTACTTTTTTAATAATCCAGGCTTAATCAAAGAGCTATTTTTATCAATGTTTAAGAATATTATAATATATTTTCTGAAGTAACTTCTGTCATATTTTATTCACTGGAAATCTTTCTTTTATTCTTATAGATATTTTACCTCCTTACATTTCCTTTGATTAAGTGAAAAAAGAAGACTGGTAGTTATTCATGAGTCATCTTCAAATCACTGAAACCCCATGGGCTTCTCCTCATTTACAGTTCATTCAGAAGACAAAACATTTTAGTAGGAAAAACAAATAATAAGAAACTACTATCCGTATCTATTATACACCTACTTTTCTCCATATCTATCATCTATCTACCTCTCCATCATCATCATCATCATCATCATCATCATCATCATCACCACCACCATGTATAATCAGCTATCACTGTAAATAGATCTGTATTTTCCTACTGTGTTATTTTAGGAAAACACAAGTTAAAAAAATAACAGACTGATGTGAGAATGCTATTTTAATGCAGTATATGTTGCTTAAACTACTCTTTCCAAATTTGATGTCAGTATCTACCTTCATTCATATACTCCTAAACCAGCATCTTTAAACATTGTTCCAGCTTTCTGATAGGTGTGCAAGGTGAATAGTACAGACAAGATCCTTGCTTATAAGTTTCTTAAAGTCTAGTTAAAAACACAGTAATTAAAAATATTGTTGCATGGCTAATATGCATCAAATATTATATATATGTAAAATACAATAATAAAAGATCACATAATTCTATAAGAAGGTTTAAAATGTTAGGTTCAAAAAATAGTTGGGCTAATAAAAGGAAATAAGTCCTCCAATTTGTAAAAAGAAAGCAGTTCTAGGATCTAAAAGGCAGAAAGCATAAAATTTTCCTAATTCTTTTTTTTAAAAGATTTTATTTATTTATTTGACAGAGAGAGAGAGATCACAAATAGAGAGACAGATAGAGAGAGAGATGAGGAGAAGCAGGCTCCCTGCTGAGCAGAGAGCCCTATGCGGGACTCGATCCCAGGCCCCTGGGATCATGACCTGAGCCGAAGGTAGAGGCTTAACCCACTGAGCCACCCAGGCGCCCCACTAATTCTTTTTTTTTAAAAGATTTTATTTAAAGATTTTTTTTTTATGTATCTGACAGAGAGAGAGATCACAAGTAGGCAGAGAGAGAAGGGGAAGCAGGCTCCCCGCTGAGTGGAGAGCCCAATGCAGGGCTTGATCCCAGGACCCTGAGATCATGAACTGAGCTGAAGAAAGAAGCTTAACACACTGAGCCACCCAGGTGCCCCAAACTTTCCTAATTCTTACTTAGGGAACCATAAATTAAAACATTTCTCCATTTAGCTGAACCATGGTTGTATTTTCCTTGGGGAAGCTTCTCATCTAGTATTTAGGGATGTTTAGACAACAGTTTAAAGTGATAACAAGTAATAATCTAAACTGAAAATTTTTGCACTAGACACTCCTAACAGCTTCTCAAATGAGTTAAAATTAAGACTGGTTCCAGGGTCCAGGGTTGCTCAGTTCGTTAAGAGTCTGCCTTGTGCTCAGGTCCTGACCCCAGGTTCCTTCTGGGCTCCTGCTAAGTGGGGAGATTGCTTCTTCCCCTCCCTTTGCCTGTCCCCTTGCTCATGCACTTTCTCTCACTCTCTCTCGAATAAACAAATAAAATATTAAAAAAAAAAGAATGGTTCCAAGCTTTCCCCATTTTGAGTGGGAAAATATATTTGGACATATATTTTCATTTTCATTGAACAGATACCTAACATGGAAGTTGCTAGATCATGCTGTTTAACTTTTTAAGAAATTGCCAAACTGTTTTCCAAAGTAGATATACCAATCACCATTCCCACCAGTAGAGGAAGAATGTTTGTTTCTCTATATCCTGGATAATGTTTGATATATTAGACTTTTGACTGTACCCATTTAGTGGTTAAGACATTATAGTTTCAATTTGTATTTATCATATGACTTAATGATGGTATGAGTATCTTCTCATGTGCTCATGAGCTACCTGTATATTCCTTTCTTGGTAAACTATTCAAAACTTTTGCAGATTAAAAAAATTGAAACAAAAAACCCCCAAAAGAACAAAAAAAATTTTAATTGCTTTGCTGTCTTCTTGAGATGTATTCTGAATAAAGTTATTTTAAAAGACATATCATTTACAAATATTTTCTCCTAGTCCATAATTTATTTTTCATGCTTTTAATGTTGTCTTTTGAGAACAAAAAGTTTTAATCAGAAAAATGTACAATTAATCATCTTCTTTAATAAACTGTGCTTGCTTTTGAAGTTATCTCTAATAAGTCATTGCTGAACCTGATGTCATTAAGACTCTCTCCTGGGATGAGAAGGCAAGATGGCAGAGAAGTAGGAAACTGAAATATTATTAGGTACAGGAGTTCAGCTAGATAGTTATCAAGCTAGATAGTTACCATTCTGAACACCTATAAACTCAAAAGGAGATAGAAGAGAAGAGCAGTAATTCTAGGAAGGGAAAATTGACCACTTTCTGAAAGATAGAACGTGAGAAGTGAATCTGAAGTGAGGAGAAGATAGTCTGAGGAGGGAGGGGCTGACTCCTGGCAAGTGGTGGACCAGAAGAGCACAAAATTGGAACTTTTAAAAGTCTGCTCCACTGAGGGACATCGTTACAAAGGCTAAGTTAGGGGTGGAGCCCTTGTGGGGTCAGTGTGGACACAGGACCCACAGGGTCACAGAAAGACCAGGGGTGCCTACGTATGGCAGAGCTCCCTGGTATCATAGCAGGGAAGCTGACTGCAGAGATGGAGCTGAGGTGGGGCTCTCAGGTTAGGGTTACCTTAAACTGTGATCTGAGGCACAGCTGGGCTACTACTCTTTGAGCAGGGACCCCACAAGTAGCAGATCTGGGAGACTCACCTTCCTCCTTCCAGGAAATCCTCCAAGATTTTCTGCTGGGTTTGGAGACTCCAAATGGGGCTGAGTGCCAGAGACAGAAATGCTTGGTCACAGGCCGGGTGAGCACAGAGTGTGGCTGGAGACCAGGGAGACAGGAGGGATTCACTGCTTTTCTCTCAGGGCACTCTGAGGAGTGGGGCCTGAGCTCTCGGCTCCTCCAGAGGGAGACTGGGAGGCCACCATCTTCATTCCCAGAATTTTAAAGCAGTATGGAAAGCGATCAGGGAACAAAAGCTACCAAGAGCAAACCCAAGCAGAGTACTTAGCCTGGCCCCTGGCAAGGGTGGTACAATTCTGCCTTGGGCAAAGACATTTGAGAATTACTGAAACAGGCCCCTCCCCCAGAAGATCAGCAAGAACATCCAACCAAGACCGAGTTCATCGATCAATCAGAACTGTGGAACTCCAGAGCAAGGGGAAAGCAACACATAGAATTCATGGCTTTTTCGCCATGATCCTTTAGTCTTGCAAAGTTAATTTTTTTTAATTTTACTTTTTTCTTACTCTATTTTTTTTAACTTTTCCTCTTTCCTCTTTTAATGCTTTTTACTATTTTATCTTATCAATACTTCTTTAAAAATCTTTAAAAAATATTCATTGTTATAGTCATATTTTATCCCTTCATTATATTTAACCTTATTTTTTGTATACATATAGGTTTTTTTACTTTAAAATTTTGGGATACAATTTCTTCCAGTAGATGAAAATATACCCTAAATCTAGCACATGGCTTTGTTCTAGTGTCCAGTCTGATCACATTCTCTCCTTTTCTTTCCTTTTTTATTTTTCTATCCAACTTATCTTATCAATTCCTTTTTTAGAATCTTTTAAAATTTTCATCTTTACAGTCATATTCCATCCCTTCATCATATTTACCCTTATTATTGCATATACATATATATATATAAGTTTTTCTTTCTTTAAATTTTTGGGAGGTAGTTTCTTCTAAGAGACCAGAATACACCCAAGATCAAGTGGGTGGCTCTGTTTTATTCACCAGTCTAATATATTTACATATATGTATTTTTAATTCCCTCCCCCACCTTCTCCCCCCAGTTTTGGGTCTCTTCTGAACTGGTTAGCATATATCCTTCTGGGATCTTTGTCACTTTTTTAGTATTTTGTCCTCTCATTCATCTACTCTCATCTGAATAAAATGACAAGGCAGAAAAACTCAACACAAATAAAAGAACAAGAGGCAATACTGATGACCGGGGACCTAATCAATATGGAGCTAGGTAATATGTCAGAACTAGAGTTCAGAATGACGATTATCAAGGTACTAGCTGGGCTTAAAAAAGGCACAGAAGATATCAGAGAATCCCTTTCTGGAAAACTAAAATCCCTTTCTGGAGAAATAAAAGAATTAAAATCTAACCAAGCTGAAATCAAAAAAGCTATTAATGGGATGCAATAAAAAATGGGGGCTCTTACTGCTAGAATAAATGAGGCAGAAGAGAGAATTAGTGATATAGAAGACCAAATGATGGAGAATAAAGAAGATGAGCAAAAGAGAGACAAACTACTGAACCACAAGGGGAGAATTTGAGAGATAAGTGATAACATAAGACAAAACAATATTAGAATAATTGGGATCCTAGAAGAAGAAGGTGGTGAGAGAGGATCAGAAGGTATATTGCAGCAAAGTATAATAGAGAATTTCCCTAATATGGCAAAGGGAACAAGCATCAAAATCCAGGAGGCACAGAGAACCCCCCTCAAAATCAATAAAAAATAGGTCCACACCCCATCATCTAAAAGTAAAACTTACACGTCTTAGTGACAAAGAGAAAATCCTGAAAGCAGCTAGGGACAAGAGGTCTGTAACATACAATGGCAGAAATATTAATTTGGCAGCAGACTTATATACAGAAACCTGACAGGTTAGCATGATATGCTAGAGGTTAGAGGACTAAATGAGAAAAATATGCAGCCAAGAATACTTTTTCCTGCTAGGCTGTCATTGAAAATAGAAGGAGAGATAAAAAGCTTCTAGGACAAACAAAAACTAAAAAAATATGCAAACACCAAACCAGCCCTACAGGAAATATTGAAAGGTGTCCTCTAAGCAAACACAGAGCCTAAAAGTAACAGACCAGAAAAGAACAGAGACAATATACAGTAACAGTCACCTTATAGGCAATATAATGGCACTAAATTCATATCTTTCAATAGTTACCCTGAATGTAAATGGGCTAAATGCACCAATCAAAAGACATGGGGCATCAGAATGGATTAAGAAACCAAAACCCATCAATATGCTATCTATAAGAAACTCATTTTAGACCCAAAGACACCTCCAGATATAAAGTGATGGGGTGGAAAACAATTTACCATGCTAATGGACATCAAAAGAAAGCTAGGGTGCCAATTCTTTTATCAGATAAATTAGATTTTAAGCCAAAGACTATAATAAGAGATGAGGAAGGATGCTATATCATACTCAATGGGTCTGTCCAGCAAGAAGATCTAACAATTAGAAATACCTATGCCCCTAACATGGGAGCAGCCAATTATATAAACCAATTAATAAAAAAATCAAAGAAACACATTGTCAATAATACAATAATAGTAGGGTACTTTAACACCGCCCTCACTGAAATGGACAAATCATCTAAGCAAAAGATCATCAAGGAAATAAAGGCTTTAAATGACACACTGGACCAGATGAATATCACAGATCTATTCAGAACATTCCATCCCAAAGTAACAGAATACACACTCTTCTCTAGTGCACATGGAACACTCTCCAGAATAGATCATATCCTGGGTGACAGATCAGGTCTCAACTATTATCAAAAGACTGGGATCATTCCCTGCTTATTTTCAGAACACAATGCTCTGAAACCAGAATTCAATCACAAGAGGAAAGTTGGAAAGAACTTAAATACATGGAGGCTAAAGAGAATCCTACTAAAGAAGGAATGGGTCAACCAGGAAATTAAAGAAGAATTGAAAAAATCTATGGAAAGAAATGAAAATGAAAACACAACAGTTCAAAATCTTTGGGACCCAGCAAAGGCAGTCCTGAGAGGAAAGTATAGAGCAATACAAGCCTTTCTCAAGTATACAACCTAACCCTACACCTTAAGGAGCTAGAGAAAGAACAGCAAAGAAAGCCTAAATCCAGCAGGAGAAGAGAAATTATAAAGATCAGAGCAGAAATCAATGAAATAGAAACCAAAAGAACAGTAGAACAAATAAACAAAACTAGGAGCTGGTTCTTTGAAAATTAGTAAGATTGATAAACCCCTGGCCAGTCTTATCAAAAGGAAAAGAGAAAGGACCCAAATTAATGAAATCATGAATGAAAGAGGAGAGATCACAACCAAGACCAAAGAAATACAAACAATTATAAGAACATATTATGAGCAACTATACACTACCAAATTTGACAATCTGGAAGAAATTGATGCATTCCTAGAAAAGTATAAACTACCACAACTGAACCAGGAAGAAATAGAAAACTTGAACAGACCCAGAACCAGTAAGGAGATTGAAACAGTCAACAAAAATCTCCCAGAATACAAGAGCCCAGGGTCAGACAGCTTCCCAGGGAAATTCTATCAAACATTTAAAGAAAAAATAATACCTATTCTCCTGAAATTGTTCCAAAAAATAGAAATGGTAAGAAAACTTCCAAACTCATTTTATGAGGCCAGCATTACTTAATCCCCAAACCAGACAGAAACCCCATCAAAAAGGAGAATTACAGACGCAATAACCCTGATGTACACAGAGACAAAAATTCTCACTAAAATACCAGCCAATAAGATCTAACAGTACATTAAAAGGATTATTCACCATAACCAAGAAGGATTTATTCCTGCGCCGCAAGTTGGTTTAACATCTGCAAATCAACCAGTGATATAATACATTAATAAAAGAAATAACAAGAACCATATGATACTCTCAACAGATGCTGGTAAAGCATTTGACAAAGTACACCATCCTTTCTTGATCAAAACTCTTCAAAGTGTAGGGATAGAGTATACACACTTCAATAACATCAAAGCCATCTATGAAAAGCCCACAGCAAATATCTTCTCAATGGGGAAAAACTGAGAGCTTTTCCCTTAAGATCAGGAACATGGCAGGGATGTCCAGTATCATCACTGTCATTCAACATAGTACTAGAAGTCCTAGCCTCGGCAATCAGAAATCAAAAAGAAATAAAAGGCATTTGAATCAACAAAAAATAAGTCAAACTCTCACTCTTTGCAGATGATATGATACTTTAATTGGAAAAACACAAAAAATTCCACTCCAAAACTGCTAGAACTCATACAGGAATTCTGGCAAGTGTCAGGATATAAAATCAATGCACAAAAATCCGTTGCATTTCTATACACCAACAGCAAGACAGAAGAAAGAGAAATAAAGGAGTTGATCCCATTTGCAATTGCACCCAAAATAAGATACCTAGGAATTAACCTAATCAAAGAGGCAATACCTCTTATGAGTACAGAAGCTGTACTCAGAAAACTATAAAGTACTCATGAACAAAACTGAGGACGACACAAAGAAATGGAAAAACATTCCATGCATATGGATTGGAAGAACAAGTATTGTGAAAATATCTATGCTACCTAAAGCAATCTACACATTTAACGCAATTCCTATGAAAATAACATCCATTTTTTTTTCCAAAGTAATGGAACAAATAATCCTAAAATTTATGTGGAACCAGAAAAGAGCCCGAAAAGCCAGAGGAATGTTGAAAAAGAAAACCAAAGTTGGTGGCATCACAATTCCAGACTTCAAGCTCTATTACAAAGCCATCATCACCAAGATGGTATGGTACTGACACAAAAACAGACACATAGATCAATGGAACAGAAGTGAGGGCCCAGAAATTGACCCTCAACTCTACGGTCAACTAATCTTTGACAAAGCAGAAAAGAATGTCCAAGGGGAAAACAAACAAACAAACAAACAAACAAACAAACAAAACCAAAACCAGTCTCTTCAACAAATGGTGTTGGGAAAATTGGACAGCCACATGCAGAAAAATGAAACTGGACCATTTCCTCACACCACACACAAAAATGGACTCAAAATGGATGAAAGAAATGTGAGACAGGAATCCATCAAGATCCTTGAGGCGAACACAGGCAGAAACCTCTTTGACCTCACATTCAGGAACTTCTTCCTAAAAACATTGCCAAAGGCAAGGGAAGCAAGGGCAAAAACGAACTACTGGGACTTCATCAAGATCAAAAGTTTCTGCACAGCAAAGAAAAGTCAACAAAAACAACTGACAGAATGGGAGAAGATCTTCGCAAATGACATATCAGATAAAGGGCTAGTGTTCAAAATCTATAAAGAACTTAACACACTCAACACCCAAAGAACAAATAATCCAATCAAGAAATGGGCAGAAGACATGAACAGACATTTCTGCCAAGAAGACATCGAGACGGCCCACAGACACTTGAAAAAGTGCTCCACATCACTCGGCATCAGGGAAATACAAATCAAGACCACAATGAGATACCACCTCACACCATTCAGAAATGGTGTTAGGAAATGACAAGATGTTGGCGAGATGTGGAGAAAGGGGAACCCTCCTACACTGTTGATGGGACTGCCAGCTGGTGCAGCTACTCTGGAAAACAGTATGGAGGTTCCTCAAAAAGTTGAAAATAGAGCTACCCTATGACCCAGCAATCACACTACTGGATATTTATCCTAAAGATACAAACGTAGTGATCTGAAGGGGCACATGCACCCAAATGTTTATAGCAACAACGTCTACAATAGCCAACTATGGAAAGAACCTAGACATCCATCAATAGATGAATGGATAAAGAAGATGTGATACACACACACACACACACACACACACACACACACAATGGGATACTATGCAGCCATCAAAAGAAATGAGATCTTGCCATTTGCAATAATATGGATGGACGTAGAGGGTATTTTGCTGAAAGAAATATGTCAATCAGAGAAAGACAACTATCATATGATCTCTCAGATGAGGAATTTGAGAGGCAGGACAGGGGGTTTTGGAGGGCAGGGAAGGAAAAACTGAAACAAGATGGGGTCTGGAGGGAGACAAACCTTAAGAGACTCTTAATTTCACAAAACAAACTGAGGGTTGCTGGAGGTGGGGTGGGTAGGGATAAGGTGGTTGGGTTATGGACTCTGGGGAGGGTATATGCTGTGGTGAGTGCTATGAAGTGTATAAGCCTGATGATTCACAGACCTGTACCCCTGGGGCAAATAAAACATTATATGTTAATAAAAATAATTTAAAAAAGACTTTCTCCTGTATTTTTCCAGAAAATTTACTAATTTTAGCCCTTATAATGAGATCTCTACTCCATTTTAAGTTAATTTCTGTGTATGATGTAAGGTAATTAAAAACAAAATTTGAGGGGCGCCTGGGTGGCTCAGTGGGTTAAGCCGCTGCCTTCGGCTGGGGTCATGATCTCAGGGTCCTGGGATTGAGTCCTGCATCGGGCTCTCTGCTCAGCAGGGAGCCTGCTTCCTTCTCTCTCTCTCTCTGCCTGCCTCTCAGTGTACTTGTAATTTCTCTCTGTCAAATAAATAAATAAAATCTTAAAAAAAATTTTGAAATGTACACTTGAGGATTTTTATACATTGATATATTTTTCAGCAAAAATTATGTAAATAGAAATGTTTTTTCCATAATTCTTTTTAAAAAGTAGCTGTGTACTCAAATATATTTGAAAAGCAGTATGTAGTTAAAGTAATATTTATGTAATTGTTTGTGCAATATTCTGAAACAACCAAGTACCAAACTAGTTGCAATCAATGATTATCATGAAAAAAGCTAAAATATCTTAAATACTTTTTGAAGAAGGCAAATATTTAACCACCACTTTTAACTATTTATCATAGATAACCAGCAAATCTTACCATCAGTATTTATATGTCATTACAAATATTTCGTTGCAATTCTCCTTTATGTTAAATTGTATTTTTAAAAAGTCAGAATGTCTTTATAGACAACACAATAACTAAATCATTCATTTTCAAGGGACTGCTGCTGAGGTTGAAATGAAAAATGTCTATAGGTGCCAAGTTTCTCACTTTGGCCTTTTTAAAAAGTAATTGTTTATTTTTTGAGAGAGACCATAAGCAGCTGGGGGGTGGGGGTGTTGGTGGAGAGGCAGGGGGAGAGGAAGAAGCAGACTCCATACTGAACACGGAACCCGATGAGGACCCTGAGATCATGACCTTAGCTGAAGGCAGATCCTGAGGCACCCAGGTGCCAACTTTGGCCATTTTTAAAAAGGATTTATTTACGAGAGAAAGGGAGAGAGAGCAAGGGGGGCGGGGCAGAGGGAGAAGCCGACTCCTGCTGAGCAGAGAGTTAACAACGTGGAGTTCCACCCCAGGACCCTGGGATCGTGAACTGAGCCAAAATCCAGAGACCAATGCTCGACTGACTGAGCCATGGAGGTACCCCCGACCCTTTTTAATTCAGCTAAAAGGAGCTAAGCCATCAATGTAGAAGATAAAAATTTCATCACATAACATTTTTCTTTCAATTAAGGTGGTATTTACTGTTGAATAAATATTTTCCCCATAAAATTTTCTTCTTGTTTTTCTGAGAGGTTAACTTCTCTACGATTGATGCCCCCTCATAGAAGGAGTCAGCCTCTTCTTTAGTAGGACCCTGTAGAAGCTAAAACGCTCTTCATTATAACTGGTCACAACCGATGCCTGAGATAACCAGTCCTAACAGAACGATGAAGTGGTGAATCGGGGCTTGAGAACACTGGTTCGCTCTATCACACAGATTCATCCAGAAGGCTTGGAACACAATCTAACTACCCCTCCCCTCTGCCTAACTGACATCCGGCGTAGTTCGCTAGCCCTCACTTCATCACCAGAGTGAACCTGGCAACCACAGAACCGTGCGCTTGGCCCTGCTCCTGCCCCTCCCTGGAGCTCTCAGTACAAGCCCCTCGGAAACTGGCCCGGCCCCGAGCACTGTGTCATTGGCCCAGTGCACTCGGAGCGCGCACAGGCGTGCAGAATCCAAGTCCAGTAAATACAATGAGCAAAGAGGTGTTACAAACTCCTCTGTGTTCCTCTACTTTTATAACAAAATTTCACATTGCATCTTTTTTTCTAATGCTTGTTTTTCACACCTTTATTCGTATTTTCTATGAGATTTCGGCCATTCTCAGCTGAGGAAGGAAGGCATTATGGTTTTAGTCTATTCTTCTAGTTATTTTTGTTTCAGCAGGAAAGAAAAAGTGTTTCTTTAATGGTATATGGCTTTTTGCCTTTCACTACGAGTAATAAACCTCAAATAAGGTTTCTAAACTCTCATTAAGTGCTTTGAAACCTTACAAACACTGGAGTGAGTAGTGCATGACTTCAAGCAGGGAAGAAAACAATGACGTTTGAATCATTCTGAATTATTTTTGCTTACTGATATTATAACGAGTAACTAAGAATATGGGACACAACATACGCAGTGGCCATTGTTAATGATAAGAATGGTGGGGTTATGGACATTGGGGAGGGTATGTGCTATGGTAAGTGCTGTGAAGTGTGTAAACCTGGCTATTCACATACCTGTACCCCCGGGGGTTAAAAATATATTATATATTTATAAAAAATAAAAAATAAAATAATAATAATAATAAAAAGAATGTTGGGTCCTTCTTTCACACAAATTCGGCTAAGGTCTTGAAGCACCTGCACGGATGTATCTTCCTTCTCACAGCACACAGCTCCTACTGTCCCGTCCCTGCTACACTGGATCTGACCCTCATGGAGGGTAATCCTGAAGAGATGCAAATGTCGCATGAGGATAGTGCCACAGGTGAATTCACAGTCTGGTTTCACAGGGGAAGATTAATTCCTTCAGGGGAGGGAGGGGTTGCCTCTGCTGGCAAAGTGCGTTCTAGGAGACTTGAGGAACTCAAAGATTTTAGGATCATCTACGTCTGCACAAATATCTCTGCCTGAAGCCTCAAGGCCTCTCTCGTTCCTAGGGAAGGCTCCTGACGTAAGAGAGGTGGCAGGAAGTGCCTTGTACTCGTGTTATAACCTCCACGTTCTAAAATTAGATGTTGACCTCACGTTTAGCTGTGTCTCCCCACACGGGTGGTGGCATAGGAAGTCTCAAGAATCAGTATGAATGGCCAGGATAATTCCCATCCCAAATTTGAGTAATATTTGACACAACTGGCTCAGTGCCATCACTCTCATCATCAAAGAACACTAGAGTTTACAATTCGTGTTACACCAGGTAGAACTCTAGGGTTTGAAGGGAGAAAGGTGTTATTTTAAATATAACTGTAACAATTATTGGTTATTACCTTATGTAATCCTTTTAAAATTAAGAGGTGGGTTCCCATCTATCATCTTACCTAATCCTCATAAATGTTCAGTGTTCAGTGACAGAGATATTGTCATTCCATTTTTATAGATAAGGGAATTTTGGCTTAAGAAAGGTTATATTCTTGCCCAAGATCCCATAGCTCAAAGACAGGCCAGACTGTTTGCTTTCTTACACTGTCTCATAGTTGCTTAATTGTTTTTAAATAAGGATCAAATGATGCTTCAATTTTGTGGGAAATATATTCATGTGTGTCCCTGGAAGTGCTGCGTCAATGCCCACAGTGATTATTCTAAGTAAACAGCTGCGGAGAAGGTAAGTGTATATTCTTTTGAATACGGAAGTGATTGATATAGAAATTATGCATTTTGTTGCTGCAGCATAATGTATAGTATCGTGTCCCAAAATAGATTATGCAAGGCATCAGTGACTCAGCTTTCTCCTGAGTTATAGGCTGTTTTGTAGGTCAAGCACTTTTAATAGATGCATATGCATTGATATATGTTACATATCTGGGATTTTGGTGTCTTAAAGTGCATTCCATTTTGTGAACTGAGCCTTCCAGAGCTGATGCGCCAGAGGCCTGTGAAATAATCACTGTCTGATCTTAGAGATTAATTGTTTAAATGAATGAGTTAGATCTGCTTTTGTTAAAAACAATATAAACAAGAAATCTGTTATTTTAATGTATTTGGATTTTTATCAGTTAAGAAAAGCATTAACATCTGATTTTTTTCTTTTGTTAACTCAACGTTCCTCAACAATCTTCTCAGATTCAGAGAAAGCCGTTTGGTGCAGTATTCGCCACTACATTTAAGTATGATAATTAGTTTACCTAATCTGTTGGCAGATTTGCCTCTTAGGAAATCATTTATTTATTTGGCTAGTAGTTTTGTAAACATCACTTAAAAAGTAAGTAAGATTTAAAAAGATTGATTAATATATAATTTCAAAAACACACAGAGATATATCTGAAATCTAATTTTAGGGTATTTATGTCCTAGTAGAACTAGGTTGCTACATTAATTAATTCCTTCTTTGTATGCGTTCCACCTCATAAATTTTCCCTGAGTTTCCAGGAAAGGGATGTCACACAGTGGAGAACAGTCAGGGGGAAAAAAAATAGTAGTTAGAAGTGAACTCTGACATTTTTTCTTTGAAGACTTCCTATCCCACGGTGGTGTATCCTCGAGTTTCAAAAGCATAATGGAAGGTGAAAGTTTTGTAAAAAAATTTGTGCTAATTAAGTTCCTCAATTTTTAGAACCCAGAACCTATTTAAAAAAAAAAAAAAAAAAAAGGCAGCAACCTGATCTGCTTCTACCACTTCTCTGGAAAATCCCAAGACTGGACATCCAGAGATCCCTAGTGGGGCTAAAAGCTCCAAATCTGCTCATTGTATCCATTTGTTCAAGATCAATTAATTGCTTTGAAAAACTGATTAATTACCACTAGGGTTCAGTTTTTAAGAGCTCAGCTTTTCCATTCTTAATGAATTTCAGGAGAGCATGAATAATTCTTATATTTAGGAAAGAGAGGGTACAGGCTTTAAAATAGTCCCACTGGAAAATTTAAAATGGGAATGCACATGGGCCGGATCATAAAAGTTTGTCTTTGGGGTACAAGATTTCATGTTATGTCACCAGTTATATAAATTTATATTCAAAGGTGGTTCTACTCAGGAAAGTGTGCCACTTATAAAAGAAACAGTTGCTGTTCAAGATAAAGCAAATGCTGCTATTCGTGGGCGGGTTCTCTTTTGGTAGCTTGTTACTAGGCCACAGTGCTGTGCCTTGGAGCTGGCCCTGCTCCTCACCTCCTCTATGGGAGCTTCCTTGGCGGTTTTATTTCTTTACTACAAATGCCACAATTTCCAATAGCATTGCAGGGAAAGAACCATTACGTCAGACTTCTCCCCCAAGCACCATTGTCACAATGCTCCTGAATTTTTTGAGGTCACTGTATGTATCTGAGTTCCAAATATAACTTCAGAAAATCAGAAATGGGAAAAACCTTACCCCAGCTCCCCGTTCACAGCCCTGCACTAGTTTCTGTTCGTGGTCCTCTATCTTTCTTTTGAATTAAAAAAAAAAAAAAAGTTTAGTTTTTTAATCACCAACTTAGATTAGATAGTGTTTAACATCAATTAATTACCTCAATTGTGGATATTAAGATGTTTCCTAAAAGAAAAAAAAAATACAACACTGTATCTTTTCAGGGCAGAGGGAATTAATGGTCTATGTTGTATCATACTTGGATATGTAATATCAAAACAGTGACATGCCTTAATAGTTGATGTTCCAGATTTTTATTTTTGTCTATTATCAAAGGAGGTAATTTTACCAAAAGTCTCAATTTTCAGATTTCATATTCTCAAGACAAAAACAAATTTAAAAACTATTATAAAATATCCCTCATTGCTTATGTTATTCTAGATACACTCTTATTATATATGAGCTGATATGAGGACAGTCTCTGAATGCATGTGTAGACATACGGTATAGTTTTAGGAAATTTCTTAGAAGTAAGTTATATATTTTATGTTAAGTTTTAAATATCTACAGACACCTTATGCCCTCTAAAAAGCAAATTTTCATCAAGAGCACTCAGACTGGAGGAAAAAGTAAAGGTATTTGTGGTAAATTGCATGATTTTAGACTTTTACTCATGGAAGCACAGTCATCAGAGAAGAGATTAAGATGAAGGCTCACTGGCAGAAGAAACCAGCGAACCTCACAGGTTCCTCGATGGCTACACTAATCTGGGTTCACCAAAATGACATCATGATCACCACAGAGCTTGTACGCAGTAAAGGAAGGAGGTTGCCATTGCTTAAAAGAGCCTGAAACACTGCCGAAAACAACTTCCTCTGTAACCTATCAGAAATAAATATGCTCCTGTTCTAATTCGGGGCGAGATGTAATCAAGCACAATCGTTCAGAAGCAGGTTCTAGAACCTGGGGATCTGACATTAGGGAATCCCTGTTGTCAGGGATAGAACTGTGGAATGCAGAATCGGGGAGTAGTTGTCCAATGGGTATAAAGTTACAGTTAAAGGACATTAATAAATTCTAGAGACCTGTTGTACAACACAGTACTAGAATTAGTAGTACAAAGTTGCACACTTACAATCTTAAGAGGGTAAATCTCTTATGAAGTGTTCTCACCACTACCGAAAGGAAAAAAAAAAAAAGGCAAGAGGACACAAGAAATTGTTCGAAGGTGATAGAGGTGATAGATACACTTATTACCTTGATTTTGGTGATGGTAAAGATGTATATATGTCCAAACTCCTCAAAATGTATACATTAAATGTGTGTTTTTAATATGAAGCACATGATTGCAATCATATTTTCTAATTTGAAATGTATCAAATTAACACATATACCTTAGGTTTACACAGTGTTATGTCAAATATATTTCAATGAATTTTTAAAAATCTATATTAAAAAATAATATAGCAAAGTATACCTAAATAAGCTAAAAACTTAAACAAACAAACAAACAAACAAAAAGATTGGGAATTAGAAGCAATGTAGTAACTAGTGTATTATTTCCCAAAGAATATTCTACGATGCCCTAATTTTAGAGCTTATTAATAAATTTTGGAGAAAGGTTTCATATTGCATCAATTTGAGGCAATTGTGTTTTAGTTGTTACTCAAACACCCAGTAATAAGTTCTTTCTACACGGCAAAACTGTTTTGTTTTTTTTTAAAATGTTTTGCATTCTATTGTATACAGGTTGATTCAAATTGCATTTGGCCTTCTACTGCATCTCTCCTACATCCCTTTTATTTATATGCAGCATTCTTAATATTAGTGATCTGGGAAATACTCATTTAGAGAGACGTGTTCTTATCCTATCGACACTCCCTATTAGAACTACACAGGGCAACAACCTCCTACTGCAGATACCGTGTAGGACCAAGGCTGCTTTACTGCACCGGAATTCCCTCTCCCCTTCTTCCAGGATGAGAGAATAACAGTTACCAGAACGCTCCTGAGCTTGATCTGGTAATGCAACTACATTTTCTGACCAGTGGAACATGAACTGAGTTGTAATGAACCTTCCAGTGAATAGCTTCCAGGCATGCAGTCCTCTGTGCATTCCTGTCTTCCAGTCAGTTGGAGGACATGGCCATGTCTGGGACCTTGTTGACCTTGCCAACAAAAATAAGGCACTCTAGATGGCAGAGCAACATGGTGAAGAGAACCCAGGTCTCTGAACAGTCTGACCAAATGGAGCCACTCACGAGGCAAAAAATGTACAAAAGAGAATTCAACTTTATGTTAAGACACTTTATCATTGAGTCTCTTGGTTTCAGCAGCTTTGTGTTTACGCCAATGAGTCCACCCAAAGACAACTACCCAGAATGTATTGAGTATTTGCTGCTTAGAAGGCAGAGCCATCATGGAGCACAATTGCACTCTGAGGGATGTACACGTATAAGACTATTTAATTTTCACAACAAAAGTATGAAGTAGGTACCATTATTTATCTCATTTTTACAGACTAACCTAGGCATGGGGTTACTCATCCAATGATCTATGGTGAAGAGGTAACATAGCAAGATCTGAACCACCTCAGGTCCAGCTCCAACTCTAAAGCTCTTCTTCTGCATACTTTATTGCTGTTCACTTGCAATATTCAAACAGAAAGACAATTATCTCCTGCTTTCGAGAGCACGTATGGATCAGCCATTCATTCCTATAATAGTATGCATAAAAATAAAGGCATAAAATTATAAATATTTAATTTATCAATAAATTTACAAACATGTATTGACCACCTAACACTTCAGTCAGCATAATAATAGCAAGACTTTCCAGATTACTCAATGTGAGAGATACAACTAATAAATTCATAGAATGAGTAATGCAAAGAAAACAGTGAAGATTGATTTTTGAGTATAAACAAAATTAAAATATATCAAGGGAGGTTAAAATAATACAACTAAGCAAATGACTACTACCACGGACATATTACACTCGGGCCTAAAAAGAAAAGGTTTCCCATACAGAAGCAGAGGAAAACACTGTCACTGTGTTGTACTTCACATAAAACTCAAGTGTCTTCAAGTAACTGCAAAGTCTGAGATGATGGGTTGGCTGCGTTAAAATCAAATTTTAGTCTGAATTAATATGAGGATAGCATCCCAAATAATGGAAATAATAGTCACAGTATAATGATTAGATCTTTAAGGAAGTCTAAGATTTCCAGATGACATTTACAAAAATTCTGTTTTTATTTAAGACTTTATTTATTTGAGAGAGAGACAGAGCATTAGTGGGACCAGGAGAGGGCGGGTGGAAGGGACAAGCACAGAGTCTGCTGTGGGACTCAGTCCCAGGACCCCTGAGATCACAAACTGAGCTGAAACCAAGAGTCAGATGTTCAACCAACTAAGCCATCTACAAAAATAAACTCTTACTGAAGTAAGACATATACATAAAAAAATGACCAATACTAGGGAAAATTGAATTAATTTCACAGGTTGAACCATGTAAGCAGCAGCCACGTCAGCAGCTCAGTCCTAGGGCTGGGGCATGTTGTAATCATCTGGGAGCTCATCTGGGGCCAGAGGGTCTCTGACCTGTCTAGTGGTACTAGCTGTCAGCAGGGACTCTGTCTTGTGGTCTCTCATCCTCAAAGGACCCAGCATGGGCTTTTCCCTGGAAGCCCTCTGACGTGGCCCCTCTTGCTTCCATCAGCCCCAGTCACAAGTCCCACTACATGTGAGGGGATGCATGGAGGAATAGGTACTATCTCTCTTTGTGAATTTTTAAATTTTTTAAAAAATATTTTATTTATTCGACAGAGAGAGAGAGAGAGAGAGAGAGAGAACGCACGCACACACGCACGAGCTGGGGGAAAGGCAGAAGCAGACTTGCCATTGACCAGGGTGGCTGATGCAGGGCTGGAATGGATCCCAGGCTCCGGAGATCATGACCTGAGTTGAAAGCAGACGTTTAACCAACTAAGCCACCCAGGTGTCCCTACGTACTATCTCTGGATGGCAGGGCAAAGTCATACATTTCAGCGCGATGTAATGTATCAGTACGGGGCTGAGAAGTACTGTTGTAAGCATTTAAAAAAAATCTACCAAAGTGATCCTATAATTTATTATCTGAATCAGGACATTTTGAGAATGAAAGTGTCAGTACTTGGAAGCAATTCCAGGAAGCCTAGCCCAGGAATGTCCCAGGAAACCTGACATGAGTGAGTTCCTGGTTGTTAACCATTTGAACATTTTTTGTGTATTCTTTTGTCCATGTTTCTAAAGGTTTTTTTTTTTTTTAACTAATTTAGATGAATTTTTTGAATTTTTAAATTTTATCTTCTTGATAAGTGTTCTTATTTCCCTAAACAGCAATATCTTTTCCCAATCTGTGGCCTTCATCTTCCTTGTCATCTAAGTTCTTAATGTAGCTCAATTTACCACACTTTTTCTTTATGGTTAGTGTTTCCTAGACCTGCTCATGGAATACGTGCCTACCTTGAAGAACTGTGTTTTCCTCTTATATCTTCCAGAAGATTAACTCATTTACCCTTCAAGTATCCATTTTCTTCTCTTCAAGAACTTTTTTTGTTATTCCTAGGCTTTATGTTTTCTAAGTAAAAATTAATCATTTTGTCAATTTTCACACATACCTCGCACACAAGTTGACTAGGCATTTGATTGTGACTGATTTGAACTGATGTACATTTGGGAGAGTATCTTCATAATATTGTTTATTCCAATCAATAAACGTGGTAGACTGAAGGTAGTTCACTGATCAACAAAATAATAAAATGTTGATTTTACTGTTCCTGGGGTCATCTTTTGTTATGTTTTGCTGTTTTGACTGTTAACTATAGAAACTCTATATTTGCTGTTTTCACTCTTAACTATAGGGAATGCACTGATGCTGATCAGAGGGGAGGTGAGTGGAGGGAAGGGGAAAGAGATCATGGGGGTGAAGGAGGGCACAGGTCATGATGGGCACTGGGTTTTACTGAACCCAGTGGAATGGAATTACTGAATCACTACACTGTGCACCTGAAACTAATAGTACACTGTATGCTAACTAAATGAAAACCTGAAAAAATTGCTGTTTTTAGTGTTCTGGTTGTTAAAAATCTTTTAAAAATATACATTAAATTGGGCATTTAAATACTACCCTTGTGTGCAATAAACTTGCTAAATTTACCTATTCATTCTAGTTTGTAGATTATTTGGATTTTCTACATTTAAAATAAAGTAGTGAGTATTGATGCTTTTACTTTTTCTTATATTTATAACGTTTTGCATT
The DNA here is from genome assembly GCF_022355385.1 of Mustela nigripes. Classification (NCBI taxonomy): domain Eukaryota; kingdom Metazoa; phylum Chordata; class Mammalia; order Carnivora; family Mustelidae; genus Mustela; species Mustela nigripes. The sequence goes on from NC_081557.1 coordinate 102,389,564, forward strand.
TTCTCTCACCTTATTTCACTTACCAGGGACCTCCAGGATAATAATTAGTATAAGCTGTGTTAATGTATTTTATCTTTTTTCTGATCTATGATTGAAAGCTTTCAATATCTCATCACTGAAAATATAATAATTGCTATACGTCTTTTACTGCAGGTCCCTTCTAAAACAATAAAAAATTTTCCATTTCTATCTTGCAGAGTGTTTTCTAGAACTAATAAATGGGTGATGAAAGTTATTAAATGCTTTTCTGCATCTACTGAATATAGTTTTCTACTTTATTTAGTGAGTGTGATGATTTGTATGGAGCTACTTTCCTAATGGATTATGTTTCTGAAATATACCTATCTTAAGATGTGACATATTATCCATTTTGTACTTTGCTGAATTGGGGTTGCTATCCTTCTGTTTGGGATGATAACATCTCTATCTGAGAGACTGCCTGGTACTTTTCCTTTCTTACACCATGAGTCATTGTCAGATTTTGATCAAACTCTATCATCCTCATAAAGCGGCACAGGGATTACTTTGTCTTTTTTATTCTCTGGAAGAGTTTAGGTAATATTCTTCCTATCAGTATCTTCTACCAATGTTTGGAAGAATTAATGATTAACATCATCTGGATCTGAAGTTTACTTTATGAGAAGGTTGAAACTGCAGATTTACTTCTGTAATGGAATTAAGACTTCAGATGTTTCCCAGGGCTTCTTGTGTTAATCTTTATAAGTAATAGTATCCAAAAAGGTTGTTTATTTCATTTCATTTTTCAAGTTTTCACATGTATTTGTTTATAGTATCCTCTTATAAACATTTAAAAATCTGTAAGATCTATACATTTCCAGATATATGTATATACACATATATACATATATATGGAAAATACATATTATCTCTCTCTATATATAGGCAATTTATTTTTTCTCATTTTTTTTCTAAATTACTTTGTCAGAAGGTCATTGATTTTACTAAACTTTGAAAGGACAATATTGTGGCTTTCTTGATTCTTTTGCATTTTATTTCTGTCATTAGTGACATTGTGTTGACTTTGCCATTCTTTTCTTACCTTCTTTTTTTAAAAGATTTATTTGAGAGGAGGGGAAGGGCAAAGGGAGAGGGAGAGAGAATCCCAAGACTCCCTTCTGAGTATGGAGCTCGAACTCACAGCCCCAAGATCATGACCTGAACCGAAATCAAGAGTCTGACATTCAATCAACTGAGCTACCCAGGTGCCCCTCTTTTTTTAACTTCTTAAGGTGGAAATTAAATTACTGGTTTTCAGGTTTTTTTAATGTATATTTTTGAGGCAAAGAAATATTTTTCTATGAGGAGTATTAGCTGCATTCTACAAGTTTAAGTACACTGTATTTTTATTCAGTCAACCCAAAATATTTACTATATTTTACTGTGATTTATTATTTGATTCATAAGTTATTTCAAAGTTATTGCTTATATTTTAAAAGAGGTTTTCAGTTTTCTTCTAAAATAATTCCTTTGTGGTCAAAGATTACATTCGATGTCATTTTATAATATTCCCTGAAATGTTTTTATGGCAACATTCAGTAATTTTTCATAAATTTTCCATGTGCATTTGAATAAAAGTGTTTCCTGTAGTTGACTTTTGTAGTATTTTATACATGTCAATTGTTACATTGCTTAATCATGTCATATTTGATGTTCTTGCTTACTTTTTTATTTACTTAGTCTATCAGTTATTGATAAATATCTTCTAAAATATCCAGCGATGTTAGTTATCTCTTTTAGCATTATAGTTTTGGCTTAGTGTGTTTTGAGGCTAAATTAACAGAATCATGCACAATGAGAAAGATTATTTAAACATCAAATAATGGCTCGGGTCTTAAATTATATTTATACTGAAATTAGCACATCTATCCTGATTTTCTTTTTTTTTTTTTTTTTAAATTTTATTTATTTATTTGACAGAGATCACAAGTAGGCAGAGAGGCAGGCAGAGAGAGAGGAGGAAGCAGGCTCCCTGCTGAGGAGAGAGCCTGATGCAGGGCTTGATCCCAGGACCCTGGGCAGAGGCTTTAACCCACTGAGCCACCCACGTGCCGCTATCCTGATTTTCTTAACTTTGTGTTTGCAAGTTACATCTTTTCCACATTCTAATTTCAATGCTTTGAAAAATACTTATATTAAAAGTTATTTCTTGTATTCATTATCTAGTCTGAAAATTTTGTTAATTGGATTATTTAGGGAATATATAGTTAATACAATTATTGGTATATTTATATTCAAATCTTCTATCTTGTTATTTGTTTTTAATCTGACCTGTCTCTTCTACATTCTATTTTTGATTTAATAGCTATATTGAGATACAATTCAACTACTGTGAAGTTCACAAATTTACCATTTACAGTTAAGCAGTACATTCACTGAATTGTGCATCACCCATTCTAACTGTAAGACATTTTTATTCTCCCCAGAAGAAGCCTATGACCAAGAATTAGACTCAAAATGGATGAAAGACCTCAATGTGGACAGGAATCCATCAAAATCCTTGAGGAGAACACAGGCAGAAACCTCTTGGACCTTAGCTGCAGCAACTTCTTCCTAGAAACATTGCCAAAGGCAAGGGAAGTAAGGGCAAAATTAAACTATTGGGATTTCATCAAGATAAAAACCTTTTGCACAGCAAAGGAAACAGAAAACAAAACCAAAAGACAACTGACAGAACAAGAGAAGATATTTGCAAATGGCATATCAGATAAAGGGCTAGTATCCAAAATCTGTAAAGAACTTATCAAACTCAACAACCAAAGAACAAACAATCCAGTCAAGAAATGGGCAGAGGACATGAACAGACATTTCCACAAAGAGGACATCCAGATGGCCAAGAGACACATGAAAAAGTGCTCAACACCACTTGGCATCAGGGAAATACAAATCAAAACCACAGAGAGATACCACCTCACAACAGTCAGAATGGCTAAAATTAATGAGTCAGGAAATGACAGATGCTGGTGAGGATATGGAGAAAGAGCAACCCTCTACACTGTTGGTGGGAATGCCAGTTGGTGCAGCCACTCTGGAAAACAGTACAGAGGTTCCTCACAAAGTTGAGACTAGAGCTACCCTATGACCCAGCAATTGTACTACTTGGTATTTACCCCAAGATACAAATGTAGTGATCTGAAAGGGCATGTATACCCTGATGTTCATAGCAGCAATGTCCACAATAGCCAAACTATGGAAAGAACCTAGATGTCCATCAACAGATGAATGGATAAAAAAGATGCTGTGGGGGCGCCTGGGTGGCTCAGTGGGTTAAGCCGCTGCCTTCGGCTTGGGTCATGATCTCAGGGTCCTGGGATCGAGTCCCGCATCGGGCTCTCTGTTCAGCAGGGAGCCTGCTTCCTCCTCTCTCTCTGCCTGCCTCTCTGCCTGCTTGTGATCTCTCTCTGTCAAATGGATAAATAAGATCTTTTTTAAAAAAAAAAAAAGATGCTGTGTATATAAATATAATACACTGTATCTTTACACACACACACACACACACACACAGAAATATTAGGCAGCCATCAAAAAAGAAATCTTGCCATTTGCAACAACATGGATGGGACTAGAAGGTATTAGGCTAAGCAAAATAAGTCAATCAGAAAGGGACAATTATCATATGATCTCACTGATGTGAGGAATTTGAGAAACAAGACAGATGATCATAAGAGAAGGGAAGAAAAAATAAAACAAGATGAAACCAGAGAGGGAGACAAACCTTAAGGACTCTTAGTCTCAGGAAACAAACTGAGGGTTTCTGGAGTGCGGGAAGGGTGCACAGAGATGGGGTGGCAGGGTGATGGACATAGGGGGTGTGTGTGCTATGGTGAGTGCTGTGAATTACGTAAGAGTAATGAACCACAGACCTGTACCCCTGAAACAAATAATATATTATATGTTACTAAAAAAAAAAAAAAAAAAAGAAGACCGTCACTCCATAATCCCACCTATACTCAAACCTAGACAAGTGATAACCTGTTCTTCCCCTCTATTACATTCCTGACATTTCATGTAGGGTGGAGTCAAACAATATGCTGTCTGCTGACTGCCCTCTTCCACTTAGCAGAATGTTCTTAAGGTTCATCCAAGTTGCAACATGTGTCATTTTTAAAAATTTCTTTGTATTATTTGATTGTTTTGTCTGACTGAATAATATTCCACTGCCTGGTTAGGTCATGGTTTGTCGATCCATTCATCAGTTAATGGACATTTGGGTTGTTTCCACTTCTTTTTGCTATTGTGAATAATGTTGCTGAGAACATTTATGTATCAATTTCATGTGTCAGAAAACATTGCTATTTTTAACTTCAATTTTGAAGACTATCTTAACTAGGCGGAAAAGTGTAGATTGGCAAGAGCTTTGGTTTTTTTCCCCCTAGTTCTATAAAGATGCTATTCAATTCAAATGATTCCATAATTTGGAATTTCCATACTGAGAAGTATGTTTCCTACATACTGTTTCTCCTTTGAAGGTAACATATCCTTTTGCTCTATGTACTTAAAAATTTTTCTCTTTGGTTTTTCTCTTTGAACACAATATATTGGAGTGGTTTTCTTTGCACTTACTCTTTGGATTTGTAGAATTTAATAATCCTTTCAAGTATTGCTTTAACTCCATCTGCCTTCTTTCGCTCTTAGGACTCCCAATTCCACACATATTAGGACTTTTCATTTTATTCATATTTTTTTTCCATTATTCTCTGAATTATCTCTTCCCCCCATCTAGCCTTCAGCTTTGATATTTTCTATTATTTTATTTTCCTACTTACTCGTCTTTTTCCTTCTGTGCCCTGTATTCACCTAACGATGTATTTTTTTTTAAGATTTTATTTATTTATTTAACAGAGAACACAAGTAGGCAGAGAGGCAGGCAGAGAGAGAGAGAGAGAAGCAGGCTCTGCACTGAGCAGAGAGCCCGATGCGGGGCTCGATCCCAGGACCCTGGGATCATGACCTGGGCTGACAGCAGAGGCTTTAACCCGCTGAGCCACCCAGGCGGTGTATTAATTTTAGTTATTCAAAATTATAATGCTATAATTTTGAGTTGACTTTTCTATAGATGCCATCTCTCTGCCTAAGTCCTTCATGTTGTAATACATCTTCAGAAATTGATCAGAATTATTTTAAAATCCATTTCTGTGTAAAGAAATATCTTTGATCTCATGTGTATTAGTTTCTATTTTATCTTTTTTTTCTCTTGGTTTTCCATCATTCAGTCTTCTGGTGGGCTTGATTTTTTTTTTTTTTTTATAGAATGCAAGATGTCGGATATGAAAATCTAGGTTTAACCTATTCTGGAGTCAGTTTTACTGTTAATTTAGTCTTGCTGATGTTATTTTTATCTAAGGATTATTATTTTTTAAATTCTGTTTTTTCTTCTTGGAAGTCAATTAAGGAAGAGTCCAATCACTAGAATATATGCTTAGATTGAGATTATTCATTTCAGCTTTTCTGAGAGTTGTTGCATTTACTAATGCAGGTGGACTGTTAGGGGTCCTGGTTGGAAGATGGGGGATTTGCCAGGATGTCTCCTAACTGACTGGTCTATGAGCCACAGGTGGCTGCCTGATGTGCTACACAGCTTGCCAGTTTCCTCAAAACCTTCCCCCACCCTCCTCGCCCCCCTCAACTATGGCTTCTTGGCTAAGGCTACTTCCTTTCTCTCTCTGATCTTTTCCCTTAAGTCCACTGCTTTCATAGCCCACAGAAGTTTTCAGATAGGTGGCAAACTATTAGGTTTTCATCATGTTTGGAATAGTTGTGACAGTACAAGTTCATCTGCCATAGCCAAAAGCAGATGTCATGGACACAATTTTTATTATGTAAAAAATGCTGATGATTGTATAATGAATTCCTACAATAACAGTAAAATGGTGAAGATTCTAGAAAGAATGCCATTTGAGAAAAAAATAAATCTGTTATTGATAGCTGGCCTAGAAGAGAGAAAATATAGGGAAGTCATAATATTTTCAAATATTTATATTATTGTTATATACAAGGAAAATATTTAATGGTGCTTTGTAAGATTCAACTTAAACTGAAGAAAAGTAATTTTGGTTTTTGGTTCCATGTACACAAGTCCACGGCTGATAATTCAAAATGTATATAAAAAGAACACGCTGCTCTTGAAAGGGCAATGCTCTCTAGTACAGGGATAGCTAGGAAGAGGCTTTCTGAGTCCATTTTAAGAATATTTTAGGTGCTTATAAAATGAGTATAAGCTATAAGTAAAGCTAGAAACTACTGGAATATTAATGAATGAACTCGGTGGAGGGGATTTTCCAGACAGGAGAAATGTCCTATGGAAAGGTATGGTGATAAACTCTCTTCTTTGTTTGGGTATAGAGGATTAATGAATAGTTTTCTCTAGACAAAGTTTATATTGGTCAGTCACAAAGCTACTTTCTACACGGAGCAAACTTCTATCATTAACCCCTCCATAACTTTTTGTACTTATGTTTGTGTTTTTCTGTAACTTCCTCTCAGACTGTGAGGACTTCAACAGAAGGCTTTTCATCTCTATATTCTTTCCCACAGGACTCCCAGGAGATTTTGAGAAGGAACAAAAGGAACTGAGATTAGTATTTTAAAATATTATTGCATGGGGCACCTGGGTGGCTCAGTTAGTTAAGTGTCAGACTCTTGGTTCTGACTCAGGTTATGATCTCAGGGTCACGAGATCAACCCCCACCTAGGGCTCTGTGCTCAGTGCCCAGTGCCCAGTGCCCAGTGCCCAGTCTGTGTGAGATTCTTTCCCCCTTCCCTCTGCCTCTCCCTCTGCTCCTATCCCCACCCCACCTGCTCACCCACACTCTCAAACAAACAAATAAATAAAATCCTTGAAAAAACATTATTGTGAGGATTACCAGAAGGACAGAAAAGCCACACCGACCGGAGACAGCAAGTATAGTTGGAAGCTTTCTGCAGCGGAAACATTTTCTGCAGGTGAAAGAAAAGGGATGAAACACAGCACAGCGGATGGAAGAAGAGGCACAACCTGGTAACCTGTGGGACACCACACAGGGAGCAAAGGGACTCCAGTTTGTGTGACTTGGAGAATATTGATTCAATTTGCAGAGACTGACAAGACGCACTCCCGCACCATGAGATACTTTCTGTCACAGCATCCTGTTTCCACCTCTGTATCACACAGTATAAATACTAGTCAGTTCTCCATGTCCCACTGTCTCATCGCTTCATGCCCAGCCACGCCAGACACTATCACAGAGTTCTGCATTTCTCCTCCCGACCCCTGTCTCCCACAGGACTTATCGTCGTGGTTGTCCCAAGTGATTACTATCTCCAAGCACTGCGTTTCTTACTGTGTTAAATGAATAGTTCGTGTGATTTCCAGCTAGACCATTAGTTCTTGAATATTTGAAACATATTATCCAAATTCACAGTGTTAAATCCTATCTTATTTAATCTCAAATACACTCTATTGAACTAGAGGCAGACCATAATGAACCCTGGTTAATGAAGAGAAATATAGAATTTCAGGGCACTTGGGTGGCTCAGTCTGCCTTCAGCTCAGGTCATGATCTCTGGGTCCTGGAATTGAGCCCCATGTTGAGGTCCCTGGTCAATGGAGAGTCTGCTTTTCCCTCTCTCTTAGTGCCCCCCCCATCAAACTCTCTCTCAAACAAACAAACAAACAAACAAATAAATAAAATCTTGGGGGAAAAAAAGAACTAAAGTATTTATTACCATCTCCATGCCACAATATATACAGGTAACTTGAAACCAAAGCAACATAAACACTAAGAAGTGTCAGCTTTTCTGAATTTGCCAAGTGTGCTCTGAGTTCCTAATTATATAGCGAATGTTCGTTTCCATCATCCAATTTGTTTTCTGCTGCAGCTAACCTAAATGTAATCTCCTGAGTGTTTGCAATCTTGATAGCCTTTCCAATGACTTATAAAGGCCAAAGAATTAGATTTTTAAGGTATTAATAAAGGCTCATCCGGAGTTGGTTTAAGAACTGGTATAAGAAAATATGTGAAGGTTGATCAGGCCCCAGGTCCCACACCTCTAGGAGATGGCTCTACCCTTAACTGATTCCTGCACTTTTAGGCCTCACATCTAACTAGAATAAGAGCTAAAGTACAAAGAAGGGTTGTCTCTTACTCTATCTCTTTATTAAGAGTAAGGGATGGGGCTCCTGGGTGGTGCAGTTGGTTAAGCATATGACTTTTAGTTTCAGATCAGGTCATGATCTTAGAGTAATGATCTCAGGGTCATGAGATCAAGCCCTGCGGTGGGCTCCATGCTGAGAATGGAGTCTGCTTAAGATTCTCTCTTTCTCTGCCTCTCCCCACTGTGTGCTTCTTTAAAATATAAATAAATCTATCTTAAAAAAAAATGATGAAGGGCTCCTTTTAGTACTCTATCAGCATTGTCTTTCTCATTGGTTAGAATCACATACCCAACCCTACATCATTTATTGCAAAGTGCAGTGGGGTCACCATGATTGTCTTAGGCTCATGATCTACTCACTGCCTATTGTTTTAAATGGAATCCTTATTCATGGAAGAGAGGGTGGATCACTGAAAAAAACGGGGTAATTTTAGCAAGCTGAGGGAAAACATGGATTTGTGATAGGTAACCAAGACAGTGAATGAGAAGGTTCTACAATGTTGATTGCTCAAAAGGAAATTGTTTTTGGCAAAAAGTCTTAATTAATTTTGTTTAAAAAATGGGTTTATTGTTTCTGTGATACCATGTGTAGTAAGATTTTATATTATAAGATTAAGAAACAATATAAATCATTAAAACTTCCTTTAGGATAACAGATCCCAAAAGACCAATTATCACACTTAATAAGCACAGAGCCATGTCAGAGTATTCATGCTATTCTAGAGCATTCTCTGAAGGACTGAATTTTACACACATTGTTCACAATGTTCTCAACAACAACTGTGGGAATGTTGTAGGAATATTCCAAGTTAGTACTGACTAACCTACACAATGGTTTTCAAGCTAGCTCATGAAGAGGGTCATTTGGCACTTGAAGACTTGAAGAAACAATAGTACTTTAACCCAACATGCAAATTTATATTTTGAATTTTTTTTGCTTTTTGTTTATTTATTTATTTTTATTTGTTTTTGTTTTTAGATTCCACATATAAGTGAAATCATATGGTGTGTGTCTTTCTTTGAATTATTTCTTTTAGCATAATACTCTCTAGGTCCGCTCATATTGTTGCAAAGGCCAAGATCTCATCCTTTATCTTCCTCCCCAATGGTATTATTTCTTGTCTTTTTTATTCTAGTCATTCCAACAGGTATAAGATGGTATCTCACATGGTATCATTGTATCTATATATCAATCCTGTAAACTTAACCAATACATGTAGTACTTTTAGTATCTAAATCCAAGACATATCTTCTACTCAATCTTTTTTCTTCCAGCCTTTTGTGACATTGAGTTTCATAGAGAGGATAAACACTTTTGAATTCTTGAAGCTCAGCAGAGTCTTGGGAAATACTCTGGTTGATGGAGAAAAGGAGCACAGCAATCCCTCATATAATCTTCCCATTCAGCAACACCCACCATGTGACTTGGAATCCATTTAGTAGCTCTTTTACCTTAATTAATATAGTTTTTAAATCCTCAAATACACGTCTTCACAGTTTTAGGCAAGATAGGACAAAAAAAAAGTTATGGGAGAAGGAAATCTTGGACCTAAGTATGTGATAAACATCTCTTTTTCCTTATATTAGAATGAGGCACCAAGTGGGTGCACATAGAAAGTGGCTTCTTAGTCTTCCTGACTTCTTTGGAAGTCAGCACCAATTCTGATGAAGGGAATGACCCTAGGTTCATGAGACATGACAGGTCTCCTGCCAAGTGTTGCATCTACTTGTGGGGTTTGGTCTTTCTGTATCAGCAAATGATACAGTATCATTTGTAGTCTGTATCAGCAAATGATAATGATAATGATAATAATAACAATGTCCCACCATCCACATAAGCAAATGAGAACCTTCATTTTAGGCTGCTTCAATATCTGTACTTCTTCTCTTCCCACAGTGGGAGTAGTGGCAATTTGTTGTAGTGGTGTTACATGTGTGTGGTTGTGGGGCTACTGATAATCTATACTTATAGAGTTTGGACACGACTGTTGAGGCTAGGCTCAATAAGAGGATAAATGTCCTCTTAATATCCTCAATAAGAGGATAAATGTCTAGGCACTGGGAGAGTGCTCACTAGAAATTCCCAGGGGTAATGGTCCCCACATCTGGGTAGCTGGATGAAACAAACATCACGTCCTGTTAGAGGACTACTGGAATTGCCATCACGTCTGACCTATTGTCTATGTGAGCATCAGTGAGTCATCCTAACGTCTAAACTCCTGGTGAGGGAAGGAGCTCCAATGCAGGCACCGAGAGCTTGATTAGACTACTTAAGTAAAATTGGACCATGACTGCTTTGCAACAGATGGTCCTTCATCGTAATTAATGAGAAAAATTGTTTCTTATTCCATTATGTGAGGAAATGTTGTGGATACTCCTGCTTCCAAACCTGACCTCCATCACATCTACAAATTTCTGACAAAGGAGTCAGGACAGAGGGAGAGAGAACCACTACTGATGGAATGGGGGGGATTCTGAAACCAGGCATAAAATACGTGCACCTAAGTTCAAAAATGTATAGTTTATTCCAAGCCAGTATTCAAATCCAATGAAATAAATTTTAACAGAGAAGAATTTAAAAATTTAATAGCATTTATTGAGTCTATAATGTATAGCATTGAACTAGGAAATCTGGAACATCCTACTTATCCTTGACTGGATAATAACGGTAGATACAATTTCCTGAGAAATTACTCTCGTGCAGTCACGAGGCCGAGTGATGGACATTTACCATTTCACAACCCTAGAAGGCAGATACTTTATCCCCATTTTACATATAGAAAAACCAAGGGCTGGGGAGCCTGGGTGGCTCAGTGGGTTAAGCCGCTGCCTTTGGCTCAGGTCATGATCTCAGGGTCCTGGGATCGAGTCCCACATCGGGCTCTTTGCTCAGCAGGGAGCCTGCTTCCTCCTCCTCTTTCTCTCTCTGCCTGCCTGTCTACTTGTGATCTCTCTCTGTCAAATAAATAAATAAAATCTTTAAAAAAAAAAAAAAAGAAAGAAAAACCAAGGGCTTAGGTGGCCAAAGAATCTTGTGTAAGATCACACAGCTTGCCAAGATGCATAGCTAGAATTCCCATCTGATACATTTAACCAGTTTGTGACATTGCTCAAGTTTGTTGAAGGAAATAATGTGAAAATCCCGTCGGGTTTGCTTCTTTCCAACACATCAACTATTTTCTCTTTCAGCTCCCAAACAAATTCTCTAATAAGCTTCTAAATATCTCCATTTACATGGAATTCAGATTCCAGTATAACGCAGTGGTCATGCTACTTGACAGCAATCTTGCCAATTAAGCAGCAATCCTAATTGGAAGAATTTTGTACTGTGCATACACATTTGCTGTATTCTCAGTAAGCTTACAGCTGCTGGCACAGACATCATTAGAATCTAGGAAAACAACTATTTCCAAGTGAACATCAACATAATGCAAAACATGGTATGTCAGGAAGTGAAGAAATTTGAATAAAAGTTAGTGAATGGGGAAGCCAGCTGTAATAAGCCAAGTGGAATCCTGCCTGAGGTCCTGAGTCAAAGTTGCTGCTAAAAAGGAAGTGGGGCCTTTAATGAAAATGAATGGTCAGAAGTTTCGTTTTGCAGTTTGTATAATGATGGTACAAATGTGATGTTCGTTTCACCCTGGTTTCTTCCTTCCTTGTGTTATTCTAGGGGGGTGTGTGTGTGAATGTGTGGTGTGTTTCAGAATTCAAACGATAAAACTCTCTCTTTTATTTCCTGCCTCTTCTAATTTCTCTTAGATAATACATCACTGGGTAGGCACTGGGCCCGAACTTTTATTTTCCCCAAAGCAACGCTATAATAGTCCTTCCCTGGATGACAGCGTTGTTTGTTTCATTGCCTGAGTTGAGTACAAAGAAAAAAATTATATTGGAACATTTTTAAAAATTAGTTTTTATTTAAACATAAATATCTCTCTTTCTCCTTGTTTCTTGCTTTTTGCTGTGGACACTATGCAGGCATTAAACGATTTTAACAGAGTTTATATCTATGCATAATCTCTGTGCATATCATATTCCTTTTGCTGATACATATTCCAGCGAAGAAAACATGCTAAGTCCCTCTCTTCGCCCTGTTCTTCTTCTATGCCCTCTCCCTGTGATTCACCCAAGAAAATTCTGCTATTTCCCAGGACTGGCGGTGAAGATCATATGCACCTCCTACCACAGAACTTAAAGCAGATTGTAAAGATCCCTGTTGACTGTTCCCGTCATTCCCTCTAAACATTCTCTGCTCCATCCATGATGACCTGTTCTGGGGCCATACCCGTGGGTCAGTCTCCTGCTTCTGCTTCCACCTCTCATACAGCTTCCCTTAATTACCTTCTCTCATCTCCTGCCGGCCACAATCCTAAAGAGCAGTGGACGCTGTCACTCTTTGCTCAGCCTGCTCGGTTTGACAAATCCCTCCAGCCAGGCCCATGAAGCTACTCTTAAAAAGTCTGACAATGGCCCCAGCCAATGGAAATTGTTCACTATTTGTAATTTCAGGTTTCTCTAAAACTAGACTCTGTAGATGACTCTTCATACTCAGGTATTTTGTATTTATTTGTTTTCAATATTCCTATGCTCTTTGGGACATATGGCTCTATACTTCCAACCACTTACTGTCTGTGTTCTTGGTGAGATTCTCTTCTCCTTCCACTGTATAAATGGGATGATACCATCTATCCTTCCTCTAATTTTCTCTCTACATATTCCCTTTGCATAATGTTATCCATTTTCATGATTTCAAGTACCTAACATGTTTGCAAAAATATACCCACAGTATCATCCACCCATCAACCACGTCACACATATCCAGCTCTTGTTATGTGCAGAGAGTACACTTGGCTCTAAGAAAGTTCATATTTTTTAACGCTTATTATTTGTTGTAAACTGTATTGATCTTGAAGAGATCTTTATGACTGCTTTCCCAGAAACGGTCTCTTATTCCCAACGTTATAAAGAAATCAAATTTCAAAGAATGCAAGTGAAATTTTCACATAATATTGTTGGCTACTGCAAATGCAGGACTGAGAATGAAGGTTTGCTGACTCAAAATACTGTAATCACTCCACTGTCAAAGTTGCCTTCCTAGTCCTTCTGCTCAAAGGGTTGACATTCCTGCTGGGGAGCTGGGACATACAAAAACCTGCTGTTCAAAGGCTTCTCTAAATGACAAAATACCCTGTCATGTTTCCAGCACAGTTATGTTCATTTCAACTTTCAAACTTTTTTTCCCCTTTTTTTGCCATAGAAGAAATGGTAAAGAATTATTCAGCATCTGTCAGTTCTTTAATCAGCTCATGTGTCTGTCTCTGTCATAAAGCCTCCTCTGGATCTTCCTACAAATACTGAGCGGTCCCCCCCCAGCTCTTAGCTCTAAAACAGTTTCCTTTCAGCCCAAATTCTATAGCAGTCTATTCTGTTATTCTACTTCTCTTATTTCGCTGGGGGGAGACTCCAAGGAGAACTAGAAGCTTGTGGCAGCTAAGACTTTAGCTTTGTGGCTATCTAGAAGAGGGAGAGAGAGAAGTACTGTTCAATAAATATATTCTTAATTTTACTGAATTGAAAACTGCACTGAATTTCTTTGTGACCTCCTTTAATGCTGGAAAATGGGGGAAAAAAGCTTAGTAATGTAAAACTAATGCTGATGTGCAAGGGAAAGCAACAAATGATTGATTATACAAGTCTGTAAGAGGAAGTGTGTTTGCAGCTATTCCTAGCTCTGTAAATCAGAAATAGCTTGCCAGATGTGACTCCCAGTTTTCTATAAAATTCATCATTTTCTATATGCATTTACAAAGCAAAGAAAGGATTTTATAGATAGCAACACCGAAAGAAACTTAGGCCTGCCTTCCTCTCTTCCCTTCCTAGTTCCCATCCCTCTCCCTCCCACCTCCCTCTCTGTAATTTGACTGTATAAAACACACTTAACCACGAACATTGAACTGAGTTGGGGTAAGTCTTCAATTTGTGAGCAGATACACTTTAAGATAATGAGGATGTGAAGCAGATTCAAAAACAATAAAGGGTAAAGGGTTGAACTTGATGACTCTCGCAGTCTCTCACAGATCTAGGATTCTGTAATTGTGTTAATGCAGCATTTTTTTTAAAAAGATGATATTTATATATTTGACAGAGAGAGAGAGAGAGATCACAAGCAGGCAGAGAGAGAGGGGGGAAGCAGGCTCCCTGCTGAGCAGAGAGCCTGATGTGGGGCTCGATCCCAGGACCCCGGGATCATGACCTGAGCCGAAGGCAGAGGCTTAACTCACTGGGCCACCCAGGCACCACAACATTTTTAATAACTTTCTGCCAAATATTCAACAACACTGAAATTCCAGTTGAAGTCTGGTGGCTCCCAGAAGCTGTGAGCTCTGCTATGCACCTTTCCTGCTTCTCCACGATCCTCATGCTTATTAACATTGACTCAGGCCTCAGGTGAAAGCACCTCTCCAGGTGCACTGTCCCTTGCCCAGACTAATGTCTACTTTGCTTCTGCCACAGAAGCACATGCCTTCAGAACAGTATATTCAGTTCAGAATCATGAATATGACCATTTTAGTTACCTGCACTGCCTTAGAAACATGGCCCTATGAATTGTGGTCCAAACAGCTTATGTTCTTATAGTCCTCAGCTAAATTTTGTTACATTGAGTTTCAAAGCTTTGGTCTTTGTAAGATTTGTGAGGGAGGTTTGTAGAAATATAGGTCCCTAATCTCTACCAAGACATTCTTGTCTAATAGTCTTGGGGAAAAACCATGATGTTTGAAAGTTTATTTAGTACTCTATAATTCTGATGTTGATCGTGTGGTTTTCTCTGGATCAAACACTGAGAAACTCTATCCCTTACTGTTTACTCTTGACTCTTCATGCTGTATGAGGAAGAATTTAAATACCATAAAATAACAAATATCACAGTAAAAATTACCACTCTATAGCAATTGTTTTATGTGTGGTAACCTGATATTCTTATGAGGCTAGAGATTTCTTATTTCAAACCCAAATTATATGTTGAGCATCACACTGAGAAATCATATTGACATAATGATAAAATGGTTCATAATCTTATACAGCATTTTTTTAACATTAAGGACTTGATAAGCTAGCTGCAATCACTCTATTGTATAATTATGAATTAATATGCTTGTTAACAATAGACCTCATTGGGACCCTGATGTCAATAGATAAGAAAACACATGGCTTTGAATGAGGTCTTTGTGGTAATTCAGGATGATGAAAGCAGGTGACCGACTCTTGTCTTATTGCAAACTGTGGCTCAAAGAAAATCATATTACAGCATGTTTCTAGTTTATTTTAATGTACTTTATTCAAATAGCTCAATACATCAAATGATCAAAATCCAGAGAAAAGGAGGTAAAAAATACCTCCCATCAGGAATCATTAGATTAATATAATCCTCAGAATAGAAATAACCAGTCTCATCTGGTAGGAATCTCCTCTTGAGATGATCCATTTGCTCACTGGCCGGGTAGGAAGAGATCTTCTTTTTTTAGAGGTGGTTTCATCCCCCCGTGGATAGCAATAATTATTAGAACTATCCTCCTCATATTTAACCAAAATCAACATTTTAATAATTTCCTAGCTTCAGTTTATCATGGAATAACAGAATAGGAATTGGTTCCTATTTCACAGGACAGCAGAGGAAGAAGTGGGTTTTCGTAGAGTGGGTTGAACTATTCTTCTGTGATAGATGTTTGAAATGTGTTAGTGATTTTTCTCCTCATTCGATCCCCATGAGGAAGGAGTTACTCTTCTCCCTCTGTCATGTTAGAGATATAGAGACTGAGACAGGGAGAAGTTGAACAGCCTGTCTCTGGTATAGTTTATAAGTATATAGTTTATAGGGACTGGAACCTGGACCTTCTATCCCGTTCATCCTTTTTTCAAATGAAGATTTCTTAAAGTTGTTTAATGAAAAATAGCATACCTACAGAAAACTACAGAAAGTAATATAATGAACCATCATTGTATCATCGGTATAATGTACCCATTACCTAGGATCAAAAATTATCTATTTATGGACAATCTTGCTTCATTGATATTTTAAGCAAATCCAAGATATCATATCATCATATCCATCATTATAGCTGTATGGATCTCTAAAAGGTACTCTTTTAAGAAATATAAACAAAATACCACTATTCAACCTAAACATTTTCTCAATAATTAGGTCTTCTTAACAAAATAGGACTGTTCATAATAGAATGTGAATTGATGAAAAATAACTGAGGGTTTTGGCGGGGAGAGGGGTGGGAGGTCGGGGGAGTCTGGCGGTGGGTGTTATGGAGGGCACGGATGCAGGGAGCACTGGGTGTGGTGCATTAACAATGAATGCTGGAAGACCGGAAAATTAAAAAAAAAATAAAAATTTTTAAAAAAGAATACTATAAAACTATATATGCTATAATCTTAGTTAAGAAAGAAAGAGAGGAAGGAAGAAAGAAAAGAAAGAAGGAAGGAAGGCGGGAGCGAGGGGGAAATGCTTATTCAGAGAAAAATGACTTGAAGGACATAAAGCCGAATACTGTCAGTAGTCTACAGTTAACCCTGTGTCATGGGATTAGAGAAGATTTTTGTTTACTTTTGTATTTTTGTGTGTATTTTAACTAATAGGAATCTACTGCTGGATAACAATTCATACTTATTTAACACTGTAAGAGTTCTCAAGTGTTGAGCATTGTCACTCAGAAGTAATTCTTGCACAGCTACTGTGCCAGACATGCTAAGTACGGAATACATACTGAATGAATAAGGGATGAATGAACACATACTGAGCAAATCACATGGTTTCTGATCTTAAAAAAAAAAAATTAAGTCATTTTTAATTTTAAAGCAACTATTTGATTTCATTCATTTTTACATAAATTATGATAGATTTCAGTAGATTCTTTTTTAAACTACAAATTTTTTTTTTTGGCAGCCTAATGACTATCATGTCTGCATACAGGGGGCTGGATGGTTGGGTCTTGGCACTGAACATAAGAGGTATAGTTCATGCTCTCGTGTACTAATAGGGTAAAAGATACAAACTCCCCAAGTCACTGCAGGAGTATGGTGGGATATAAGAACATGTGACATGGGGTAGTTACCTAATATTGGAATGTAGGGAAAGCCTCCTGAAGAAGCAGGCTCAGCCCTAAAGAATGCATGAGAATTAATTTAATGAACACTGGATAGAAAGAGCATTCCAGGAAAAAAAAAAAAAAAGCCTAGGATGTGTGAACACTGGAGAATGAGAAGAACATGGGATATTTTAAGAAATAAGAGCCCAGTGTGGCTGAAGCAGATATAGTTGAAGAGAAAGAGATGGGGTCAAGGTAAGACCGGAGAGGCTGTTAAGATGGAAACCAGGCAGGGCCAATGCGAAGACCGTGAAACGCGTTAAACACAAATTATTTCTTCATATATAAACCTGTTTATTTGCTAGAGCGGACGCAGATGTAAAGACACAGAATCCTTGCAGATGGAGCCTTCCTATAAACAGCTTGAGGGACGAGCTGGCCCACTTGGGCGACATTCACAGTGGGAGATGGTTAATGATTATGTCTTCCTTGTTGAACACTGGGATTCCCATTTCCTTGAGAGGCATAAAGTGGTTCTAGAGCACAGATTTCCCTCTCTGGCTGTGTGAATCCTCCTCCACTGCACACACACCTTCTCAGTATGCAACATGTTTGTCTTAACGAACTGCTGCTCTTCCAACAGCTCTGGTTTCTCAGCAATGATTTCACTCAACAACTGGCTTTTAAAGTTCAATAATTCTCGTTTCCACAGCATGGGTGTGCGAAAGAGAAAACTCTCATACTCCATCTTTCCAGCAACACTGTACCAGTCAGCACTCTCGGTCAGCACATATGTTAGACGCTAGTTTGGCAGAGGGCACAGGCACCATCATCATATACTGAACCATCACCTGCTTTGGCAGGCATTTCCTAATATATTCCACACTTACCGTGCCTTTTCACTTGCTGACAGTCCTACTGGAACACAAGTTTTACCAGCTACTCGAGATATTTTGCATTTCAGTATAACCATAAAATTCAAGGAATAGATTTTGGTGTGCAAGTTTCCACTTAATGCAAATTGAGGAAGTTATGGCTTAATCTTGATAAAATGTCACTGATTTATTAAGAGAAATGGATACTGTTTCTCACTTGTACGCAGTGTAGACTTGGATAAATTTACCTACCCTTTTTGGGCCTCACCTTCTTTATCTATAAAGTAAGAATTTAGGAAAAGTTTGCATAAAATTTTTAAATTTTAAATTTTAAAACTTGTTTTAGAATTAAAAGTCCACATATGGGGCACCTGGGTGGCTGAGTCAGTTAAACGTCCCGCTCTTGATTTTGACTCAGGTCATGATCTCAGGGTCCTGGGATCAAGCCGTGCATCAGTCTCCATGCACAAAAGGAAGTCTGCTTGAAGATTCTTTCCTTCTGACCCTCCCCCAACTTGTGCTCCCTGTCTCTTTCTCTCTCAAATAAATAAATAAATCTTTTAAAAAAGTCCACATATAGGTTAGAGATTTTATCTAAGGTATTTTGAACGAATGATATATATATATTACATAATATTTTATCTAAGGTTTTTGAACAAATAATAATACAACATATATTAATAATATAGAATATATAGTAACACACAATATTATTACATATTATGTATTATTAATATATTAATTATATATTAATACACACATACATATATAATACATATTAATACATATTATTAATACATA
>NC_081557.1:102408882-102421992 GCF_022355385.1 Mustela nigripes
ATATATATCAATATATTATATATTACATATATATTATATATCACACTGTATAATTAACATTATTATAGCTGTATAATTAACATTGTTAAGTAATTTCAAACGGTGAGGTTTTTCTATCATCAAATAAAGGAGAAAGAGAGATGTTTCCTATTAAAGTATCTTAATAGTTATTTATATATTTTTGTGAGTAAAACAATGACAGTAAATATTTATATAGCACTTACTATATCCTAGGCATCCTTTAAGTTCTTTCCATGTACTTTAATTTTTCACATCCCCATTAAAACATTACTATATATAATAATGAAGAAACTGAGGCCCAGAAAGACAAGGTAACTTTCCCATAATCACAACCACAATTATGAACCTAAATACTTGGGCTCCCGAGTCTATACTTAACCGCTATATTGTGTTATGTTGCTGCAAAATTTACTAGTAAAGTAGAAGAGAGAGGAACATGGTTTGATTAGGAATCAATCTAGGCATTACGAGGAGGTCTATTCTCTAGACCAGAGATGATCTTGGATAAGTCATGTCATCTGTCAGGACTTCATATATTTGAAATATAACATTTAAGAACTGAGATAATTCATTGCTTTTCCTTCTATGTGCTCAGAACAAGGCTGCCATTCTAACAGTTGGGTTCCTTAAGGCTCAATTAAGTAGTTAAGATCAGTTTAATTTATTAAAATAAATATAAGTGAATGCAGGACACACCCTTATTTCTTATTTCTGTCATTATATACACCAGAATCTAAGATCAAGTGAAATATCACTGAATTCATTAACACATAATTATTATTTTACTGTTATGTAGTGATATTTGTGATATTATACAGGATGTTCAAAACTTACATGTACTGGTATCAAACAAGACTGAAAACAGAACGAGATGGTTTTTAAGATGCTTCTAGCTTTTTAGTAGCAGGGCTTCAAACATGGCTCCCAAGTAAACTATTTACATCTCTCTCCCTTAATCCCAAGCTGGCCACTTTTGACAAATTAAATGTGGCCCAAACCAAACCATATGACTTCCGAGACCAGGGCAGAAGTCCTATACTTTGGCTTCAGTCTCTTGGAAGACCTGCTCTGGGAGCCTGAGCCATCATGGAAGAAGTCCAACCACCCTGCTGAAGAACTGTAGAAACCAGAAGACCAAGGTCTGAGCTCATCCTTGCAGTTGTCCGCACTCAGATCCTAGATATGCACAGGAAGGCTTCGTGGACCCTCCAGCCCCAACCGTCAGCTAAATACAGTAAGTGAACCCCGTGGATCTCCCCATCCACTGACCAGCCATCTGAGAGCCTTTCCTGTCACCAGATATAGTAAGATGGGTGTGGTTTTAAGCCACAAGTTTTTGTATTAGTGACACAGGAACAGGTAATTGACAATTCTGAAAGTTAGTAATTCAGTACATTGTGGAGTCATCACTTTGTTTTTAGATTGTATTTTAGCTGTTCAAGAATGGCCCCTGGTCACAAAGGTGATGCAGGTGTTCAGTCAAAGCATCCAGTGGTGTAAGGGAAAGCCAGCATGTGTTTGGAGTTAGAAGTAACTCTGACCTCAGCAGGTAACAAAGTCTGGCAATTTTACTCTTTTAGCCTCATCTGCAGAATGGGAATAATATTAGCTACCTCATAAAGGATTAAATATAATATTAAACATATAAGAGATAATTATTTGTAGTTGTTATGAGTTAAATTATATCCCCCTCATTCATAAATTGAATCCTTAACCCCCAGTACCTGAGTATATGACTTTATTTGGAAATAGAATTATTACAGATAGAATTAGTTAAGAGTAGGTCATACTGGACTGGGTAGGCACCTAATCCCTGAGGACTGATTTCCTTAAAAAAGGAGAACTTGGGAGAAAGACCACATAGAAACACTGTAGACAGGCATAAAGAAAAGATGGCTATTGACAAGCCAGACAGAGAGGTCAGAACACATTCTTCCATTGCCGCCCTCAAAACTAGCCAGTTCTGCAATAACCTTGATTTTGGACTTCTAGCCCTCAGAACCATGAGACAATATTTCTGGTTTTTAAGCCACCCAGTTTGAGTACTTTATTTTGGAAGCTCTAGCAAACTAATATTGTAGTATTGCTGTTTCTACTTCTAAGTTCAGTGACA
This sequence comes from Mustela nigripes, assembly GCF_022355385.1. Taxonomy (NCBI): domain Eukaryota; kingdom Metazoa; phylum Chordata; class Mammalia; order Carnivora; family Mustelidae; genus Mustela; species Mustela nigripes. Next base: position 102,411,017 of record NC_081557.1, read on the forward strand.
GCCCTTCCCACAGTCACCTGATGATTTGTACAGCATGAGGTTTTCATTTAGGTTAAATGTTCTATAAGCTACTAATGTATACCAAGAAGCAGCCTATTTTAGGAAATTTTGCATTTAGAAAAGATCATCTGGAAAACCTTATTTTTAAGAGCTGTCAACATCAGTGGACTGTCAGGATGCTGTTGAAGAGAAATTCCTGGTACTGCTCGGTCAATTCCAGTCACAATTTATGTTCAATATTGCAGTTTTGATCGGCACCTCAATTTTTGAAGAGAAATTTCAGGGCTATGCTTGCAGGGCAAAGTAATCTCTTTTAAATACATAATTGATTCCACATGTTTCTATAAAACATGTCCAGTTGGAACAGACTAGGCAACAGATTAATTCCAACCAAAAAATAATCCAATTTATCACTAATTGCAAAAACAGTTGACAGAAAGATTGTACAGCCTGCTGCTTGCACATGAGCAGTGACATTACCATGGCTGTGACAACCAAACACTAGGAAAACAGTAGCGCTAATCAGCATTTGACATCTCCGTACTGTGGAAACCCTGTGAATAATAGAATGCTTTAATAAGGTGAATTTTTGTTTACTCCTGTTTGAAATTATCAAGCACTATTTGTGTATCTAATAGCTTCACTGTCTATCACATTTACAGAAAGACTCGAAATACATGCTACCAAACTAACAGCATGTTGCAGGACTCTGAAAACATCATCTGGTCAGCCAGGGTAGAAGCACACAGGCAGATTTCTGATTTATGCGCCCGCATTTACGCAGACAGACACGGCACAGTGGCCCCCCACTAACCAATTTGGTGGGAATGATTTTTTTAAAGATTTTATCTATTTATTTGAGAGAGAACATGAGCAGGGGGGAGCAGCATAGGCAGAGGGAGAAGCAGACGCCCCACTGAGCAAGAGGCCTGACTGCAGACCTCTATCCCAGGACCCTGGAATTGCGACCTGAGCTGAAGGCAGAGACTTAACCCACTGAGCCACCCAGGTGCCCCACAAAATCATCATCCTTTGCCAGAAAATAAATTTCAAAAAAATCTCAAAACCTTTATCTATTTATAAAAGTGACCAGTTCCATTTAATTCATGGCTATTTAATCCATGCCTATTTGGGTCTGGAACATGGTGGGCACTGTGCTAAGTGCTGGAGATACAGAGATGCAGAGGGGAAGGGGCGAAGTCCCTCCCTTAATGGAACTTATGTTCTAATAAGAGAGAGAAGGGCAGTATAGAAAAAAACAAAGTAAAAATATCTTCAGATAATGATAATTTCTATGAAGAAAAATATTGAAAGGCAAAGGGATAAAAGGGATAAGGAAGGGGTTGGGATGGCTGAGGGGAGACCACCACCCAAGGAGGTGAGGGGTAGACAGAGGCCAGAGAATGTTACCTGACCCCACACCGGGGTGGTTGGCCTGTTACCTTTCATTAGCACCTAGCATAAGGGCACTTCATAATATGATTAGGAACTGTTAACATTCTAGAAGATAGGACATATTCCCTCTACTCTGAAAGACCAAACAATAATTCACTGTGACTGAATTAGAAACTTCTTACAACACTCTCCAGTTGTGCCACTAACTAACCTCATACTGGTGGACAGAAGCGCACTTCACATATGCAGATCTCAGGTTCTCTCCCTTTTGAATAAGAGGATTAGATCACATTTTGTACTTTTTTTTCACTCTAAAATTAAAGAATTTACATCATTTTCCTTCAATGAATGGGTTGAAAGAGTAATTCAAATCCAGCAAGAAAAAAATATAGCAGGAATAAATGGAACCACAGTGGTCTTGTCAGTTTTAAATTATATATCAGAAGTGGGAGTCCTGAAACGCTTCAGACCTCTCTAGGAAGCCACAACTAATGGAAGGAAATAATATGATCATAAAGAAGAAAGGATATCACACAAATCTAGCACCTTGTGATTTAAGGCTTTAGGGTTCAATTTGTGGCTAATCTTTCAGACTCTCTAACCTACTGAATTTCTTTACGATATTTCCAAATATTTCATTTATCGCATTGCACTCTGCCCCTATCCTCGCTTATGACTTTTTTTTTTTTTTGGAATATAATTCACCTTTTTAAAGTAAAAAATTCAGTGGTTTTTAGTACATTTCCAAAGTTTTGCAGGCATCACCACTAATTCTAGAATACTTTCATGGACCCCAAATAATACTTCATGTCCATTAGCCTTCACTCCTATCCCTCCTTCTTTCCCCTCTAGATAAATAATAATCTTATAATCTTCTTTTTATTTCTGTGGATTTGCCTATTTTGCACATTTCATATAAATGGAATTGTACAATATGTGACTTTTTGTTTGTTTGGCTTTTCTCACTTAGCATGATGTTTCCAAGGTTTATCCATGTTGTAGCATGAATCTATATTCCGTTCCTTTTTAGCTAAATAATATTCCTTCCACTCCACAGATATGGCACATTTTATGCATTCATTCCCCAGTTGATGGATGTTTGCATTGCTTCTACTCTTCGGCTATTATAAATAACGCTGCTATGAATACTTATATACAAGTTTTTGTATAAACATGTGTTTTATAGAAGTAGAATTGCTGGATCATATGGTAATTCTATCTTTAACTTTTGGAGAAACTGCCAAATTGTTTTCCACACAGCTGCACCATTTTAATCCCCACCAGCAATGTCTGAGTGTTCCAATGTCTCCACAGCCTTGCCAACACTAGTGAATTTTTTGGACTAATCAATAGATGCATTTTGGAAGAGATGGCAGAGAGAATTTTTTTTTTTTTTTAGAATGTATATGATAGTGGAATTCAAAATTGAAGAAATTTAAAATGAGCTATTTTGCAAACAAACATTCATTCTTTACTGTAGCTGTTTATAAAGTAAGTCTCCTCAAAGTGCTGAGAATCAAAGCATGCTATTATTGTTTCTTATTATAGTAATTTTTTATCTGTAATCTATTCAGAATAACACTTTATGCTTTTGAGAAAAATTCAGGATAGTTTATGTACCTGATATCCTACCCCAGGGAAAGGGATTTATAGATGACAGTCATCACATCACAGAATGAACTGACAGGGTGTGACCGTGTGATCACAATAAGATAAAACAGAACAAGACAGGGACCAAGTGCTCAGCAATTAGGGAAGGACTAAGAATGTAGGTTAGGCTTGGCTACAGATGGACTATGTCACTAGAGTATTCCAACCCCAAATTACTTCTCAGATATATGATCAGCATGAGTCAGCGAAAACAGATCAAGATGTTCCCATGGGAGTGAATGATCCATGAAAATGGCAATTGGAAGATACTCAGAACACAAATAGATTTGGGGACGCATGAAAATTAGGTAACTAGTCCCTGCCCTGGGATGAGAATGGGTGTCAAGGCTTAAGTTCCCCGGGCTAGGGGGCTGACATATGTGTGGGCATCTTCAGAGAGCCCTGAAATACTCCGCAGGTCACAAAAACAAACATGCGGAGAAGGAAGCCGAAACCAAAGCCAAGGGCTTCCTCAGGGACATGAGCTCTGGATCTCAGGCACGGCAGCCCCGTTACCTACAGAAGAGCATGAGGATGAGAGGTGTGCGCTGGGGGAAGCCCTGGGTCAGCAGAGCCTTTGCCCCAGCTAAGAGTCCAGAGCCTCCCAAGCTGGCCGGACAGGGCTTTGAGTCCGAAATTGAAAGCAGCTCTGCGGTTACCAGGGGTTTTCAATCCACCTGCATTCTGAATGTGTGGGAAAGTGATTTAGTTCTAAACCTTAAGTACTTTCTTCCTCCAGTTTGTTTTTTCTGAAAATTGGGGAACTGCTGAAACTTTGGTCAGGAAAATGGGGCTTAATCATTAAGAGGGGGGGAAAAAGTAGGTAAAAATGAAGCCAGGGTTGCACATATTTATGGAGAATGAGATTAGGGATGTGGCTGAGGGAGATGCGGTTTCACAAAACGGGACTCACCGTGGGTTTTTTCCCGCTGCCCACGCCACACCCACCTGGCTGCCCCGTCTGAAGGCTCATCATGCTAATGGGGCTCACGCCTCACCCTCTTCTCTTTCTTCCCTTTGCAGTGTCTCACCCCATCTTGCTGGTTTCTTCTGCAGAAATTCCATAGGCTACTAAACCTTCTCCCTGATGCCAGCTTTCCCCTACTTCACTCCCCTCTTCATCAGTGTCCACAGCACTGCCTGAAAGATATAAAACCTCACAGCCATCCCAGGACAACAACCCTGCAGCTCTCCAGTAGTTCCAGAGTAAAGTTCAGAACTCACAAGCATTACGTCTATGCTTGACCCCCACCTACTTTTCCAGACTCATTACAGGTGAGGGACCTTCTTTTCACTCCATGGGTTTTGTTGCTTGGTTTTTCCTCACACAAGACTAATTTATTTATTTTTATTTTTTATTTTTTTTGAAAGATTTTATTTATTTGAGAGAAGGAGAGAGAGAGAGAATGACAGAGAGAGCATGAGAGGAGAGAGGTCAGTGGGAGAAACAGACTCCCTGGGGATCAGAGTGCCTGACATGGGACTCGATCCCAGGACTCCGGGATCATGACCTGAGCAGAAGGCAGTCGCTTAACTAACTGAGCCACCCAGATGCCCCCCAACACAGGACTAATTTAAAACTTACCTAAAATCAGAGAGTTCTTTTGCTAGATTCTGCATGTTTGCATTTCATGTATTTTTTTTTAAAGATTTATTTATTTATTTGCGAGAGAATGTGCATGTGCATGGGAGCAGGGGACGGGCAAAGGGAGAGGGAGAGAGAGAATTCCAAGCAGACACCCTGTTTAGCATGAGCCAGATGGGGGGCTGGACCTCACAACCCTGAGATCATGACCCTGAGATCACCCTGAGACCACCACCTGAGATGAAATTGAGAGTCTAAGGCTTAGTTGACTGAGCCACCCAGGTGCTCCTCATGTTTTTGTTTCTTAGATTTCACTTCCTGACCTTTCCTGACTATTCACTCCTTCTTTGAACTTTCCATTAGTCTACAGTCCTCATCAGAGCACACCACAGTTTTCCTTTGTGCTACTGGCTCAACTAAATTAGTATCACTGACACCTTTGGAACGCAAGCACTGTGGACAAACAGATGATGTCTTGGTCATCTTTATTTATTTAAGTGCCTGGCCCACAGTAAAAGGCTCCGTAACTCTTGGATTAAATGCAAACATGTATGCCCAAATGTATGAATGCTAAGTCTAAGATTTAGAGTTCTCTTTGATTTGTAACGGTCTTAGAAACTGTCCTCTACAGCTGTACGTCACCATCCATTGTCAGCAAGGACATGGCGAGTTATTAACCACTCTATGCCTCACTTTCCTCATATGTAAAAGGGAATTAATACATAAAAGTACCACATGGGCCATATATATTAATACCATATGGCCACCATATGACAAATGTCTGTGGCAACAATGACGAAGATGATGTGGCTGCCAGTGATGCTGGTTGTGATGGTGGTGACGGTGATGATGTTTGCTGTTTGAAAAAGCTGGCCTTGCATTTCCTTGTCTTGTTGGGAATTGAGGAAAGGGAGAACGAAGCACTGTTACCTTCATAATGTTATTTCACCAAATCCATTCTCTCACTTTTGTGAGAAAGGAGGCTGAGGCTTAAAGACAGGAACATGTTTCTTTAGTTCACATGGCTGGCCTGCACGCACATGTCAGCCATCAGGAATTCTGTACACGACTCTACCATGGGCTACCTTGGATCATCTCATTTAATTCCAATCACAATTCCTCTGCACAACTGAGGATTTGATATTTCCATGCTCCGTCATAAATGCTGAAATACAACCTCTGCCTAAGCTCTTAACAAGAACTTGATGGTAAACAAACAAGGGTTATCTATCTTAAACAGGCAATCTAAAAAGGTAATTTCTTTCCTTCTAGTTCTTGGAAATCTCTGGTGGAATGAAGGGAACTTGAGGTTTGTGAAAAGATAAATGAAGAGTTCCTGATCTACTTTGCTTTTCAGGCAACACCTAAGTATGATCATATTTTAAAGGAGATCCAAACAAACTGAAGCAGTCAGGGGGCAAACACCAGAATGACAAAGTGACTCAAAAATCAGGTAATATTAAAAGCGATTGGAGGAAACCAGAAGAGAGCAAACTCAAGAGATTTTTTTAAGTGGGTTTCTTTGAATATTTGATGTTCTCTCAACTTTTTTTTTCATATGCCCATAAACAGGAAGAACTGCAACTACTAGGCATAAGGCACAAGAAAAAAAATGTATTTGGCTTCGAAATAAGAAAAGTTTTTCTTTTTTTTCTTTTTTTTTTGTTGTTAATAATCTCTTAGGTTTATTATTTTATTATTATTATTATTATTTTAATTTTTTATTTTTTATAAACATATATTTTTATCCCCAGGGGTACAGGTCTGTGAATCACCAGGTTTACACACTTCACAGTACTCACCAAAGCACATACCCTCCCCAATGTCCATAATCCCACCCCCTTCTCCCAACCCCCCTCCCCCCAGCAACTATCATATGATCTCCCTGATATGAGGAAGTGGTGATGCAACATGGGGGCTTAAGTGGGTAGAAGAAGAATCAATGAAACAAGATGGAATTGGGAGGGAGACAAACCATAAGTGACTCTTAATCTCACAAAGAAAAGTTTTTCTAATAAAGAAAGCTGTAAAAGGAAGGGGTAGCTCATGAGAAGCTGAGTACCCAGACTCTGAAGGTGATCTCAAAGGGAATTAAAAGTGGTCTAATTAGATGACATTAAGATGCTTACCCATCCTGATAATCTGTAATCTCAAGTATTTCATGGAAAATGTGAGATATTTATGGTACACTCCACCTCATTTGTTTCATCTACCACCTTATTCAGGTAGATTTCATCCGTTTGCACATCAACCAGGAGAAGTACTAGTCTCTGCCTCTCTTACAATGTGACTACCAGGGATAGTGAATTTGAAATTAGACATGATTTCCAGTCTTGTTTATCCCTTACTATTTTGAGGACATATGCAGTTTCTCGACCTTGGTACTTTAATTTACAAGATGGGAATGCTATTCATTTCATAGCAAGATTCAACAAAACGACATACAGGAAGTCCTTACCACATGATGGTGGCCAACAAATAAAGCCATAAGCACCATCTGATGAAGAATTGTGACATGAATGACCACAGAAGAAAATACTTAATTGATTTTCCAAGGAAGTTTTCTGTTAAAGTTGAATACACACAGAAGTGCTCAAAGTATAATTCGGTGAGTGGATAAATTTTCCTAAAGTAAATTTGTGTGTGTGTGTGTGTGTGTGTGTGTGTGTGTTTGTTTGTAACAAATAAATTTCACCAAGCCTGTAGAAGGATGATGCTCAACTTAAAGAAAAAAACCACACAGTATTGGGTATGCAATATGAAAAGAACTGAGACAGGAGGTGGGGCATGAGATTTTTAAACTGGGTTATTACAATACACATATGTATAAAAATGGACAAATTATACCTTTGAAAAAAATGGACAAATTATAAATGTCTAGATTTATGAATTTTATCAAGGTAAATACCTCGTAACCAGGATCCAAATAGAAAATTACCCCAGAAGCCCCCTCACACTGTCTTTCAGTCTGCAACCATACATTTATTCATGGCGTGGCATATACCAAATTTCATTTTCATGCATTCATTTTTGCATATACTTCCTTCTTTTCTTCCTAACTTCCTTTGCTCCTTCCTTCCTTCCTGTCTTTCTTCACATACAGAGCAATGCTTTTCAACCTAAATGAGACAGTGCGAATTTCTGGGGCAGTCAAAAATGTATTTATTTGCCTAAAGGTGGGCAAGTGCCGATTTATATCTGATTTATCTCTACTTCCAGCAGGCAATCCTTCATATGTTAAGAGTGTCACATTCCTGCCCTTGCCAGTTTCTAGAGTCCAAAAGTTGTTTCTAAAACCTGAGAGCCTGTCAAAAGTCTGCTCAGTCTGTGTCAAACTTCCCCAGAGAAAAGCATGTCAAAATGCAGAGTTCATTCTGAGAAGTTCAGAACTTCTCCCTTGACCTCATTATTTACTATTTTATTAGTACTCTGCCTTCAAAAGGACTTTTAAAAGTATTTTCTTTTGCTATGTTTTCCTTAATGAGATTCACTAGTTGAATGTCGTTCATCTATTATTGTTGGAAGCAGAAGTCCCACAGCACCATCTTTTCAAGATTTATTTTTTTCCTTTATTATTTCTACTTTATCTCACAGAAACTCCTATTAGACACAGGCTGGAATTTTCCTGCCTTCAAAGTTTCATAACTTTCCTTTCATATGATCGGTATTTTATCTTTTCTCTCTCTTTTGTTCATCAGTCTACATCCAGTGTGACCATAGTATTTGGTGCCTAGATGATCATTCATGCTTCCTACATGCTGATGGCAATACATAACATACTGATAATACATACCAACAGCAATTTGCTGATGGCACTGAAATGTTTCTCCCTCAGATGCATGCTGAAGCCCTAACATGTACCAATGTGATGATGTACCAACATATACTTGGTGATGAGGCCTTAGGGAGATAGGGTAGATGAAGTCATGAGGGTGGGGCCTTCACAATCGGATAAATGTCCCAATGGAAAGAGATGCCAGAGACCTTCCTCTCTCTCTCTCTCTCTTTCTCTCTGTCCCTCTCTCTCTCTGCCATGTGAGGACAGAGGGAGACATCTTCATTCTACAACCCAGAAGAGGGTTCTCACTACAACAAGACCGTGCTGTCATCTGACTTTGGATTTATAGCCTCTAGAATTGTGAGAAAATAAATTTCTGCTGTTTAAGCTTCCCAGCCTATGGTGTTTTGTTATGGCTGATTGATAAATTACTAAACAAATAAATGAACAATTGAGAGATTGTTTGACAACATTTATCTTAAGATCCTAGGATACTTTAGGGTCTTATTTGGCCTGGTAACTTGGAGTTTATTAATATTGTATTTTCTCAAGTTTAAAAAAAAATATATACACACACACACACACACACACACACACATTTATTCATTTATTTTAAAGAGAGAAAGAGAGAGAACATGAGTGGGAGGGACAGAGGGAAAGGGAGAGAGAATCCTAAGCAGACTCCATGGTGAGCACAGAACTGCCAATGGAACTTGATCCCAGGACCCTAAGATCACCACATGAGCTGAAACCTGGAGCTGGATGCTCAACTGACTGAGCCACCTCAGATGTTCCAATATTTTCTCCATTTTTAAAAATGTTTTTGCTTGGATATTTTTGTAAACAATATGATATTGTAAACAATAATGGCTCTTAGCTCCAGGTCTCCTATTTCATAACAAGGCTATTGTTATGTTAGGAAGGCATTTCTAAGCTTGATTTAGAAAGGACAATGTGTCTTGCTGTAAAAACCGCAGTAGTACCAAACTTAGCATATTCCTACTCTTGACTATTCACAAACCACTGCTATTATCATACCAGTTATATTGAAATTAATCTCTAAACAGTAAAGAAACTGATATAAAGGGATTGAAAAATAGTTTACAGACATAAAATAAAGTCATGGAAGAAGCAGAGCATTTATACTGTATATATTAATAACATAAATATATTTGTGGGAAAATAAATGGAGTTTTGGGTTTTGTTGTTGGAAGTTGTTGGTTTTAAGAAAGAAGAAGCCTCCTGAAGGAAAATCCATCTTTTTTTTTTTTCCTGTGTATTTAGGAATGACTTCTCCAAGGAATTATGCTTCTCTAGTTGAGATATCTACTGTTCCTAATACCCAATGTTTCATCACACAAGTGGTGATTTACTAGTTTATTTCAACTCTGAGTTTTTCTTTTATCTTGTTCAAATACATATTTGCATAAGATAGCTTTTTGCTGTAGTAACAAACAACACTGCTCTCTCAGCTCAAACAAGTACTCCAGACTTTTCTGGGCTTATCTGAGGTTGGTGGGGCTTTGTTCCATGACACATGTCATCTCTTTCTGGAAGGTAGGCACAAGGAGGCACCACTGTCTGGAGCATACTGTTCTCATTTGGGAGAGAGAAGCTCCAGGGAAAAGTTGAAATATGCAAACCCTATGAAAGCCTCTGTTCATAGCTGACACACTGACACTTGTATATACTCCCCATCAAAGAAAGTGACATGATCCAGAAGCCTGAGTTTGGTTACAGACTTCTATTTTGGCTTCCAGAAGGAAGGAAAGTGATAGAAACAATAGTTCAACATACCACACTACCTCACCAAATTTGGGAGAGAATTAAGTCTGTATATTATATATTTCTTATAGGCAATAATGATCTAAGTATAATCATTAGCATGAAAAATAAAAGAAAGAAACTTTAGGAGAAGTGTTAATATGGGCTTAACTTGGTCCCTTGAACACAGCCAGATCAACATTAAATCATTCTGAACAACTACAAAATCAATCTGAAGATTAAGAAAACAATCTGCACAACTGGAGAGAGAGAATGTGGCCAATAATAGGTTTGGAGACTTCAAGTGGGGAGAGAAAAGCCATGGGAGAGGGAGCCCTTTTTTGGAGCACAGTCAGGGAGAGAGGGAGAGAGTGGTGAGTGGGGTTTGTGCCAGATGCCATGGTGTGGGGTTACCCTGGGTCCCACTTGGAGAGAATGCTCCCCTTCCTGGAGTACATTTGTAAGATGGTATATGAATGAAACTAGGAGCTGGCTCTTTGAACGAATTAACAAAACTGATAAACTCCCGCCCACTCTTAACAAAAAGAAAATAGAAGGGACCCAAATTTAAAAAAAAAATCACAAATGAAAGAGGAGAGATCACAACCAACATCACAGAAATACAAATAATTATACAAGGATATTATGAGCAATTATATCCCAACAAATTAGGCAATCTGGAAGAAATGGATAAATACACACAGAAACATAAACTACCAAAACTGAAACAGGAAGAAATAGAAAATTTGAGGGGGAGGAGTCAAGATGGCGGAGAAGTAGCAAGCTGAGACTGCTTCAGCTAGC
>NC_081557.1:102426992-102548966 GCF_022355385.1 Mustela nigripes
GTACCCCTGGGGATAAAAATATATGTTTATAAAAAATAAAAAATTAAAAAAAAATAAAAAATAAAAAAAATAAAAAAAAAAAGAAATAGAAAATTTGAACAGATCTATAACCAGTAAAGACATTAAACAATAATCAAAAATCTCCCAATACACAAGAGTCCAGATGGCTTCCCAGGGGAATCTACCAAACATTTAAGGAATTAATACCTATTCTTCTGAAGCAGTTCCTAAAAAGAGACATGGAAGGAAAACTTCCAAATTCATTCTATAAAGCCAGCATTACCTTGATTCCAAAACAAAAGACTCCACTAAAAAGAATTACAGACCAATATCCCTGATGAATGTGGATGCAAAAAATCTCAACAAGATACTAGCTAATGGAAACCAACAGGACGTTAAAAGGTTTATTCACCAAAATCAAGTGGGGTTTATTCCTGGGCTTCAAGGGTGGTTCAGTATCCACAAATAAATCAGCATGATATACCACATTATTTAAAAGGGGGGGGGGTAAAAACTATATGATCATTTCAGTAGATGCAGAAAAAGCATTTGACATAATACAGCATCTTTTTTGAATAAAAACTCTCATGAAATTAGGGATAGAAGGAACATACCTCAACATCATAAAGGCCATACATGAAAGACCACAGCTAATAATCATTCTCAGTGGTGAAAAACTGAGAGTTCCCTAAGGTCAGGAACACAACAGGGATGTCTACTCTCACCACTATTGTTCAACATAATACTAGAAGTCCTAGCCTCAGCAATCAGACAATAAAAAGAAATAAAAGACATCAAAATTAGCAAGAAGAATTCAAACTTTCACTCTTAAAAAGACATGATACTCTAGTTAGGAAACCTGAAAGACTCCACCAAAAAAAAAAAAAAAATCACTAGAACAGATACATGAATTCAGTAAAGTCTCAGGATATAAAATCAATGTATAGAAATCTTTTGCATTTCTATACACCAATAATGAAGCAGCAGAAAGAAAAATCAAAGAACTGATCTCATTTACAACTGCACCAAAAACAATAAGATACCTAGGAATAAATCTAACAAAAGAGGTAAAAGATCTGTACTCTGAAAACTGCCTAACACTTACGAAAGAAATGAAAGAAGACACAAGAAAATGGAAAGATATTCCATGCCTATGGATTGGAAGAACAAATATTGATTAAAATGTCTATACCATCCAAAGCAATCTACACATTCAATGCAAACACTATCAAAATAACACCAACATTTTTTACAGAGCTAGAACAGAGAGCCTTAAAATTTGTATGGAACCAGAAAAGACCATGAATAGCTAAAGTAATACTGAAACCAAAGCTGGTGACATCACAATTCTGGACTTGGAGCTCTATTACAAAGCTGTAATATCAAGACAGTATTGTATTGGCACAAAAACAGACATAGATCAATGGAACTAAAAGGAGAGCCCAGAAATAGACCCTCAACTCTGTGGTCAACTACTCTTCGACGAAGCAGGAAAGAATATGCAATGGAAAAAGTCTCTTCAACAAATGGTGTTGAGAAAACTGGATAACAACATGCAGAAGAATGAAACTGGACTGTTCTCTTACACCACACATGAAAATAAATTCATAATGAATGAAAGACGTAAATGTAAGACAGGAAACTATCAAAATCCTAGAGGAGAAAACAGGCAGTAACCTCTTTAGTATCAGCTGTAGCAACTTCTTACTAGACATGTCTCTCTGAAGGCAAGGGAAACAAAGACAAAAATGAACTATTCTAACCTCATCAAGATAAAAAGTTGCAGAGCAAAGGAATTAACAAAACTAAAACACAATCTACTGAATGGGAGAAGATAATTGCAGATGACATATCTGATAAAGGGGTAGTATCCAATATATAAAGAACTCATTAAACTTAAACAAGCCCAAAATAAACAATCCAGTTAAGAAATTGGCAGAAGACATAAATACACATTCAAATGGCTACCAAACACATGAAAGATGCCAACATCACTAGTCATCAAGGAAATACAAATCAAATCCATAATGAAATACACTTACACCTGTCAGAATGGCTAAAATTAACAAGTCAGGAAACAGCAGATGTTGGCAAGGATGCAGAGAAAAGGGAGCACTCTTACACTGTTGGGAATGCATCTAGTGTAGCCACTCTGGAAAATAGTATGGAGGGTCCTCAAAAAGTTAAAAATGGAACTACACTACAACCCAGCAATTGCACTACTAGGTATTTACCCAAAGAATACAAAAATGCTGATTCAAAAGAGCACATTCCCCCCAATGTTTATAGCGGCATTATCAACCGTAGACAAATTATGAACAGAGCCCACGTGTCCACTGACTGATGAACGGATAAAGAGCTGGGATACGTACACACACACAGACAACACACACACACACACACACACAGAGCAATATTACTCAGCCATTAAAAAGAATGAAATCTTGCCATTTGCAACAATGTGGATGAAACTAGAGGATATTATGTTAAGCAAAATAAGGTAGTCAGAGCAAGACAAATATCAGATGGTTTCACTCATATGTAGAATTTAACAAAGAAAACAAATGAACATTGGGGAAGGAAAGGAAAAATAAAACAAGATAAAACCAGAGAGAAAGGCAAACCATAAGAGACTCCTAAATATAGAGAACAAACTATATGGGTGATGGACATTAAGGGGGGCACTTGTTGGGATGAGTACTAGTTGTTATATACAACTGATGAAGCATTAAATACTACTCCTAAAACCAATACTACCCTGTGTGTTAATTAAGTTTAATTTAAATTTAAAAAAATAAAAATTTTTTTAAAAATAAGGAAGGAACTTTAGCCAATATGACATTATTGCATACTTTGATCATGAGTAGAGAACTCTAAGAGGCAGGAAAGGAACACAAAGTAATATAATTAAACCTACAAACTGAGAAAAATAAAAGATGGAAGAAATAGAGTTTGCAGAAGTTTGGTGCAGAATTTTAAGTAAGAGGGAGAGGCATTTTCATAATCATTATCTGGTATGGTCTAGGTTGGCACAGAGATTTTATTAAAGTATTGCTTCCTCATAAACAATCTCTGCCCAGGAAATACTATGCAATGTATTCCAATAGTCAGCCTTTTGAGGAGTTTTTGGTCAAACATTAGATGCATTGTTAGGTTTAGTAATGTTTCTTTTTGAATTAGTGGAGAGCATACCCTGTGTGGTTTTGTGCCTATTCAACACTGCAATTTAACCTGATCTTCTCTGACCCCTGCCTCAAGGCAAATAGTGATGCTCACGACATATTCATGGTCCAGTGCCAGGATGCTCAGAATCCCTGTACCATCCTTTAACACTCCACCTGTTTTCCGATGGCTTCTTTATCTCGGAAGGTAAAAAGGATCAGGACTTCATTACTCATAAAGGGGAAGAGAGAAACCCACTCTCAGTCCTAAATAGAAGCAGTGTATAATTTTGGCCTTAATATATAGTAATGGCAAGAACTGTTTTTCATTATATTTTTAAAGTCAAGGAAGTAGAGTTAAACTGGCATAATTTTTGCAAACAAATATTAATTTCCTTTGCATGAAATGCTTAAAATTTGTGGAAGTGACTATGTGCCATTTTTGATATGACTTTACATCAACAGGACAAAAGAAACCTTATGTACCTTTATAAAGATTTATTTATCTTTTTGAGAGAGAGACAGAACGAGTGGGAGGGGTGGACAGACAGACAGAATCTCAAGCAGACTCTGTGCTGAGTGTGAAGCCATGTGAAGCTCCATCTCACAACACTGAGATCACGATCTGAGCCAAAACCAAGAGTCAGACACAAAACCAACCTGGCCCACTGTTCGTATATTTTGAATATATATTAACTATATATTTTAGTATAAGATGCACTGCCATTTACAATGGCTACTAATGGAATTAATCTGATACAGTAAACTTTAGCATTCTGAAAAGATGTGTTTATTTTCCCTTATATGGCACAGAACAACTTTGGTCATATATGTTATTCTGAACCTTAAACTATTAAATAGAATTATACCTAAAAAATACAAAAGAACACATACACACACACAAAAAATGAGAAAAAACCCCACTAAATATTCTTTCAGTGTTTACAGAATTTGTGTGGCAGAACAGACTTTCAGGAGTTGGATCAGAAAGGGTAAGCTGGTCCTGGCTGTGGCCTCGGACTCTGAAATTAATGGTTTATGGGGATAGTGGATGAGATAATCGATCAATAAAGAGATTTAATAAAATTAATGGGAATGAGGAGATACGATCAATTAGAAATGGGCAGAAGAAAAGGAAATTCACCGAAGTCTTTAAAAGACAGAAAAAAATATTTAAGACTTCATGAAATAAGAATTTTCTAAAATACCCTAGAAATAAAAAAATGACCTTTGCCTTGCCTTAGATGCTACAATTTTATTTTTTAATATGTTCCTTTTCCTAGAAACATACTATTTTAAATTTAATTTTGCTTGCTCTTAGAATACAGAATACATACTAATAGTCTACTAAATTGTGCCTTGTAAAATAAATGTACCTTAACTTCTTGGGCAAAACTGAATTAGTAAAGTCACTTAAAAGTAGAAAATACATGGACTGTGAAGCTTCTGGTAGAACAGTATTTTGACTTTATAAATTCTAAGGCAGGAGGGGAAAAAAAAAAACCCATGTAGACCTTATAATATTATCAGAATTATTCTTCCGGTATAGCATAGTATAGAAGAATAATGTATTAAAATACAGTTGTCCACTTGAAAGGTATATGAGAAAAAAATTCCATTATCCTGTGGGTCCCCTGAAATTCCCTGGCTACCCACTTGACTCTAGAAGAGGTAATTGTTCTCAGCAGCCCATTACGTTGCTCCTGATCTCCGGGACTCAGGCTGTCCTGTAATGGAGCATTTATGACAGTCATTTCGCTCCCCATGAGGATAACTCTGGAATGGCCAGGGGGGCCAAGAATGCAAGGCAAGGGTGGCATTCCATGAACAGCTGGATGACTTTAATTCCCAAGAGTCTCCTAGGACTTAATTTTCAGCTCAGGAGAGTATCCTCAGGTGTTTTTGGTTTTTTTTCCCCCCTAACTCTGAATGGTAACCTGAAGAGTGTGTCTCAGTTGAAGGCAGCAGTTAACAAAAGCAAACTAAAAATTGGGTCTCTCTCTCTGGATTGTCTGACAAGCACATTTTTAAATGATGAAAGAGTCATAGCTATGCGTGGCACTTTCCTAAAACCCAACATCTGCGGGAAGTACATCACAAACAAGTAACAAAGAAGTAGAGAAAATAGCAGCATATTAGTTTTTTCATTGGGAAGATTTTTGATAATTCATTATTATTACCTTATTCATATGTTATTTCTGTTATTCTAGTAAAATTTTTTTCCCTCTCACTCTAAAAGTAATCCACAATTAATAAGGTGTCCCAGAAACTCAAAAACAGTCACTCACACAAATCAGTTGTTTTTGGCCAAATTCTCTTTGTCCCTGTACACACACGTGCACGCACACACACAATTACATCTGTACCTTCATTATAATGACTGATGTATTATAAATAAGAACATAAGTATTTTATACTAAATGTATGGTACTATGTCCTGTACTCTGCATTTAATATTCTATCAGCATATCCTCTATATTATTGCATATAAAATGAAATATTTAATATTTCTCTGAATATTAGATTTCCTAATATTTCAATCGCATACATTCATATTGGATTTCTACATTATTTTCAGCTTTTTATGATGTATTTTCCTAATACCTTCTTAGGGGCTATTTCCACAAATAAAAATTTCTGTATGATAGTTTGTGACTATTATATGGATACTGATAATATCTGATATTAGATTTATATTTCTATGAACAATACATGAGAGTATCTTCTTAATTATTCTTTTAGCAATGCTGGGTGTCTTAAAATATTTCCTAATACAAATGGTAAAAACAATGCATTAATATTTAAATTTCATAATGCTGGTATTATCAAAGGAATGCATACTTCTCTACAGTTTTCTCTCTGTTGTATTTATCCTTTCATAAAATCTGAATTTATTCCTGTTGTCCACCTATATATTGGAGTTTGAGCATTTCTCTTAAAATTTGGGTGCACTCTCTGTTCCCTCTGCAATAGATAAAAGCACTAATCATTTGGACCAGTGGATTGAACCTTTGAAAATTCTTTATGTGTTAATGATAACTTTTGATTTTTGGATTTATCACAAAAATATTTTTAATTTTTGCTCATTTAAGCAGCATTTTTTAACATCTACTGGAGATGATTTTTGTTTTTTATGATGGTGAGATATGTTCCTCTTATTTCTAGTTTCCTTTGTTTCTAAATGTAGAAACCTTTCCCTTCTTCACAGGTTTGGTGACTATTCCTACATAGTCATATATCTCCACAATATATATTTAGGGCTTGATCTGCCTATGTATTTTCATAAAATTTAACTTTCCAATTTACTTGAGATTTATTTTTCTTGGTAGTGAGAGATCTTTTGAATTGTTTTCATTTTAATTTTGACTAATTGTCTCAACAATATGGTAATTCATTTTAAATTTAATAGTTATATGAAGTGTGTTTTATGGAGAAAGCTCTGCGGAAAGCTTGACTGAGTTCAAATCTCTTCTCTATTACTCTCTAGTTGGAGTTATTTTGTACAAACTCTGTGCCTAGTTCGTCCTCTACAAGGGAAGGATGACAAACTTCTCCCAAGGAAGGAGTTAATTCATGTTTAACAATTAGCTATGACAAAACTGTTCTTATTATTTATAATGCTTGTTGAAATATTTTACTAGTTTCTTGGGGGAGAGCTCAGTAAAACTATAAGGAATTTTTGTAGTTTTAGGGCTTTTATGAGACATTAAATTTGGCTAAAATAAAATTTTAGAATATTTGCAAAATGTCATCCCTTCCCACTAAATATTTTGGTTCTACAGTATTAGGTACAAAACAGATGCTCAGTAAATACCAATTAAATATTAATTAACCTAAAATGCAGAAGTGTCAAAAATTTATTGCACACTGATCCCATGTGGCTATAAAGAAGAAACCCATTTCCTAAGGACAGGGTATTAGAGAACAGGATTCTGGGTGATTAATTGCTCTGGTCTCACTGATTATATAATCTCCTCTGTCATAATTACTTCTTTTCCTAAAAGTACTGCCACAACAGGAAAGTCTCTCTGTGTCTGCTGGTCTGGCTTCTCTCACCCCCCCACCATTTATTTATATTACCATATAAACCTATATCCTTACCTTAGCTCTTCTTGATTTAATCAGGATTGTATAGTTTGCCCAAGCGAGGCCAATCACGTTTTCTGTTCTGGGACTTCGAATTTGGGCAGATTATTATTTCTGGCTATAAACACAGGGAGAGGCAGAAAGGATTAATCAATACTGAGAGCTAGTGTGTATCAGTCAAGTTCTCTGAGCTGTCCAATTAAAGGGCTGAAGTGGTATGCTAGTGATCAAGAGAAAAAGCAGTTTCTTAGTTGCATGCAATTTCAATGTGAAGAGAAAAGAGGGAGTTATATAGTTTTAAGAGCAAGCACTATGACAAAGTTTTGTGTGAAATAAATAAATAAAACTGAATATAATTGTCTTTTGCTGAGACCATAAGACTGCTTAAGTTGTCACTTCCTGTAGCTCTTACCCCCCACATTAATGGTACAATTATTAACACACAGAACAGGCTTAGATATAAAAATTGTGACCCTTAATGTAATGATTATGAAGATAATTGCCAATCATCACTATGGTATGTATCTCTATAGGGAAATTATTAAAGAATATTTTTAAGGTAACCATATAAAAACGGAATAGAAAAACTAGTCACAATAACAAAAAAGCTACCTTTTTTCTTTCCATTAAATGTAATTTGTTCTTAAAGGTTTGCAAATACTAAATACTGACTGACACTTTACTTTCTGCAAGCCCATTAATTACTAAAAATATAGGTACAATGTTACAGGTATAGGTAGAGATACAAGAGGAGTGAAAAAATATGGGCTTGAGAATTGTTTAAAATAGTAATATGTGTGACTGTAATAATGTATGTATATGTTTCTTCTCCCTTTGCCACTTATGCATCTTTGTAGCCACACTATATGGCACAATCACTGGCTCAATAATTAATATACAGAATGAGGCATATTCTGTCACTGTCATTTTATTTGTGTTTAAAGACAAATTTTAAGCAATGTTTTTTCCTCTTTTCATATCTTAAACTCATTGTGTCAGAACTACTATTAATTGGAAAGTTTAATTTACAGTTGTTTTTGAACACAAGTGTGGTCTCCTCACTGATGATGTAACTTCTAAAACATGGCATATATTTATTTGCATATTTACTTTGTATTTTTCCCTGGATACTTTTTTTTTCCCTTTCTTTGATCCTCTGATAATAAAATGTCTTCAGATTTAGGACTATCTTTCTGATTTCTACAAAATGGATACATTTGGCAAATTGTTACTGAAATTGCCGGCTGTTTAGGAATGTCTGGGTAATGTTAACTTACATCTTAACACAGTCCTAACACAGTCACTGTTCTCCAGAGAAACAGAACCAATGGTATCAGTATATGTATAGGAACCAATATATATTTCTATCAGTGATACATATGCATAGAGAGAAACTGAGTGCGAGAGAAAGAGAGATTTGTCACTGTAAAGTAGTGTGTAAGAAATTACGTAACTGTGGAAGTGACAAGTCCCAGAATCTGCAGACATGGTGCCAGAGGCCTGGGAGAACGCGCCATGTTGTTCCAGCCCAAAGTCAGCAAGCTCAAGACCCAGGAAATGCTGATGTTTCAACTGAAGTCCAAAAGCAAAACAACAACAACAACAACAAACCCAGAATCCTATGTCCCAGCTCAAAATAGGCAGTCAGGAGGGAGCTCTCCCCTAATCGCAGGAGGCTCGGCCCTTTGCTCCACTCAGACCTTCCACTGATTGGGAAAGGCTCCCCAACACCAGGGAAATCAATCTGCTTTATTCACTTCAAACATTATTCTCATCCAGAAACACCCACACAGACACACCCAGAGAAGCATCTGACCAAATGTCTGGGCGTATCATGATCCAGTTCACCGGGCACCTAACGTTAACCATCACAGGTTCCTTTTTTCACTTATCCAGGTTTATGCCTTTGAATTCACAATTATGTAAACCAACCTCCAGACTAAAGTGATTTCTCCCTCATTCCCCCTCTTCAACTGTATTCTATTTTTCTAGTCTTCTTTACAGCCTCCTCCATCTCTGTCTGTACTTAAAGGTGTGAAATTCCTCAGGGTCTCTCCCTGGACAGTCTTTCCAGTGAGGTGACCTCATTGTTCACATGGCATCAACTACCCTCTGTTTACAGATGTTTTCTTTTTTCTCAGGCTACCGTAACAAAATGCAAAAGATTGGGTGGTCTCCACAATGGAAATTTATTTTCTTACAGCTCTGGGAGCTGGAAGTCAAAGTCAGTGGGCCAGTATGGTCAGTTTCTGGTAGGAAACCCCGCATGGCTTGTGGACAGCTATCTTCTGGCAGAGACAGTAAGGGAGCAAGATTTCTGTGGTGTCTTTTTACAAGGGCGCTAGTCTTATCTTGAAGGATCCATCCTGATGATCTCCTCATTGAAGCTTACCTACCTTCCAAAAGCTCTGTTCCAAATACCATCACCTTTGGGGTAAAGACTGCTGCCTGTAAATTTTGGGAAGACACAATTCTGCCCATAGCAACTGATACCACAAAAGTCTATGTTTTGGCCAAAATGGCTCTTATGATCTGAATTGTATCCCCCTTCAAATTCATATGTTGAAGCACTAATTTCTATTTGAAGATAGGGCCTTTAAAGAGGTAATTAAGTTACATTTAAAATGAAGCTGTTCAGGTGGGGCATAGTCTAATCTTACTGAAGTCCTAATAAAGGAAATTTGGACACACACAAATGTATTGGGGCTCCTGTGCACAGAGGGGCAATTGTGTGAGGACTCAGCTAGTAGGTGGCCAACTGCAAGACAGACAGAACAGAACCTGCAGGCATCCTGAGCCTGGGCATCTGGCTCAGGCATCTGGAGGCTGGCCTCCAGAACCATGAGAAAATCTTAAGCCAGCCTGTGGTGTTCCATTACGGCAGCCCCAGCAGACGGATGCACAGGTTTTCATGTACCTGGTTTTCAACGGGTTGTTGAACGCCATTACTGAGCTCTCCTGCCACCACTTTTAAATGGACCTGTTCCCAAGGGAACTCACTACCTTCTTGTCTGCATCCAGCTTTCAGCTCACCTCCTCAAGGCCCAGGCCAGGGGAAAGAAGGCCCAGGGCCCTGTACCTCACATAACTTTGCCTTCCCAACTACCCTCTAGCCAGCCCCCTCTTCCATTAGGGGAGGTGCTGGCAGGACTGGGGCTTAGTCCCCACTTCTGGTCCACACTTCCCATCCCAGAAACTCACAACTCCCTCCTGGGCCTGCATGGGTCTCTTCCTGGGGCTGTCCTGAATGCAGGTCTCACCTACAGGGATGCTGAGCCCTGTACCTGAGTGGTGGTGGATGTGCGAGGGGAATCCATTTCCCAAGGATGTGGACATGCAGGCTGCAGTCTTCATATCAGTGACACAGGTCAGGGGTGAGAAGGGAAAGGGGGTGGGGACAAGCTGTCCCTCAGTCACAGTCTCCCAGGGTAAGACCACAGGGAGTCCAAGAATCATAAAGTCGAAGCTGGCCGTCTAGGTTGTTATGAAGGTGAGGGGGTAGAACACCTTTCATTTAACTGTTTGTTGCTTGCTTCGTAACTTCCATAAATATATTCAGGCACATGGAAGGAGGACTCATCTGTCCTTCTGAACTGTGTCCTACAAACTGAGGGACAAGATAGCTCCTCTCACACGACTACCAACTGTTCATTCCTCTTACCTCCTAGTCCCAGTGAACGGCACCAGCAGACACCTGGTTTAACCTGCCGTCTTGGATTCCTTCTTTCCCTCCTTCCTTGCATTCACCGAATCAACACTGTTGTCAGTCACACTTTCCAGATAGCCCTTGCTTCTGTGCCTAGCTCTCTCATCCTCATAAACACCGCGCTGGTCCAGCTCATTCTCTCACCTGGATGCGCACCTTCAGTCTTGCTCCAAGCTCATCCATTCTCCCGGATCAAAGCTGACGTAAGCTCTCAAAGCAAACAAACAAGCCAATGAACCTAACCTGATCTTGCAGCTCCCCTGGCCACAAACCTCTTACCGGGATGTCGTTTCCTGCAGACTCAAGTCCTCACGGGCATCATATTAGCACACGGCCTGAACATTCTCTTCCAATCCTCTCCTTACTCATACAGAACCATACGTTTCCTTTAGTTCTTAGAATTTGTCCTTTTTCCTCTAAACTTCATGATTTTTCAGAGGCTGCTTCATTTGTCTGGCTAACCTCTATTTATCCTACATGCCCCAACTTAAAATCACTTTCTCTGGGAAGATTTTTCCGAGTTCTCCTGCCCCCATCAATTGCCTCTTGGGCCTACAATCCATCAGAATCCTTATTACACATCAATTATCTACTTCCCCCAAGATGGTTGAGGTTGTACCTGTCTTGTTCAATTTTATATACGGAGTGGTTGGCACAGTGCTTGGCACTCAGCCAAAGCAACAGAAATAACAATTATATGAAACTGAAAGTGGAATTTATATGCATTTTGATATTCCTAAAGCTACAAAAGTCACTGGCATCATATAAAATTCATATGTATTTTATACTGAAAATGTAACTGAAATATTATTTTGACATTCCCAGATTCTGTTCAAACTCAGTAAAAATAATGTTGCACAGTTTTTAAGTATTTATTCAAAAGGTTTGCCTGATTATGGAAAGCAGGACTTCACAAACAGATCTTCACAGGAGAGGTCTCTGCTGCAAGTCTCATGTTTTAAATAGCATTTTCTGGTCATGATCTTGAGTTTCCCATCCTGTGGGCTGAGAATTTATGGGACCAGGAGATGGAAGCATGCTGTATTTCCCCCTGGCACAATATTCTGGATGCCTGGAAGCATGTGATTCCATGTCTGAATGGCCCTGAGCTCCTTTTGGAAACTCTTTGGGACACTTTCTGGCTTATCCTCCTGGCAGTACACTATACAGTCACTGTATTCAATCCTAAACTTGTAGGGAGAGGGGTCAAGGGGTAACTCTTTAGGGGAACATGAAACCAATGCATCTTGCAGTGTGCACACATGTAGTTAAGGTCTCCTGTAAGCTAGTAGGAAAATAAGTTGGGGTGGTGGGGAGGTTGGCAGAGCCAGGGCCCACGGGCTGGTATAGCTGATTTCCCCGTATCAGTGTGTTGCTAATCATTACAGTTATGTTTGTCAGGAAAGGAGATGAGAACACATTTTATGTAATGATTTTTTTTAAAGCTATTTCAGCAACTTGAAGAACTGATTTATAAATCTGAATTACTTTGATGTATGGTATACAGGCTCCATTGGTATTATTGCTACAGGTTCTGCAAATGTTAGAAGTAATTCTGAGATTAAATGATCAAACTCCATGGTCATGCATGTGTATGGTTGAGGGTAATATAAGATCAGTGAGAGCTCCAGCAAAGATCTCTACAACTACACCAATTTCATACCTTGTACCTCACCCACACGAGTGCAACTACAGATCTTCTTCACACCTTTGCCATGCATCAAAATACATTTAACCCACTTTTGGGCCTGATACTGTCTTTGCCAGTTTAGAATAGCAGATCCATTTGTACATTTAGCCTCCATTTGTACATTCATTTTAAGATCTTTATAGATTTCTTTTATCATTTCAAAATCACTTTAATTAACAGGAAGATAAGATGTCCCTCTCAAGAAAGAAGAAGAATTACCCCTTTGAGATCCATGTTCCTTGAGCTTATCAAGTCAGATCTATTGCTCTGTATTATGTATCTCAACTGATACCCTCAGTTATGGGACCGTGGGTGCTTTAGAAGAAAATGAAATTGATTAGCCTTCCAGATGACAATGGCCAATGATAAAGCATAATCTTGTAGTTATTCATGTCTTAGTTGCACATACTAAAGAATATCTCCTTAGGAAAGACTTAATGCATATGTAGTAATTCACATTTCTAAAATATATAATAAGATCCTTCCACAGGCATAAAGCTGTCAAGAACTTTAGTTAACTTCTCTGGAGAACCAATTCTTCATATACTTTACCCCATAATTTAGAGACAGGATATAAGCATAAGAAAAAATATTCACTTAGACACATATCTTTAGGTTCAACATATACCTTTAATCTTCAAGAAAATCATCTCTTTTAAATTAACCTAAATAGTAAAATCCTTACGGGGAGTGATATCCCCAAATCATAAAGTCCATTTACAGACTTCAGACATAGGTGGAAGAGGGTGACTTGGGTGCCCCCTTTACCTTCATATTTTTCATACTTTTTTTTCCCCATATCCTATGAAGTACACTTCTACCCCATCCTCACCTCAATGTAAAAATATAATTCATTTTACTACTCCACTCCCTTAACAAATGTAGGACCTTGAATAATTTTTAATAGCTTAAAAATAAAGAGATTTTTCCCCCCTCAGGTACATTAGGACCTACATTTGTAATTGTTCACATAATCTCATTAGTTTGGGATCAAAATTTATAAAGTGGTACTCAATGGTTAACTGAAAAAAACAGGAGACAACCCTCTATGGATTCCTTTTTGATGACAGAACCAATGATTGGCTGCCAAGATGATTTATGGCTTTCTTTTTAAAACGAAAGAAAAAGATGACAGAAATACTTTCTAGAAGTAACCTGAAATTTTCCTGACTTAAATAACTATTACTTTTCTTTCTCAGAAAGAATAAAAATATCAAATATTCAAACACATAGTTTTATATTAGGGATATTAAGAATAAAGCACATTACTAGACAAATTTAAAAACCAATGAATATTGCATCTCTCAGCCTCATACTATATGGAAATTTCACCTGTATTAAAAGATAAATATATATAAAAAAATCAGAAAGTTAAAAAGCTTGAAAAAAGATTAATATTCATGAACCCCTTTGATATGGGTCGGTTTACTAAGCTTTAAAGTAGTCAAAGTGATTACAAACAAACAAGTCACTAGTATAAGTATATAAACTTGTCATTTTACATCAGGAAAAAAGAATGAAACCCAAAGTCTTAGAACTTATAAATAACTATAACAAAGTTGTAGAACATCCAAGGTTAATATACAGAAGTCAAGTGCTTTCTTATATATTAGCAGTAAACAATTAGCATTTGAAATGAAAAAAAGTTAAATAGAATAAAAAATATATGTAGGTATAAACCGAAGAAAATATGTATAGGATACATACACATGGATATATATATATATATATATAGAGAGAGAGAGAGAGAGAGAGGAACTATAGAACTCTGAGGAAAGAAATTAAAGATAAAAATCAATGGAGAGATACTCTATGTTCATAGGTTAGAAGACAATATTTTTTAAGTTTTTTTTTTTTATTTGACACAGAGAGAGAGAGAGAGATCACAAGTATGCAGAGAGGCAAGCAGAGAGAGAGGGGGAAGCAGGTTCCCTGCCAAGCAGAGAGCCCAACATGGGGCTCAATCCCAGGACCCCAAGACCATGACCCGAGCTGAAGGGAGTGGCTCAACCCACTGAGCCACCCAGCCGTCCCAAGACTTAATATTTTTTAAATGTCAATTTTAACTTGACCTATAATTTCAATTCAATTCCTATGAAAATCCTGCCAAGCAATTTTTTAGATATCAAAATACTGATTCTAAATTTATATAAGAAGGCAAAGTCCTAGGATAGCTAATACAATACTAAAGAAGAATAAAGTTGGATGATTCACTTATCTGCTTCTAAGAATTATTATCAACCCATGAGATATAATTAAGAGAGTATAATACTGGAACAGAATAGAGAATCCAAAAATAGGTACACACACTATAGTCATATGACATTTGATAAAGGAGCAAAGATTATTCACTGAAGAAAGGACAGTCTTTTCAACAAATGGAACAGAAACAATTAGACTCCATATATAAAAACAAAAAATGTACCTACACACTGATCTTATATCTTTCATAAAAATTACTCAAAATGGACTACAGACCTGAAAAAACAGACCTAGATGTAAAATATAAAGCTATAAGACTTTATAAAAGAAGAAAACCCAGGGGGAAGCCTATGTGGTTTTGTGTTGGTAATGAATTTTTACATATAAAACCCAAAGCATAATCCATGAAAGAAAATTGTTGTTTTGGGTGGACCTGGCTGGCTCAGTCAGTAGAGCATGCAACTCCTGATGTCAGGGTTGTAAGTTTGAGCTCCACACTGGATGTAGAGATTAGTTAAAAATAAAATCTTAGGGGCACCTGGGTGGCTCAGTGGGTTAAATCCTCTGCCTTTGGCTCAGGTCATGATCTCAGGGTCCTGGGATCAAGCCCCGCATCGGGCTCTCTGCTCAGCGAGGAGCCTGCTTCCCTTCCTCTCTCTCTGCCTGGCTCTCTGCCTACTTGTGATCTCTGTCAGGTAAGTAAATAAAATCTTAAAAAAAAAATCTTAAAAAGAAGAAAAGAAAACTGCTATTTTGGATTTATTACAATTAAAAACTTCAGTGAAAGACACTGTTAAGAAATTGAAAAGATAAGTCGTATCTGCAAAGAAAATACCTGCAAAGCACATACATGATAATGGACTGTATCCAGAGTATACAAATAACACTTAATGCTTAAGAATAAGAAAACAAATAACCCTAATTAAAAACGGGAAACAATCTAAACAGACACCTCACCAAAAGAGACCTAGAAACATCAAATAAGCACGCAACAGATGCTCACAATTATTTATCATCAGGTAATTGCAAATTGAAATAACAGTGAGATACCATTATTGCTAGCAGAAAGGCAAAGCAATATAGCCACTGGTGGTTTCTTACGAAGCGAAATACAGTCTTACCAGCAATTGTGTTCCTTGATATTTCCCCAACTAATTTTAAAATTTATGTGCACACAAAAGCCTGCACATAAATGATCATGGAAGCTTTATTCATAATTGCCCCAAACTGGAAGCAACCAATTTGTGCTCAACAAGTGAACAGATAAAAACACCCGGGAACATCTGTATAATGGAAGATATTTAGCCAAGGAAAAACATGGGAGAAATTTAAATGCATATTGCTAAATTTAAAAAGCCAGATTAAAGGTTACATCGTGTATGGTTCTAGGTATATGACCTTCTGAAAAAGGTAAAACTAAAAGATCTATGGCTTCCCAGGGTTTTGGGGAGGGAGGGCTGGGGTGGAATGGTTAAATAGTTAATACAAATCAAAACCACAATGAGATATCACCTCACACCAATCAGAATGGCTAAAATCAACAAGTCAGGAAATGACAGATGCTGGCGAGGATGCGGAGAAAGGGGAACCCTCCTACACTGTTGGTGGGAATGCAAGCTGGTGCAGCCACTCTGGAAAACAACATGGAGGTTCCTCAAAATGTTGAAAATAGAACTGCCCTATGACCCAGCAATTGCACTATTGGGTATTTACCCTAAAGATACAAATGTAGTGATCCAAAGGGACACATGCACCCGAATGTTTATAGCAGCAATGTCCACAATAGCCAAACTATGGAAAGAACCTAGATGTCCATCAACAGATGAATGGATCAAGAAGAAGTGGTATATATACACAATGGAATACTATGCAGCCATCAAAAGAAATGAAATCTTGCCATTTGCGACAACATGGATGGAACTAGAGCGTATCATGCTTAGCGAAATAAGTCAAGCAGAGAAAGACAACTATCATATGATCTCCCTGATATGAGGAAGTGGTGATGCAACATGGGGGCTTAAGTGGGTAGGAGAAGAATAAATGAAACAAGATGGGATTGGGAGGGAGACAAACCATAAGTGACTCTTAATCTCACAAAACAAACTGAGGGTTGCTGGGGGGAGGGGGTTTGGGAGAACGGGGTGGGATTATGGACATTGGGGAGGGTATGTGCTTTGGTGAGTGCTGTGAAGTGTGTAAACCTGGTAATTCACAGACCTGTACCCCTGGGGATAAAAATATATGTTTATAAAAAATAAAAAATTAAAAAAAAAAACATAGGATTTTTTTTTAATAGTGCTCAAACTATTCTGTTTGATGCTATAATGGTGAATACATAATACTATACATTTGTAAAAACCCACAGAACTTTACAATACAAAGTGTGAGCCTAAACATACATGAATTTACAAAAATCACTTGGGAGTTGTGGGATACTAGGATAGAATGAAAGTCTCGCAGTATTACAAATATATGAAACAACTTCACTAAAGAGAGGTAGAATGAAAAGATGATGACCTAAGGATTTTTGGAAATGACCAGAATCTATCTGAATAAAGGCAGAATAAACTGCTCAAAGGATTGTCCTCTAGTTTGATAAAGCTATTCCCCAGGGTACTAAAAATTAATGTAAAACTTGATTCCTGCTTGCTTTATGAAGAAGACCTGAATCAAGTTGCTGATAGCCTGTATTCAGAACATACTTTATAATAAGGAACATTTGAGAGAAAATAGAACACTGGTGTAAAACAACTTGAATGAAGGGCAGTTGAGTGGCTTAGTTATTTAAGCATCCAGCTCTTGATTTCAGCTCAGGTCATCTTCTCAGGGTCATGAGATGGAGCCCTGTGTCAGGCTTCATGCTGGGCGTGGAGTCTGGTTAAGATTCTCTTTCCTCCTGCCCCTCCTGCCCCACCTCACATGTGCGTGCGCTCTCTCTCTCTCTCTCTCTCTCTGAAAAAATAAAAACAAAACCAAAGAATCTTGAATTATGGACTTTTTCATTTTCTCTAATTTTGTTGTCAAGGTATTTTCAAGTCTTCTTTCAAGGACAAGTAACAACAGATTTTATGTAGAACCATTTTCAATGTAATGGAGAACAGTGACGTTGCCATGATAGAAATATGTCATTTTGAAAAGAAAAAAAGATATAAATTTATGAAGAATGTGAATTTCCTTCTATTTGAAATTCTAGCTTCTTCTATGAATCAACATTCAAAAACTGAAAGACTCTGGATCTCTCATATGACTTCATATTAGTTTGTCATCTCAGTATTTTTATTTTCAAATAAACAATTGGTTTATAACTTCCTAAAACTAACATACATTTGCTCTTCTTTGCCTAAGACTAGGAAAATCCAGATAAGCTGGAATTATAAGTGTTTTTTAGAAAGTCATAGAATTGTACAGCCTTTACAAGTGAGGTCCCATAGGAGTATGAAATGAACAGCAAGTACTGAACTTCTGAGAAGTAGAAGTAAATAAGAGTAAGAATTATTGTAATCTACAAAGTCCCAGAATAAATGACTTTTTTTTTTTTTTACTTATGGGAAACAAAATTATCAGAAAATAGGCAAAAACCATGTTTTTTTCAGGTAGTAACTGACAACACATTGAAAGCTGATTTCATTAACACTTAAATACACTATTTACAAAGGATATTCTAGTCACAGTGAATGGCAATAGCAAAAATCACAGAAATAGGAATAGTTTAGGTTATAGAGAACAGTTGATCTTGATCTCAGAGTACTTGTTCTTAGAAACAGTGAGGAGTAGAGCTGATGAAAAGTCAAAGACCTTGATCTGTGTAATCTTATTGCTCATTAAATAAGGATTAGCGTTAAAGTTCTTGAAGAAAGACATTATTTTGAAATAAAAATTTGGCAAAGAAGCGTAGGGAAAATTGAAGTTAGAGAAAAAGAAATGTGTGGAGATAGCATTAAGGAATATGCCAAGTGAAACCAGCCAAACAAAGAAAGAAGACTACATGCTCTCACTTATACAGGGAATATGAAAAGAAGCTGAACATCTAGAAGCAGAGAGGAGAAGCACAGCTTCTAGGGGTGGGGAGGTGGGGGACATTAGGATATGGTTAAACAGTACAAGCTGCAGTTAGGTACAGCATATGTTTCGAGATTCAACATAGGCCATGATAACTATAGTTAATAATACTGAATTGAATACTGGCAATTTGCTAAGAGTGTAGGTATGAGGTGCTCCCATCACAATGTTAACTATGTGAGTTGATGATGTGTAAATTGCCTTGAGTGTAGTAATCATTTCACTATGGAAATACATTTCAAATCATATTCTACACCTTGAATGTATATAAGTCTAATTTGAAAGAAGAAAAAGAATACACACCTAATCATGCAGTTGAACGTTTACACTGCTTTCCCATTGTTCTTGAGTCCAAAATGTATTCATTCATCCACCTGCCCACCCGTCCATTCATTTATCCAATCAATTTTATTCAACTTCTTAAAAAAGATTTTTATTTATTTATTTGAGAGAGCACAGAGGGACAGTGAGAGGGAGGAGCAGAC
This sequence comes from Mustela nigripes, assembly GCF_022355385.1. Taxonomy (NCBI): domain Eukaryota; kingdom Metazoa; phylum Chordata; class Mammalia; order Carnivora; family Mustelidae; genus Mustela; species Mustela nigripes. Next base: position 102,446,382 of record NC_081557.1, read on the forward strand.
TCCTCAGTGAGCATGGGTTCCTTGTGTCCCTTCAAATTTCATATGTTGAAGCATTTTCACTGCTTTAGAATGTGACCTTATTTGGAAACAGAGCGGTTGCAATATAATTAGTTAAGATGGGGTCACACTGGAGTAGGGTAGACCCCTAATCCAATAGGACTGATGTCCTTATAAAAAGGTGAAATTTGGACAAAGACACACACACACACACACACACACAGAATTCCATTAAACATGAAGCAAGACGGGGTGTTGCATCTACGAGTCAAGGAAGGCCAAGGGTTACCAGAAAATAAGAAGCTAGAAGAATGACCTGGGACAGATTCTTCCTCACAACCCTCAGGATGAACCAGCCCTGCCCACACCCTGATCTCAGGCATCCAGCTCCAGAACTGTGAAACAATACGTCTCTGTGGTTCAAGCCACAGTCTATGGTATTTTGTAATGGGACACCCAACAAACTGATCCAGCATTAAGGACTGGATCTAGGTAGACTGGGTTCTCCTCTCAAATCTGAACACCGAAGAAGGAATCAAAAGTACAAGATTTGTAGGCCACAAATGCAATGTAACACACTGGGAGAAGGAGCACAGATATTAAAATTGAATATTCTAATTTTTTTCTGGAAAAAAAAAAAAGAAAAATGGAGCTGTAGGCCACAGGTGTGCCTGTGTGCCTGCTGGCTGTTTAAGGGGAAAGGCTCGGACGGACAGTTTCTGTGGGATTTCTGACTTTTCCTTTGACTGTAACTATTTCCTACGGTTATTTATGAGTCATGGACTCCCAGAGCTGACAAAATGTACTAAAATATTTAAAGCAAACATAATGTAGATCTAGACTCCGGCACACATGGGATTTCAGCTTCCTTGGGATATCTTACACCCATGGACATCTGTCTGCCTTGACCTGATTCTGCTCTCTCATGCTAAGTCCCTACTTTCATTACCTTCACTTTCAAGCATTTAGTCCACATTGAAATCATATAATCTCCATTTCTGGGGCATGAGGTGCAGACCTCTAGCTGTTCTTGACCCACGGTTGTCCTTAACCCTTAGCGGGTTCATCTAAGCTAAACCTGAGTTGCAGCCCTCCTGACTGGCTGTTTTCATCTGCTCTTCGGGTCCTGGATAAAACAATGAGATTGGATATTTATACTTACATCAAACATGAGAAATGGCTCTTGCTACTTCTGAAGTGGGATGAAGAATCCTCAAGGCCATTTATTTGAGTGCACAATGTTATATGATCATATAGCCCACCCGGAGGTGGGCTTTTAGCTTTTTGCAAGTGCTAAAGCCCAGATTTGTAATATTAATTATTTGCTTATTATATAAGCCTGACCTATATGGCTTTTTGGGTACCATTCCATCAAACAGAGGTAGATTCGTTTGGTGAATTGAAAAAAAAAAAACAACCCAAAACTTATTTTTGCCCATTGACTCTGGATTCTCTCTCCTTCTATGTGCTATAAGTTTTAAAGATTTATTTATTTGAAAGAGAGAGAGAGAGTATGTCCACAAGCATGTACACGAGTAGGGGAGGGGCAGAGAAAGAGAACCTTCAAGCTGAGTGACTCCCTGCTGAGTGTGGAGCTTGACTCCAGGCTCTCCACCTGGAGACCCATGAGATCATGACCTGACCCGAAGCCCAGAGTTGGAAGCTTGCCCAACTGAGGGGCCCTCGCTCCCCTGCATGCCAGACATTTTAGAGAGACAGCCCCTTTGGAGAAGCTCTAGGGTGTCTCTGCACGGTCAGCGACTACATGGATCAATTTAATTCTGGAGTATGGCACCAAGAAGGCCACTGTTGCCAGAGAGCTGAGCCAAGCTTCTCCAACAGCCTTATGTGTTCTCAAGCCGCCATTCTGATTTCTATTTGTGTGACTTCTGAGTCTATCTCTCCATTATTTTTATATTTGCCAAGAAAATAAAGACATTATTTATTGAGCTCATAAAGCTCCAAAAGTAAACAGTGGAGTGCTTTATGGGAATGCTCGAGTACCATCCAAACTTTCCTTGGGTGGTAGACTGCCCGTTGTCTGCCCATAGTAAGTGAACTGCGCCATTCAGACATGACAGACATGACAGACATGACATGACAGAGGCAGTGAATCCTCCGCCATGTTTTGTATCTCACGTGATCGAATATTTGACAACATATAATTGGACTGATCTAGATTCTATCTTGAAGCCAGATTTGGGAATTGGTCTTGGCATTGGCATGAGTAAACTGCCACAGGCTACCGATAAACGGAGTTCTGTACAGCAAGCACAAACAGGACCAAAACAAAGGCAAGTGCTAAAGCCCAGATTTGTAATATTAATTATTTGCTTATTATATAATAGATTTTTCAAAATATAGAGTTGTCTAGATATTACAAAGCCTGTATAGCTAAAAGCATTGGTCTTCATGATTTACAGAAATTTAGAAATTGTACTACCAACTAACAAGTATTGTTAAAATTATGCATTTATGATGTTTTATGATAGAAATATTTCTTTTAAAATATTGTTTTGTTTTGTTTTCAAGAGATGATGTTGTAAGTTTACATCCTGTCCTTTTTAATGCAATCACACCATATGTCACTATTTCATCTTTATAAGCTCCCTAGAATTTTGGATGTGTTTCCAATTTAAAAAAATGCTATTTGGCATTAATTGCTGATGCTACAGAGCAGTGCTAATCTATCTATAGCTTTTAAAGATGTTCAGTTTTCAGATGTAATAAAACAGAGCTTGAAAATATATAGAAAGTGTTAGGAGACATACTTTGTAATTTTAAGAATATAAAAGAGAGATGACTTGATTGATCCATTAACCAATATTTACAAAGCAATTGATATATGCCAGTCTTAGTTCATTTTCTGGGGAATATAGTGATGAAATGATAGAAAAGGATGGTACTCTTATTATGTTCGAGCAGTAGAATATACAAAGCACAAAAATAAATACCTAAGAATATTTATTTAAAAAATACCCTGTCATGGAGTATTACATACATATAGCACTCAGGTATAGAAATTAACTTACTGGCTACTGAGTCTTCAAGATAATTAATTCAGGAGAATATGTTCTGGGGCCTCAAGTCTCAACTAATTCATCTTGAAGGCCAAACCCCAGTGTGCAGAGAGGAGCCCTGGGAAGAGATGTGTCTGGTAAAATCTGGTTGCCTTTTCTGGCTTTCCCTTCACAGGACCTCATTTTCTGCCACCCCACTTCCCTTTTCAGGTACTGATTTCATTATTTAAGCCCACACTCCTGGCGTCTTACCTGCTGGACTTTCTGTCCTCTGTTCAGTATCTGCTGTTGGACTCTGCTTTTGACCCCAGACCTTGTACGGCCCCGTTCTTATCTACCTGCTTCTGATACCCCTGGATTCTGTCTTGCCATGTCCACTCTGGAGCTTTTAAATAACAATAACTGTGGATATGTTTTGTGTATAACCACTATACTATCTTCATTTAGGCCACTTCACCTATGTTTTCCCCCTTTTAATAACAAAGAAAGAAACCATGACTTGTGCAGAGCAACAGGCTCTGAAAGCTGTTAAGATGCTTAATGCTAGCTATTGGTACTGTAATTATGTCTCAATTTTAGGGAAATAATCTTTTGTATTTGAGCTTCAGGAGTCTTCTGCTAATACAAAGACCTCCTGTCAACCTTAAGTTAAAGGCAATGGATATGTTGAGTTATGTTTTTGAAAAACAATTTTAATGGGACTGGAATCCAAGCTCATTAAGCATCCATAGATCACGCAAAATTTACTTTTAAAATTTACTTCAGAAAATTTGGTTTGGGAACTAAAATGTTGAAATTCTTTGAGTGATTTGCTGATTTAGCTCTTCCTTTACTATATTTGGATCACTTGGGTTTTTTGTGGGGTTCTTTTTTTTTCCCTATTACTTTTTTTTCCAATTAAATCCCACAGCTATTCTTTCCAAAAAGAAATGTCAATATAATAATGAGTTGGGCTGAGGGAAAAAACAATGTATCTTTTCCAAAAGAAAGGCTGTCATAAAACTTGACATCCTGAAATACTGAATCTTTTGTAAGTGCTGTTCATAGATTTTGTTCTTTGGGCCAAAAAGTCAGAAGCTAGTAAATGAGCCAGATTGTCTCCAGTGTCTGAGTTACTCTGGAAGCTCAGCACAGCCATCTGGGTTCAGCCAGCCTTGAGGAACACTGGAAGTCCCCTGTGGTGAGCTGGGGCAGGGACTGAAAACAAAGAAGCAAAAGGTTGGCTTCAGTCTTACAGTTTTATGAGTCAAATCTACCCCCTTTATACAGTGAAGTCACTAAAGGAAAGAAAAAAAAAAAAAAAGCATGAATGAATAGTCTCATTGCTCTTAACCAGTTATTCTAACATCAAGACAAGAGCAACAACAAAAAGTGATGCCTAATTAGACAACCAAATACAGTTTAAACAGAATTTAAAATCTGAAAGGAGGAAGAAAGAAAATGAAAATAAAACCCCATAACCAAGTATAAGATGAAAGCCTTCCAATCTCCCTATTAAAATTTAAGCCCAAAATCAGCAAATCTAAATTGAAAAAAGAAACATAAAGTATGATATTAAGATCAGGAAAAACACAGACATTCTAACCTTTCCATTGGCTTTCATTTCTATAAGAATGCAAATGAGAGATAAGTTCATTACTCAGGAAGTGAGTAACTTGGCATCCCCCAAATGTCCCAAATGCTACTCATTTACTGACTATTCTCTGACCAGATGAAATTCACACAATACTGCTGTCTTCCTGGTCGAACACAGTAATCCATGTTCATAGGGACCAGTTTCAGAATGTTATGTGTGTAACAATCAGACTGGAAATCCTTGGTATTTCAAAGTGGAGCCAATACAATACAACTCTGAGTTAAGCTCCCAGACATGGTTGGCATGCTTGCTTTGCACAGGGAGGGAAACTTTGTGAAGAGGCTAGCTGCAACGTCCCTGCGTCTTCTCCTCGAGGGGGTCACACTCGGTGACCAACTGTTTTTGACAAGGCGGATCAACACCTTTGATTTCACAGGTGGCCTCAAGTTCTTTTCTCAGTAGCAGCCTCCTTCCCTCAACCCTGGCCTGAAGGTAACATGACAACTGTTATTTTACACACAATACACTCCATCAGGGGACAGCACAGAGCATTTTCTCAAGTCTGTTTTCCAGCCTCTGACCCTGTCCCTAAACTCCACACAACTGGCTGACTCTGGGAAAGTCTGCAGAAGTGAATTTCATACACACAGCTCTGTAGAGGAAGGACAGGGAGAATATTCAGTAGAAAATAAAGTGGCCAGTTGTCAAAGAGACTGTGCTTTTAAGTGTGCCTTCCTGGTTTTATTTATTTATTTATTTATTTATTTTTTAAAATTTATTTATTTGACAGACAGAGATCACAAGTAGGCAGAGAGGCAGAGAGGGGGAAGCAGGCTCCCCGCTGAGCAGAGAGCCCAATGTGGAGCTCAATCCCAGGACCCTGAGATCACGACCTGAGCCAAAGGCAGAGGCTTAACCCACTGAGCCACCCAGGTGCCTACCTGTTTTAATCAGCAGACTTTATTAGATATGACTGCTGTAGAGGACTTTGTGGGACCCAGAATCTCTTGAGAGATAAAAACTTTGTAACAAAATAAAAGACATTTTACCCCTTCTAAGAGTTGATTTTCTAACATGGCAGTAGATTAAGGACACTGAAAGGAAATGCAAAAACATTCTCTCCTTTTGGGAATTTGGCATGTCAAGCCCTTTCCCAGCCAACATATTAACTGTCCTTCTTCGAGAATGAAGAAAGGAGAAAGCTTAAGTGTACAAGTAACGAGAGCCCCATGAATGAAATATTTCAGAGTTAACTGCAGCCAAGAGTTGCCATTTTTCTCTAATGTTGAAACTAATGTGATAGGAAAGTCATATTGATAATCACTGAAAAAAGTGAGCTTAATATTATAGTTGTCCTATTAGACAATGGCAAAGTCATTTTATTTTTATCTCAGCCCTTATGAAAATAATGTTTTTGTCCGTTAAATTTTACAGCATCCTTTTAATCTACAGTGATTATAAACAATAAATCTGGACTAGTATTTTTAAGATTTTGAGTAACTCTGGCTTGTCACAGTGATTAATACATTGACCGTTTAAAGAATTAACTTTAATATTTCAAATCGGAATGCATTTTCTTCTAGTATTTCTAAGGTCACAGAGTTGATAATAAGAGCTACTCTTTTTTTTTAATTTTTTTTATTTTTTTATAAACATATATTTTTATCCCCAGGGCTACAGGTCTGTGAATCACCAGGTTTACACACTTCACAGCACTCACCAAAGCATTATTTATCTGACAGAGAGTGAGTGAGAGAGAGTATGAGAGGGCTAAGTTCAGAGGGAGAAACAGACTACCCGTGGAGCTGGGAGCCCGATGCGGGGCTGCACCCCAGCACTCCAGGATCATGACCTGAGCCGAAGGCAGTTGCTTAAACCAAATGAGCCACTCACATGCCCTGAGCTACTCTTTTTTTGAACTCCTATTATACATCGTATGTCTTACCTATTTTTTTTTTAACAAAGATAACCCTTCATGATAGCTCTTCAGCTCAGTCTTATCTTTATTATTAATATTTTTTTTTCTCATGGGAAAAACAGAAGCTGAGACTGGTTGAATAAATTATGCCAAGGTCAGTTAGGTATAAAATAATATTTTGACTTGAGAGCTCAAATTCTTTTCCTGCAGCCCACTCCTCCAAGAACCGTGGAACGTGATATCTGGCTAGGCTGCTGTTTGCCCTCAGCCTAAAAGCATTACACATACTTCTCTTACAGAGCTGCCTCTTCCATTTACCTAGGCTTTCCTCAGTGTTTTTCTTTTTCTTTTTTAATTCTATAGCCTCTTCCTAGCCTAATTCAAGTCTAAAGCCCCAATCATTATTCACATCCTAATTATCCTTCTACGAAATGTCCAGGAGAGACTTCTATTCTGAATTCAAGACATCAGACGTCTCCAAGTAACTGCAAATACTTCAGATCCAACCAGTCCAATTTCAAACTATTTCTTCCAAACCTGGTTATTTTCTAGTTGTTTCTTCAGCAACTAACACCATCGTCCACCTGAATTTTCGTGTCGGAATTTTAAAATACTGTCTTGCTATCTCCAGTCTCCCTCACCTGCTACTTCTAATGCATCACCAAGTTACACTAACTTTATTTTTAAATATTTCTCATATTGACCCAATACCCTAACTCCTCATACACTAGCCAGTACAAGCTGGATGGAGTTAAAGAGTATGATGCTAAGTGAAATAAGTCAGAAAAGATAAATACCATATGATTTCAGGCATACGTGGAGTATGACCTCTGGATCGTCATAAAACCTAATTTACTGCCCATTATTCTTTCTGATCCACTTCTAGGCTACTTAACACACTACAGCTAGAGAGGCATCCTCCAAACACGCATCAGGTCATGTCCTCTGTGAACTAAAACCGATGACTGACCGCTGATCCTAAACTGAACTCATTTATCTGGCTTAGCCACCCCTGCACGGCCTGCCTGCCGCGCCTCCTGACACACTGTGCCCCACCCGGGTGATGCATGTAGCTGAGAGTCAAGAGGGGTCTGTGGGTCTCAGACAGTCCTGCGTGGCATCCTACTCTGACAATCAATGGACAAAAACAAGGGATCTGCTCTGCCCTGGAGCAGGGATGGGATAAGTGCAAAGGGCACTTAAGTCTCTTCTAGGAAACGGAAGGATGGGAGGGCCCAGAGCAATGATGAAATCTTTGGGACTGGCTTTATAAAGAGTCTCTGCTCTGGTAGTGGAGAAAATTACTGGAGGAGACCCTGATTGTTCTCTGGGAATAAATCTTTTATCCATTCCCCCCGCCCCGCGTTGTTATGTGGTTTATGACTACATCAGTAACAGGCATTAGAGACTATGCCCTCCCTAAGGATTCATGTTCTGCAGCCACGCCCTCCAAGTACAAATTTGCAGGTATTTTTAGGCCAGGCTTGCAGTTTACTTGGCAACATGACTCTTTTTTTTTTTTTTTAAGTTTTTATTTTAATTCCAGTGTAGTTAACGTACAGTGTAATATTAGTTTCAGGTGTACAATATAATGATTCAACAATTCTACATATGACCTAGTGCTCATCAGGACAGATTCACTTTTTTAAAGATTTTATTTATTTATTTGAGAGACAGAGAGAGAGAGGGCGCACAAGCAGGGGAAGCAGCAGGCAGAGGGAGAGAGAGAAGAGGGCTCCCGGACAAGCAAGGAGCCTGATGCAGGACTTGATCCCAGGACCCTGGGATCATGACCTGAGCAGAAGGCAGCCGCCCAACTAACCGAGCCGCCCAGGCATCCCAGGACAGGTACACTTCTCAATCCCCATCATCTATAACCCCCCACCCCCACCGGGCAACCATTAGTGTGTTCTCTAGAGTTATCAGGGTACTTGGGTGGCTCAGTTGTTTCTGACTTCAGCTCAGGACATGATCTCGGGGTCCTGGGATTGAGCCCTGAGTGAGGTTCCCCACTCAGCAGGGAATCTGCTTGGCCTTTTCCCTCTGCTGCTACCCGACTCATGCTCCCTCACACTCTTAAATAAATATAATCTTTTTTTAAAAAGTCTATTTCTCAGTTTGCCACTCTCTCTTTCCCTTTTTCCTCTTTGCTTCTGTTTTGTTTCTTAAACTCCATGTAGGACTGAAATCATATGGTATTTATCTTTTCTGACTTATTTCACTTAGCATCATACTCTTTAGCTCTATCCATGTTTTTGCAAATGGCAAGATTTCATTCTTTTTATGGGTGAGTAATATTCTGTCGAATATATAGGCAACATCTTCTTTATCCATTCATGAGTTATGAGACATTTGGGCTCTTTCCCTAATTTGGGTATTGTAGATAATGCTGCTATAAACACTGGGGTGTGGGGCGCCTGGGTGGCTCAGTGGGTTAAAGCCTCTGCCTTCGGCTCAGGTCATGGTCTCAGGGTCCTGGGATCAAGCCCCACATTGGGCTCTCTGCTCAGCGGGAGCCTGCTTCCTCCTCTCCGTCGGCCTCTCTGACCACTTGTAATCTCTGTCTGTCAAATAAATAAACAAAATCTAAAAAAAAAAATAAAAATAAACACTGGGGTGCGTGTACCCCTTCAAATCTGTATTTTTGTATCCTTTGGGTAAATACCTAGTAGTGCAATTGCTATGTCATGGGGTAGCTCTATTTTCAACTTTTTGAGGCACCTCCATGCTGTTCTCCAGAGTGGCTGCACCAATTTGCGTTCTCACCAACAGAGCAAGAGGATTCTCCTTTCTCCACATCCTCACCCACACCTGTTGTTTCCTATGTTTTTGACTTTAGCCATTCTGATAGGTGTTGTCATATCTTATTGTAGTTTTGATTTCTATTTCCCTGATGATCAGTGATGTTGAGCATCTTTTCATGTGTCTGTTGGCCTTCTCCTTTGAATTAATATCTATTCATGTCTCCCACCCATTTTTAATTGGATTAGTTATTTTCGGGGGGTGTTGAGTCATCTAAGTTCTTTCCAGAATTTGGATATGAACCCTTGATCAGATATGTCATTGAAAAATAACTTTTCCCATTTTGAAAGTTGCCTTTTGGTTTGTTGTTTCCTTCACTGAAGAGAAGCTTTTCATTTTGATGAAGTCCCAACAATTTATTTTTGCTTTTAGTTCCTTTGTCTCAGGAGACCTATCTAGGAAGAAGTTGCTGTGGTCAATGTCAAAGAAGTTACTGCCTCTGTTCTCCTCTATGATTTTGATGGTTTCAGGTCTCACATTTAGGTCTTTCATTCATTTAAAATTTATTTTTGTATATGGTGTAAGGAAATTGTCCAATTTCATTTTTCTGCATGTTACTACTGTCCAGCTTTCCCAAAATCTTTTGTTGGAGAGACTGTCTTTTTCTCATTGGATATTCTTTCCTGCTTTGTCAAAGATTAGTAGACCATAGAACTGTGGGTCCACTTCTGGTTTTCCTATTCTACTGATCTGTGTGTCTATTTTCATGCCAGTACCATACTATTTTGATGGCTTTAGCTTTGCAATGTAGTTCGAAGCCTAGAATTGTGAAGCCTCCAGTTTTGTTTTTCCTTTTCAAGAATCCTTTGGCTATTTGGGGTCTTTTGTGGTTCCAAATAAATTTTAGAATTGCTTGTTCTAGTTTTATGATAAATGCTGTTGGTATTTTTTTTTAATTTTTTATTTTTTATAAACATATATTTTTATCCCAGGGGTACAGGTCTGTGAATCACCAGGTTTACACACTTCACAGCACTCACCAAAGCACATACCCTCCCCAATGTCCATAATACCACCCCCTTCTCCCAAACCCCCTCCCCCCGGCAACCCTCAGTTTGTTTTGTGAGATTAAGAGTCACTTATGGTTTGTCTCCCTCCCAATCCCATCTTGTTTCATTTATTCTTCTTCTACCCACTTAAGCCTCCATGTTGCATCACCACTTCTTCATATCAGGGAGATCATATGATAGTTGTCTTTCTCTGCTTGACTTATTTCGCTAAGCATGATACGCTCTAGTTCCATCCATGTTGTCGCAAATGGCAAGATTTCATTTCTTTTGATGGCTGCATAGTATTCCATTGTGTATATATACCACATCTTCTTGATCCATTCATCTGTTGATGGACATCTAGGTTCTTTCCATAGTTTGGCTATTGTGGACATTGCTGCTATAAACATTCGGGTGCATGTGTCCCTTTGGATCACTACATTTGTATCTTTAGGGTAAATACCCAATAGTGCAATTGCTGGGTCATAGGGCAGTTCTATTTTCAACATTTTGAGGAACCTCCATGCTGTTTTCCAGAGTGGCTGCACCAGCTTGCATTCCCACCAACAGTGTAGGAGGGTTCCCCTTTCTCCGCATCCTCGCCAGCATCTGTCATTTCCTGACTTGTTGATTTTAGCCATTCTGACTGGTGTGAGGTGATATCTCATTGTGGTTTTGATTTGTATTTCCCTGATGCCGAGTGATATGGAGCACTTTTTCATGTGTCTGTTCGCCATCTGGATGTCTTCTTTGCAGAAATGTCTGTTCATGTCTTCTGCCCATTTCTTGATTGGATTATTTGTTCTTTGTGTGTTGAGTTTGCTAAGTTCTTTATAGATTCTGGACACTAGTCCTTTATCTGATATGTCGTTTGCAAATATCTTCTCCCATTCTGTCAGTTGTCTTTTGATTTTGTTAACTGTTTCCTTTGCTGTGCAAAAGCTTTTGATCTTGATGAAATCCCAGTAGTTCATTTTTTCCCTTGCTTCCCTTGCCTTTTGCGTTGTTCCTAGGAAGATGTTGCTGCGGCAGAGGTCGAAGAGGTTGCTGCCCGTGTTCTCCTCAAGGATTTTGCTGTTGGTATTTTGATAGGGATTACATTAAATGTGTAGATTGCTTTGGGTAGTAGAGACATTTTAACATTTGTTCTTCAAATCCATGAGCATGAAATACCTTTCCATTTTTTTTGCATCCTCTTCAATTTCTTTCATTAGTGTTCAATAGATTTCAGAGTACAGGCCTTTCACTCCTTTTGGTTAAGTGTCTAGGTGTCTCATGGCTTTTTGGTACAATTGTAAATGGGTTTGATTCCTTAATATCTCTTTCTACTGCTTCATTATTGGTGTATAGAAGTGCAAGAGATTTCTGTATGTTGATTTTGTATCCTAGGACTTTACTGAACTCATTTATCAGTTCTAACAGTTTTTTTGGCGGAGTTTTTAGGGTTTTCTCTATATATGATATCATGTCATCTGCAAATTGTGAAAGTTTGACTTCTTCCTTGCCATTTGGATGCCCTTTATTTCTTTTTTGTGGTCTGACTGCTGTGGCTAAATGTGAATAAAACTGGTGAGAGTGGATATCCTTGTCTTGTTCCTTAGGGGAAGGTCTGTCAGTTTTTCCCCAATGATGATGATGTTTGCTGTGCATTTTTCATAAATGGCCCTTATTATGTTGGGCTATGTTCCCTCTAAACCTATTTTGCTGAGGGGTTTTATCATGAATGGATGTTGTACATTGCCAAATGCTTTTTCTGCATGAATTTAACAATCATATGGTTCTTATTCTTTCTTTTCTTAATGTGATGTATCATGTTGATTGATATGTAGATATTTAACAACTCTTACAACTCAGGAATAAATCCCACTTTCTTATGGTGAATGATATTTTCATGTATCGTTGGGCCCAGTTTGCTAGTATTTTTGCTTCGGTGTTCATCCCCTGATGATCAGCCTGCCGTTCTTTTATGGTGGTGCCTTTATCAGATTTTGGTATTAGGGTGATAATGGCATCATAGAATGAATTTGGAAGTTTTCCTTCCTTTTCTATCTTTTGGAATAGTTTGAGAAAAATAGGCATTAACTCTTCTTTAAATGTTTGGTAGAATTTGCCTGTGAAGCTATCTGGTCCTGTACTTTTGTTTTTTGGGCATTGTTTTTTGATTACTAATACAATTTCTTTGCTGGTAATCAGTCTGTTCAAGTTTTTCATTTCTTCCTGTTTCAGTTTTGGTGGTTTATATGTTTCTATGAATTTATCTGTTTCCTCTAGGTTGTCCAATTTGTTGGCATATAATTTTTCATAATATTCTAATTATATTTCTGTGGTGTTGGTTGTTGGTTGTTTTTTCTTCTCTCATATGTGATTTTATTTAAGTCTTTCTCTTTTTTCTTGATAAATTTCACTAGAGGTTTATCAATTATGTTGATTTTTTTCCCCCAAAAAACTGGCTCCTGGTTTCATTATTGGTTCTATTGTTTTTTTTTTTTTCTACATAATTTATTTCTGGTCTCATATTTATTTCCTTCCTTCTGCTAGTTTTAGATTTTTCTTTGTTGTTCTTTTTCTAACTCCTTTAGATGTAAGGTTAGGTTGCTGAGATTTCTCTTGCTTCTTGAGGTAGACCTATATTGCTATAAACTTCCCTCTTAGAACCGCTTTTTTTTTTTTTAAAGATTTTATTTATTTATTTGACAGACAGAGATCACAAGTAGGCAGAGAGGCAGGCAGAGAGAGAGAGGAGGAAGCAGGCGCCCTGCTGAGCAGAGAGCCCAATGTGGGGCTCGATCCCAGGACCCTGGGATCACGACCCGAGCTGAAGGCAGAGGCTTTAACCCACTGAGCCACCCAGGCGCCCCTAGAACCGCTTTTGCTACATCCCAAAGTTTCTGCATGTATTTTCATTTTCTTTTGCTTACATGTACTTTACTTTTTTCTTTTATTTCCTGTTTGAACCATTCATTGTTTAGTAGCACACTCTTTAACTTCCAAGTATTCACAGTCTTTCAAGTTTTTTTCTTGTGGTTGATTTCTAGTTTCTTAGTATTACGGTCAGAAAAGATGCATGGTATGACTTCAATATTTTTGAAATTGTTGAGGTTTGTTTTATGGCCTAATATGTGATCTATGGAATGTCCTGAATAGTGGCCATGCAATTCTTGTAAAAATGAATCCAATTACCTTAATAAGTATCACATCATCTGTAACCACATGCAAGTTCTTTGATAGATGAAATTAGTTAGCATCATTCATTTATTGGTATCTTGCCTTGACTTTCTCTCTTTCCCTCCAAAATTAATGACAATATTGAGACCATGTGATTTGAACTTTGTGAATCAGTCCTCATCACTTCCACACTTCCCTGCCAAGACCAAAGTCCTTGTTCAAGTAAAAGATCTTAGGGTGCCATTTCCAGTTTGGGATCTCGAAGAGTTGGCTTTCCAATTGTGCAAGATCCAGATTTTTGAATTCTCCTGGTGTGAATTCACCCCTGCTCTCTAAGCATCCAATTGTTCCCAGAGCTCATCTCTTTTTTGTTACATCTTGCTATAAGCATCAGTTTATAAAAAACACATTGCTAATATTCTATTTAGACTTTTTCCTCTGCACTACCCAGATTTTCAAAGAAAACGATTTTAAACATGTTTAGTTATTACAACAATATGCATCTGTACCTTTCCAACAGCTAATGACAGGTTATTCCTGACTACTATCTGATAACTAAGCCTACTGAAGCATGTTAACTTTTAATCTATTTTTTTTAAGAGTTATAATTTACATATACAGAAATGTACAGATTTTCCTCTATAGTATATTTAACAAATATATAAATTTGTGTAATATAACAATCAAGATTTAGAACTTTTTTTCACCTTGAAAAGGTCTCATACCCCTTTCTGGACAATGTCCCTGCACTAAGAGGCATCCAGTGTTTTGATTTTTTATGTTCACAGGTCTGTTTTGTCTTTTCTTGACATTTACATGAATCAAATCATGTGGATATACTCTTCTGGATATGGCTTCTTTTGTTTTATGTAATTTTTAAAATTTCATTCACTTTGTTGTATATATAAGTTGTTAATTTATTTTAATTGCTGGGTAATATCACAGGTATATCCCAGAATATTTTAAAATTACTCTTCTATTGATAGGCAATTGAAATGTTTCTAGTTTGGGGCTTTGAACATGCTTGTCCTAGCCTTTTTGTGAATGTATCTTTTCATTTCTCTTATATAAAAGAAATAGGAAATGCATTATTGAGTTGTAGGGAGCAATACTGAAATTTGTAATAAACTGCCAGATAGTTTTCCAAATTGATACTATTTTATACTTCCATTGTCAATGAATGAGAGTTCTAGATGCTGATAGAAGCCAACTAACAGAAGGAAAAAAACTGATCTGCAGAAGAGACAAAGGAGGATTTCTGCAGAAGTGATACAATCTAACTGGTGGGCAAGAAAGAAAGGTAATGGGTTTACATAGCTGATTGGCTATGTAGGAAGCCTGATAATAGTAGGAAGCCTGATAATCAGTAAAGTAGGAAGCCTGATAATCACATAAGAATAAGAATGGAGGAGAAAGAAGGAAGCACTGGGTTTTAATGATAGCAGGAGAAAAAATATATATCATTTTCCAGAAAAGCAGGTTTGACTAAATTAAACAAATGTGGTATGATTGTTGGTTAACACGAAGAGCCCCTTTGAAGTTAGGGGTCATACATTTTAATTTAGATCAGACAACATGATTGGGTATATTCTTCCAATGATCTTCTGTGTGTAGGAGGTTTGGAACAGGCAGAGCTGGAATTGGCTGGTTTGGGATTTTACCAGATGGGAGTAGCAAAGCAAAAACTAGGATAGGAGTTAGGGACTTATGTAAGAACAGTGATGATTATGATGGATTGAGGGATTTAAGCTGGACAACATGGGAAGTGAGCACATAAGCAATGCAGTAGCCAGTGCAAAAATGGTGGGGTCAATGGAGTATAACTTCAGGTGTAGGTGAATAATTGTTGCAGTCAAGACACCAAAAATCTCTCTTTACAAACATTTCATTTTGATTATGTAACTACCATGTTCTGCCAAGTACAACTAATTTTGGACTCCATTATTTTTCAGTTCAACTATGCTCAGGCTCATATTGGTCCCAGTTTTAAAATTCTTTCTCCTTTTTATTGCTATCAAACATAGCAATTAATTATTGAGGTAGCAAAATGTTTAGAAATAGATAATGCTGATATTTCCAACTAGATTTGCTCAGAGTACTTGATTTTATTCTTGGATATGAGAACAGAAATCCACTTAATCTAACTCAAATATATTTAGAAAATTAGGCCAGGAATCATGAAAAGGTGTTTATAAAGACAGGAACTAAAGTCATATTCTCTGTATTTAAGAACTGACTAATCTCACTCATATATGCTTTTCTATCTGTCTGGGCTGGGCTATACACTCGCATACACTTGCAACTCCATGGCCGCAGCTCTAGAACCCCATCCTTAGCTGTAGGACCCATGACCATCTGACTCATCTGTGTGTGTGGTGTTTAAATGTTTTAACCTTAGTCTTTGGATTGCGTTAAGAGGGTACTAATGATCCATTCACAGGTATGTCCAAGGCAGGGAAGTAGAAGTATATGACCATGTTTTCAGTTATTTAATTAAAGTATACTGGGTGAACAAATCAACTCCAATTATTTGGCCATTTAACTCATGTCTGTCAACATCTGAAACTGGATTAATTAGCTTCTTCTCCAAGTCAGCTCCCTGTGGTTTTGTACAAGCATACTACTTTAGTTATCTAAAGTAAAAACCTCAAACTTATCCTCAAGTGACCCCTTAACTTTGTTTTGTCCAGTTAGTTTCTTTTTTCTTCATAGTTGATCTTTTATATTCCTTTTCCATTACCACCAATTTTGGCTCTGTGATGGTTAGTTTTATTGTGTAACCAGGCGAGGCTGTAGTAGCCATTTATTCAAACACTAATCGATGGATTGTTGTGATATATAGATAGATAGATAGATAGAGATATATAGATATAGCCATAGATATATCTATACATCTATATAATTATATATATACAGATATATATAGTCATTTTATTTTTTTATTTTTTTAAAAGATTTTATTTATTTATTTGTCAGAGAGAGAGAGAGAGAGCGAGCACTGGCAGATGGAGGCAGAGGGAGAAGCAGGCTCCCTGCCGAGCAAGGAGCCTGATGTGGGACTTGATCCCAGGATGCTGGGATCATGACCTGAGCCGAAGGCAGTTGCTTAACCAACTGAGCCACCCAGGCGTCCCTAGTCATTTTAATCATACATATCATACCAGTTCTCCTTCTCTGGTAGAACCCTGAATGATACAGACCCTTATCACTTTTTTTCCAGAGTCTAATTGAAGAAATATATTTTCTGATGTAGTCTGTATTTTTTTGTTTATATTTCTGCATATTTGACTTTATATGTAACCAACTTGAGCATGAGTGAGTAAATGTGTATTAATCAGGATAATTTCAAAAATAATACAAACAGAATTAATAGTAAACAACTGACAATTAAAATAAGATTGTGAACTACAGCACCAGTCTTTAACATTAGGTATGGACAAAAAACAAAATAACTTTCCAAATTCCCTTAAAATAATAACTAAGTCTAAAGACATAGATGACAGAATTTCTTCTATAGGTATAGGGAAGATATTCCTTCTTTCTGTGATAGTTAGGAAGACTGCATTTTAAGGGTAGTAATAATATATGGTAGGGGAAGAAAGAGACTTAGCTGTGCCTTTTCATGACTTAACCTCAAATGCTCTGCTACTTAGAAACCAATTAATGTTTTGGAAATATTCAGTAAGGGATGGTTAGATCAGGACAAAAGGGTATGTGTCATGCTGCCCTCAGGGTGCAGGTGAGGGTCAGGGTGCAGGTGAGGGTCTGTAGGCTTCTGGGAAATCCCTGAAAGCAACCGCTTGTACGATAGTACAGGCTTGTAGATAGGAAGCATCCACACAGGTGGTACTGTTTACCAAAAGCCGTTAAGCTGTGTGCAGAGATCCCAGAAACTCCTGTCTGCCTTGTGGGCACAGACACAAAGGCAGAGACCTAGATCGGGATGAACAGCTGTTGAAGTTCTTGAACTTCAAGATCAGGAATGAATGACCAGGACCACAGACTACAGCAGTGGACATGAATTATATCATATTTAACTCCCCAAAAGAACCAGGTAGAACCAGGTGAAGCTCATCAGTCACTTGTTCAGTTTTTAGACACAGAAAACCACTCGAATGCCATAACCTGTTTCCTGAAGATCCTTGTGGGTATCAGCACCTTCTTACTATAAATTCACAGAATCGATTAAACTAGATGTCCTTGACCATATAGTCAAAGCTATTTTAGAAAGGAGTGGAAGGAAGGAGGGGAAATCCGAGAGACTAATCACCTTTCCTAAAGCATGTTTATTTTGGAAGACTGTCTATATTTTTACACTGAACTGAGTGTTTTAGATTGGAGTATATTCTGGTTCATATAAAGCTTGATTTCGACCTGCATTTCAGGTCTCATCCTACTCTATTTGGTTTGGAATTTTAATACCTAAATATCTCTCTCACAAGGCACTAGAAAATAAGTAACAACCATATTATACTTATTTTAATATTCCCTGAGGCTCCCACCACAAATTTTGTGGTGACAGACAGCAAAGTTGAACCAATTGCTACTTAGAAACCAACTGCCACAGGCAAGAACTACCACAGGCAAGAGCAGGTCAGTGAGTCCACACAATAGCTCATCACGGTTGGTCGAGTAGGACTGGGGATTATATGTCTTTTGAGGAGGTGTTACAGGGCCTGGGATGGTGAGTTAAGGACAAGTGGAATTAAAATGGTCCCGAGAGAGAATCAGGCTTTGTTATGTAATGAATCTGAAGCATGGCACTGGATTCTCTACAGCATTCTCCACATAGTAAGGCTGTCCTTCAAGGCTTTGCTCAAGTGCTTTGAAGCTTCACTGGACCCCAGAAATCTTATCTGCACTACTCACTGTTTAACTGTCAGATAATATATAATGACACCCCTTGAAACAGCACAGCAATTCCAATTTAGCTCATTATTAACTAATTTTACTCTAAGTTTAAACTAAGTTTATTCTAAACTATTTTATTCTAAACTAAGTTATAACCTCTTTGAGGACAAAATGTTGGCATCTTTTCACATTCCCTTAAGGTGTTCTTAAAGTAGATATTTAAAAATATTGGTTGGTTAATAAATAGCTTACTTAGCTTATGGCCTGGTGGTGGGGGCATAACTAAAACTATGCAATTGTTCTGAAACTGTGCCCTAGAAAAAACAGATCTTGATTTTTATCTTGACATTTATGAAAAGCAACAACCAGAGATTGCCTCCTGTGATTTAGCATATTATAAGAGGAAAAAGGAAAAATAAAGAAGAGAACGCAGCACAAATGCAGTTTTGATATATGAAAGCATATGAATATTATAATTTCGGTATTTCTGAAGAATGTGCTTTTGTGATTAATCTACATACTGAAAACTTCAATGAAGAGGGATGCCAACACAATACACTATTACAGATAAAAAAAAAATCAATGTTAATGGTATATTCTATCTTTGAAAGTTCAGCCAAACTCGTCATCTCCTGACTGGAAAAGAGAGCTGGGCAGCTGAGTGGATTAGGAGTTTCAGTTCAGTGCTGACACGACGGGTGCTTGTAGTCATGCCGGCGGGAGGACAGTAGAGACAAACAGGGAAATGGAGAGATTCCGAGTCAGATAAAGAGGAATAAGAAAACAGAACCCCTCACCTATATGTCACTGGTCTATAATATCACTGAGCAATTTGAAGACCAGGGACTCTGATTTGAATTCAGCTTGAGTTCTAGACTTGACAGCATATTAATAACTTATAAATGGCTGAGGAAACTATCACCTGATGTGATTTTTATTGGCACTTCCTGGATTAGTTCACTAATTGTTGAGGTAGCACAGTGAAATTACTAATTGAATACGACAATCCTACAAAATGCTATTAAAAATATTGCCATGCCTATTGCCAGATGGATTGGCTGTGCCTTTTCTGCTATATTGAAAAAATAAATTTATAGGTAATAAAAAATAGCTTTGTGAATGGATTAAAAAGTCTCAGGGTGGGATCATTTCACTGACAAAGTATAATAGATATGACACTAGAAGTTATTCATACAGGCACTCTCTATAATTTTAAATGCAAATTAGTACTTTTTAAAAAATGAGTGAATGTGCAAGAAAATATGTTTTACCTGAGGGAGGGCAAAATGTCTGCTTTCTCCAAAAGGATCTCCTTTATTACCTGCTAATTAGCCTGCAGGTATATTACCAGAGTCATTCATTTGGATGAGAATGAGTTTCAGAAGGATACACTGAAGATACACCTATGTAGTCTTAAAGTGTGTACCCTATGCTCTTATATAAGCATGTAACTTTGGATTTGGAAGAAGGAAAACTAGCTCCCAGTGAGTTTCTACTGTACGCCAGGTCCCATGCTTGGCTCTCTGAAGCACAAGAAAGAATATTTTGTGCATTAGTGTGTCTACCTCATCTTCAACATCTTGATGTCAATGTGTCCAACCACTATAACACAGACCATGAGCAAGACATAGCTACTGAATGAGAGATTTTACTTAACTTTGCAACAACCATAAGAGAAAGGTACTTTATCTTCTTGAGCATCCCAGGTTGGGAGACATTATATAACTGTCCAAGGTCACAGAGCTCATGAGTAGCGAGAGCCAGGATTACACAGGTCCAGACATGCTCTCTAACCATCATGGTACCTCTACATGAGAAAGCCTGAAACACCCTATCTCTCTCACTTGAACACGGAAAATGACCGCACTGGAGTGACCCACTGGAGTGGCTCAGCTGCGTAATGGTTAACAAACATGACTGATTCAGATAAAATCTCTTATGATGAGCAGCCACAAAAAGGGAGCTTTATTCCATTATGAGTTCACAGACAAAAAATTCTGGAATAAGTTTGGTAGATCATTTATCCAGTGGTTCCTAGCCTCTGTCCCCTCCCTACAACTGACACATGAGGGCTCTACCTCCAAAACAGCACACCATGTTTTTAGCCACACATCATGACATCCAATGCTATGATACTAAGTAAGGCAAGCTACCATTCTGTTTTGCCAAGGACAATGCTTTAGGTTCCTAATTGGTTTTTATGATTCTTCTTCTTCTGTCTCCGGCTTCCCCAGGTCTCTTCACCGAGGAGAAGGCATGATATTTTAAAAATGTAACATAGGCCATGCCACTCCCCTGCTGTTAGTCCCCAGCAGATGCCCTGTCATACAGCTGTCATACAGCTACTCCTGGTCACCTCTCCAATGTCACAAATCCTACAATTATGTTCATGCTCACCAAACCAGCTCTTACATTTAAAAAACCTGCCCAATGTGTTTGTCTCAAGGACTATTCTCTTATTTCTCCTTTCTGTGGATGGCTCTTTACCGACCTCCATGGGCCTCATTCCCAGTTCATTCAGGTTTTTGTGTGAGTGTCATCTCCTCTGAGTGTCTTCTCTGACCATTGGATCCAAGTCACCCTCCCCACCCTATTCGAACCCCATGTTCATCCTTCATTTACTTCTCTCCAGAGCTCGCCTGCTCCAAGAAGTAGGGTAAACATATAAAAACATGTTTATATTCATTATTTGTCTGTTGTACTATTTTTTATTGCACTCTCTGGAATAAAAAATGCCAGGAAAATAGTGGCTTCATGCATCTTGTGTGCTGTTATACCTTCAGGACTTAGAACAGTGCCTGGCATGTGAAAGACAATGAGTAAATATTTATTGAAAGAATAAATACACTTAAGTCTCATCAAGATCTCTAGAGTAAGTTTGCTTCTTCAGTCATCACCTTTATGAGATATAATTAACAGAAGTGGGATAAACAAGTGAAACAAAAGCAGGGACAAAAATAAGGTCTAAATGTAAATCCAAACCACAATGCGACATCTCCTTACACCTGTTAGAATGGCCAAAACAAAAACACAAGAGACAACAAGTGTTGCTGAGTATGTGGAGAAAAGCGAACATCTGTTTGCTCTTGGTGGCAATGTAAATTGGTACAGCCACTATGGCGTTATATTTATTTTTATAAATAAAAATAGGGTATCCTGAAGAGGAATCTGCACCCTCGTGTTCACTGCAACATTATTCACAATAGCCAACATATGGAAACATAATAGAAACTTGAGAGCATTACATTAAGTGAAAGACTGAGAAAAACAAATACTATATGCTCACTATGTGAAATCTCAAGTCTACGCATAGAAACAGAGAGCAGAGTGATGGCTGCCAAGAGCTGGGGATGGGAGAAACGAGAAGATATTGGCCAAAGGCTATAGGGCTCCATTTATAAGATAAGTAAGTTCTGGGGATCTAATATACAGTACGGTGACTAGAGTTAACAGGACTGTGGCATATACATAGCAATGTAGGATCTGCTAACAGAGTAGAAGCTGTATGTTCTCACTACGAGAGAAAAAAAAATCTATGGGAGGTGATGCATGTTAACTAACCTTATCATTTTGCAACTGTATCTGTAAATCAAATCATCATGTTGTACACCTTAAACTTATAATCATCTGTTAACTCTATCTTAATGAAATTGTTGGGGGGGGGGAAGGTCCAATTTCATTCTGTAGATCAGAAAACGGACCAAAGACATTCACTGTTTTCCCAATATCATTGAGACATCAGTGCTAGGCAAGAAGGCAGAACTCAAATCACCAACAGTGTTTCC
Source organism: Mustela nigripes (assembly GCF_022355385.1). Classification (NCBI taxonomy): domain Eukaryota; kingdom Metazoa; phylum Chordata; class Mammalia; order Carnivora; family Mustelidae; genus Mustela; species Mustela nigripes. The sequence goes on from NC_081557.1 coordinate 102,468,485, forward strand.
ATTACTATATAAAGTGTGTAAGCAGCCACAGATTTTAGAATAAAGATGAAAATGTCCCAGGGAAAATAATTTCTTGTTACAAGACAATGCTACTTTAAGACAGTTTCTGAATGTATAATTTGGGGATTAACTACGAGCATTAAGAGAGAAGGGAAGTTTTTATATCTGGGAAGTGTTGGCCATGCACCTGACACTTTCCCAGCAACTCACTTTTGGGGTGCTCATTCCCTTCATCCCCGTAAACTTGGTTCCACCCTACTCTTAAAATAATCCCTACAGGGGCAGGAATTTTACAGCGTACCAAGCATGAAAGTTTACTACAGAACTGGCTCTCCGGATCCTCTCTCAATGCCTCCAGCTGAGCTTTCCAAGTCACCGCCTGCTCTTAGAGTGCTCAGTGTCCTCATGCCATACACCCCGTTGCCACAAACGGACTTTCATTTACTTCTGCATCCTTGATCTGCTCTTGCAAGCTCCTGCTCGGGACCAGGTGGCTTGTTCATTCCTAGTGTCTGAGACTCTAGGGACAGGCCTCCCAGGGGTGAGCCAGACCTCCAACACTGCTCTCTGTCTACCGCGGAGTGACAAACTACCAGTTTAGAATGTAAGTCTTGGCCAGTGACCGTGACTCTAATTCACGGAGCTGCTTTACATTCATAGACTCTAAATGCCTCCCCAGCACCTGTTGAGTTGTACTCAAGAGTATCAGTGCCCAGTGTCTTCCTTCTTTACCCATTGCATTTTTCCAAAGCCCCGGATGTTGCCATACCGACTTCTGGGATGGTTAATAATAATACTGTGGTTAGAAGATGGACTGGATATTTTTATTAGACTCCTTTTTTTTTTTTTTAGATTTTATTTATTTATTTGATAGCGATCAGAAGTAGGCAGAGAGGCAGGCAGAGAGAGAGAGAGGAGGAAGCAGGCTCCCTGCCGAGCAGAGAGCCCGATGCGGGGCTCCATCCCAGGACCCTGGGATCATGACCTGAGCCAAAGGCAGAGGCCTTAACCCACTGAGCCACCCAGGCGCCCCTAGACTCCTTTTTATTTAATGAGGGAATCAGTTTCGAGGAGATCAGGTAATGAGGTGGATACCTAAACCCCCAGCCACCCTCTCTTTGCCAAGATTTAGCAGAGCCAGGGGCTAAACTATCCTGGACATCAAATTCGCTCTTTCTGCCATTAACAGGCCAAACTCAGTCCTTCATGATTCTAAGCGTCTGGAAACCACTGTGTAGTACCGTGTATGGCATGATTCCTGGCAACATGGGAAACTCTCTGGAGCCAAGCTGAGGCACTGCCCCCCACTACGTTAAGGACTTCTTTTCATCTGAAACAGGCCTGAATCAACCACTTTTAGGTAACATTTTAAGTGAGGCTCTATAATACAGAACACATGTTTAAAATCCTGGAATTTAGAGCAATGAAAAGTCTCTTGGTTTTCACTGACTTTTACATGACCGTCACAGGGCCTTGGGAACTGATCCTATGTTTACAGATTCTGTCCTGTGGCCAAGTCATTCTTCAGTGAAGAGCTATTTGATCTCATACTCTCTTAGTCCCTGCTAAGTTGTGCTCAGTGTCCAGGATCCTTCCAGGAAAAAAGCAGTGCATTTTGTTTAGGATGACCACCCCCCTTCTCGAAATGGTCAGTGCTGGGTTTTTTTGTGCTGTCTTTTCTTTTGATGGTGCTGTTTATCAAACATAGGTCAAAACATTTAATCTATCTTCTCTGCCTTATTTTGGGGAGATCTGAACCAGATTCTTCAGCTAGTTCCTCAGAAGTAATTTTTTGATTGCTATTGTCCTTCTGGTCTAATGGCATTTATTTCCTTTGTCATAACACTTGGTGATCCTTTATCAAGTGGTAAATTAGATCTTTATAAAAATATAAATTTAATTGTTAAAAAAGAAAATCGGTTTTCATTTGGTTGGCCTGTCACAGGCAGTTTTTATCTGTTTTAACCCTTTATTCCAACAACCAAAAAAAATTGAAAACAGTGAGATTCTGTGTAGGGTGGGGACATTCTTCTTTAATTACAGAATTGGTTATCAAGTGCTTTGTGAACTATGTCTCACCCCATTCCCAAATTCACGTTTTAAGTCCTAAGCCCCAGTAATAAAAGACATGACTATATTTGCAAATAGGTCTTCTAAAGAGCTGATTAAGGTTAATGAGGTCATTGAAGTGGGTCCTAAAGTCACAGTATGACTGATGTCCTTACAAGAAGAGGGGATTTGAACACAGGCACAGAAGGACTCTGAGAGGAAGACACGGGGGCGCTGAAAGGCAAGGACAGTTGCAGGACCCTGATCACATTTTCCTGCTGGATTTCTGGCCCCTAGAATGGAGAGGAAGTAGGTTCTGTTTATGGCCCATGGTCTGTGGTACTCCATGAGGGCAGCCCTAGCAAACTAACAGACCAGGTAACGTTGGTGAGGCTGGTGTCGGTGCAATGCTACCTTTGTGTGTGTGGACAATGAAAGGGCATGGATTTCATCTTTTAGTGTCTTCATTTTGTAGCATGAGAGATCATTTAAGAAATGAAAGTAACCCTAGCTCTTCTTCGGATCTTACCCAAACTGTTTTGGTTTCCTTGAGGAAGATAGATACCTCCCTTTGCTGCCAAGTGAAGTGCTGATAGTAATCACCTCAAAGAGGAGATCAGAGCCACCTCTGGGAAGATAAGCGCATAGCCTGTCAATCAGGAGGCCAAAGGCAGCATGAATGCATGAAGTAAACCACCCTGGAGTTTCGGCGCAGGGAACACGGAGTTACCAGCTAAAAACAGAAGCCCAGTTGCATAATCTTGTCCTTCCCTTTTGGTTAATACAGGAAGCTATGCATAACTCTTATATGTTAATTTCAGAAAACTGTCCTTGAGAGATAAAATGAAAGGTTTTGTTTGGACATTAAATTATGCCATGTACTTCTTTTTAGGACTCAATTTAAATATTTGCTTTCCAAGGATTTTTCAAGGACATGGAAGAGGCCACACACAATTTTTCAGCATGGTTTCCTCATCTCTCCCTGGTTGATACTGCTTTAATAAAAATCTGTTTTCTGACCAATATGAATGTCAGAACTTTGAAATTATTTTATACATTTATATTTTGTCTTCTAGCAGCAGTATACCACACAATGAAGAAAGACTGGCAATATATTATCTGTATTCAATTCTTCCTTTGCTTTGAAATAAAGAACAGTTGAAAATAAAAACAGTTAAGAGCAAATGTTTATCAATGGTATATTAGGTTAATCACTTTATTTCTAACCTTTTATTATTATTACTATTTTAAAGATTTTTATTTATTTATTTGACAGAGAGAGAGGGAACACAAGCAGGGGGAGCAGGAGAGGGAGAAGCAGGCCTCCCACTGAGCAGAGAGCCCAATGTGGGGCTTGATCCCAGGACCCTGGGATCATTACCTGAGTCGAAGGCAGACACTTTACTGGACTGAGCCCCTCAGGCACCCCTCTAAACCTTTATTATTATTCTTTACAGAGACCTAGTAAAGTTAGGTACTTAACAATGTTTGTGGAATAAAATAAATAGTTCTTATGACAAAAAAATGCCTTGAAAGTTAAGTAATTTTTCAACTTCAAAAAGTTAGTGACAGAGGAAGATTTGAACCCAGGTCTCTATGACTCTAGATTATAAACTAAACCACTGAATTATACTAGAAAAACATAAGGGTTAATGGAATACAGCTAAGAATCAACACCCATACAGAATGGATATACAGTGAGTGATCAGAATTATCCTAAGAAATTCATACAAACTAAATACCGACCATATAATTAACTATAGCTCTCATTCACCAATTTCAAAACTACTGTGAACATAATTTTGGATCTATGCTTTGCCATGGCTCTATTACTTCACTTAAAAGGGGAAAATTTAAGCCTTATAAATTATCATGGTACACCTAAAGTAGGCTGCTGGACTGAGCCCATAGTTTAACTCTCACATTCACAAATCCCCCTGAAATCACAATAAAAAAAATATGAGAAAGTATGTATTACAGAAGGACCAGAACTTTGGAGTGAATGGTGGTCGTGGCTAGTTAACAGCACATCGCAGATTTTCACACACTTCTAGAACATGCAAGGTGATAGAATTACAAGGATGTGGAATGCAGAGTACTCACAGAAAAGAAGTGGCATAGAAGGTATAATCCCTCCCTCAGAACAGAGTATCAGGAAGCTTCTGGGCTCTGGATACATAAGTACAGAGACCCAGCTGGGATGGAGGATATGATTGGAGCCTATCTGCTCAAGGACAGCATGAGTAAGGCTCCCCTTTTCTCCTCACATGCCCCAGTGGCCATGTAATTGCCTTCAAGATGAAACCAACAAGAGATTGTCCAAGAAACTGAACAATCTACTTGGGATGATCTGGGGTCCCTAGAGAGGAGAATGATATTCCAGAGCTGGCCCCTACTAAAATCTGGCATACTTCTCATTCACACTACAGAATCAATCCTACTCACCCATGTGCCTTGCCTTGGGGCACAGAGCCAGCAGCCAGCCAACTTATTCATGACTGGCACTTCTAAGGGAAAGAGAAATACTGGTTGGGGCAGATAATCCATGGTACCCACCCATGTCAATGTACTTTGATCCTTACCCAAAATAAATGGACAACGAAGCTCACAAGGCAGATGGGAAAATTCTGCTTCATAAAAATGTGCAATAATTTATGCTAGTGGGTACAAAGTTGGAGAGAAGAAAGAACTTTAACAATTATTTTTAGTACTCTTCTAGAGGTTATAAGGCTACACTGCATCCATGAGAGCAATGGATAATATTCACTTTTGGGTATTTTCTAAAAGCATTACAGACATCATCTCATTTAACCCCCAACAACTCTTATTAACCTCAGTTTCAGATGAGAAAATGAGATGTAGAGAAATTAAATGACTTCCCAACTTTGTGCCTAACTAGGTATAAAGTCCACAGAAAGAAGAATGATTAAAATATTTCAGCAGAATAAACAAATGCAAAGTATAGGAAAAAACAAACTAAGAGCTTGAGCAAGGGTCGGCCAACCATGGCCCCTGCTCTAGTTTTTGTAGGCACTTGAGACAAGAATTAAAAATACACACACACACTCATACACATGGACTGGCAAGAGAATAAGGAGGAGGAGAAACAGAAATCTGTGAAACCTTTCCTGAGTCTAAAATTTTTCCTATTTGTTCCCTAACAGAAAATGTTTGCTCATATCTGATAGAGAGGATCAATATGGCCTGGGTACCATCCAGATAATAGTAGAAATTTCAATGATAGAAAATAGAAAAGTGGAGAGGAAAATAATCACTGAGTTCATAAAAGAGAAATCCCCAGAGCTGGAAAGAGCTCACTGAGGATCCAGAAGCATTGAGAATACACACACATACACACGATCTTACATTTACATGTATTATGGTAAACTACCTGAATATCAAGGATAAAAAAATTCATGCCAAATGTTTCTACAAGGGAGAAAAGGGAAACAGAGCTCACTACAAAAGAAAGGAAAATACTGGAATACTGGCACTGGAATTCTGACCAGTATCTCCTGGTACCAGGAGTATTGAGGTTGGTACTGTATCACCACCAAGGTTGGCACGTACAGCGTGGCACGTAGTGAGTGTAGAGTGAGGAGCTGTGGGAGCAATGCCATGGAAGCTGTCATAAGCGAAGCGGGGAGTGTCCAGGTTGCCGCACACTGGCCCTGGACCGGCCGTGTGAACATGGTGGCCCAATCCACGTTGGCTGACAGTGAACAAGAACAAGGACTCGGAGGTCTGACCCTCCTAACTGCTCCCCACCATCTTCTGTTTTCCTCCTCTTCTAAGGTTCCTTTTCAAAATGAGTATTTCCAAGAAAATTTTTAAAAGTTTTATTTATTTGAGAGAGAGAGTGAGCACAAGCAGGGGGAGCTGCAGAGGGAGAAGCAGACTCCCCGCTGAGCAAGGAACCCAATGTGGGACCTGATCCCTGGACCCTAAGATCATAACCTGAGCTAAAGGTAGACACTTAACTAACTGAGCCACTCAGGAGCCCCTAGGAAAAAAAATTTTTTTAAAGATCTTTTAAGGAATTTTTTTTAATGTAAGCATTCTTCTATGTTTTTTCTGGTGCATGAGAAGTAAACGGATAGATGCTTGAAACGAAGTCAGATTCAGTCATTTTTGAACTTAATTTTACTCAACAGTAGGAACCACTGAGATAAATATTTGTCTGAATGCTCTGTAGCTGTTCACTTGTCTCTGTAAAGAAGTCTTTCACCATGTCCCCATCACCACAGATACAATTAAGCAGTCTTAAGATTACAGAGAATTAAAAAAAAAGATAAAAAAAAAAGATGTAAGTACTCATTCAGCATTTCTTTCTTATTTATAATTCTTTATGTGTATTTTTACAATTAAAGTATACTTTTTCAAAACAAAAAATTCTTTTATCTAAAAATAAATCCAGGTTATTTTGATTTAATTCAAAATGTCTTATTTCTTTACATTTTAAGTTGAAAAAGGTAACTATTAAGCAAGCAATATGGTTACCTCTCATAAAATCCCATTTTTCAGGTTCAAAGGAGGAGCTCTAACTTGCCTAAGCAAGCCACTGCAGCCAGTGAGTGGTAGCTGGGACCCACATGACTCTGAGCTGACATACGGCATGTGTAATTCAGCATTCATACACTAGATATCACCCGGCATGAACAAATAACCCCCCTTCTTTTAATGTTGGGGAGAAATGAGGGATAAACATAATACATATTATTGGGAAGTATGATCACATTTGGACTTTGAAATTTTCAGTGTTCAGTAAAAGCTGAGATGACAGAGTGATGGGCCTGGGGCCTTTCAGGGGAGAGCAGACCAGGAGGAAGAGGAAAAAAAGATTCTATTTGTTTTTGTAAGGAAGCAAACTGTAATGGTTAAGACATAATTTCAGAAACACCTAGCAAGTCAATGGGAAAACAAAGACTAGAAATGGAGAATTCCTATTTGGGCCTTAACTGTGATTTCTTTGCAAACCAAGATCCAAGAAATGGGCTGGATATGGGGATCGTTTCTAGTCTTCCATTATAATACTGTCTACAAAACAGAAAAGGCTAAGTGTCCCTTCAAAATCCAAGGAAATGTGAGGTCTGCTTTTTTGCATGCTAGATAGTTTACTCTATATTCATCCTTCTATATTTTAAAATCTATATTTTAAAATTATTACATGCTAAAATTATTACATGCTAAGCACTTCTTTAAAAATTATGTTGGCTTTTTTTCTGTGAAATAAAATATTCTTTAGTAGGTCTATCAAAGATTAAAAAAACAGACTATTTTTTTCTAGGATGATAACACTGTGGATTGAGTCTCATGTGAATGCTTTCTTAGAGTGTCAGAGAATGACACAGGATGACTGTGTTTGTTTTTGGAGGCATCCTACTATCTGCATAGAGGCCACTGCTCCTGTGGACTTGAAGGCATCAGGACTGTCTGAATGTTATGGAGCAGTTGCCAGAATCTTTAGAAAGAGGACTGAGAGGGGCGCCTGGGTGGCTCAGTGGGTTAAAGCCTCTGCCTTCGGCTCAGGTCATGATCTCAGGGTCCTGGGATCAGTCCCCGCTTCGGGCTCTCTGCTTGGTGGGGAGCCTGCTTCCCCCTCTCTCTCTGCCTGCCTCTCTGCCTACTTGTGATCTCTGTCTGTCAGATAAATAAATAAAATCTTAAAAAAAAAGAAAGAAAGAGGACTGAGAATGATGGAGATTCAAAGTACTGCAGTATGTTTACAAAAAATATAATGAAAACCTTCAGTTCGTCCCGACCCCCCGCCCCCCCCCCCCCCGCCGCATGGAAACTCAAGTGTAATTTAAATGGATATGCTACTCATTAAAAATATACTCACAACTTTTATTAGTATTAATCCTTCCAAGTCACTTATTAACATAATCAGTGTGCTTGTTTTAAACTACTCATTTGCTCTGAGTTTCCTCGCAGGCCTGGAGAGCAAACCAACCATTAACTGCTGATATCAACTCAATCTTCAGGGATGCAGAAGCATGGTATAAATGAAGCTTGGAATTAGCACCGTTAATTGGGAAAAGAGGAAAAGTGTGTTCTTACTTTTCAGTTGAAAGAATGGGCCTAACTGAAATTTAGTTGACAGCACTGTTTTTTAGACTTATTTGTATGGATAAGTTATCTTATATATATTAAAACAAAATTTCTTTTGTTATTATCAAAAACTGCTAAATGCTTAATATCTAAAAATTACGCCTAGTTCACTAGCAAGAACTTTCACATAGATAAAAAACACAGAAATAACTTAACCCAGACTTTTTCTCTTCGTGCATGCATATTCCTAGAAAATAAACATTTCAGGATTTTGCATGATCTAGCAAACTGAGTGTGTCCTGGTAGGACCCAACAAGACATTTACCGATTTTCATAATTAAATTAAATTAATCATTTCCATGTTGCCAACATACTTCCTGCAACTCAAGGGAATCTGCCTTACTCCATTTTCAGCCATAGTTACCTATTTATTGGCTTTTCTGAGAGTAAATGTCTTAAACTTGGCATTTAAGACAGCCATTCCTTTAAGTTTTATTATTAAAGATGTATTACTTATTGAAACTGTACACACTGGGATAGAGCGAGCGTATTCTTACTATTGAAAACAATTAGACTTTTATTCCTTGGTTCTTAGGAATTTATCTCGTTAATCTTCCTTAATCTTTTTTCTCTCTTATTTTTATACAATAGAATATTTTAAAAAATTTTGATGACTTCTCAGATATACCTTCATCTGTTTTACATTAAAATCACATATTCAAGAACATAAAACAGATACATTCATTCATTCATTCATTCATCCCTCTTTCCTCTGTATTGAAATACCTGTTGGCTGACTGAGTGAACAAATTGGTTACTGACTAACATGAGTGCTTTATTTTTAATTTTATTTATTTAATCGGAGAGAGTGTGTGTGCTGAAAGAGGGGCAGAGGAAGAAAGAGAATCCCAAGCAGACCCCGTGCCAAGCAAGGAGCCCAATGCAGAGGGCTCGATCCCATGGTTGATTCCATGATCCTGAGATGAAATCATGAATTTGATGCCTAACCAACTGAACCACCCAGGTGCCCCTGACTGACATGATTTTTATATTCGGGTTTAAAATTACTGTATCTCACCTCTGATAATTTTAACAGATTATTATAATGTAATTGAGAAGAGGTTAGATATTCGTGGGCAAGATGAATGTGTGCTCTGTGAAAACACACACTTACAGAAAACTGTGTGCCAGTCAAAAGGTTACCATGCGCATTTCAGTTTTCTAAAATGTTTATTAACATTATATAAAAGAATGACCGTATCATTCAGTTTTTTCATGCCTAAAACCTGAACTGTATCTGAGAATCCTAGATTTGTTTTATTCCCCGAGCTTGCCTTCTACTTTTAGATAGCTCTATTAATACTACCCTCTAAACCTTTAAATATTTTTCCTGTTTATCCACCTCTGCACTTCCCCAGTCCTAGTTCAAACCATCATTCCTTAGCCAGAATATTAAAATAGCCTCCACATTGTTCTCCCTTTCTTCAGCCTTATTTTGCAATGCACCTGAATGGGGCGAGTCTTCTAAATAACTTTTAACCTCTTGTTCAAAACTCTTTATCCACACTCTAACACCTCCTAAATGATATTTTGCTTCATTGACATGATAGGTAACATCTTGTGTACTTGCTCAGCCTTATCTTTCTCTACTCCCAGTGAATGGCTTGCAGATACCTGACCCACTGTGCAATTTCATTCATCTGTTTACCTGTGCTCACATTCTGGGATGATTTTTCTCTTAATATTTACCTAGAAACGTATTGCTCATGCTTAAAAATTCAGTGCAAGTATGGTGCGCCTTCTGGAATGGTGGAATGAGGACCTTGGCCAATGTCCCCTAAAAAGGAACTATATCCAATTCACTCTCAAAGACTAGAAATAGCCATTTCAGACTCTGGAAATCAACCTAAGAGATGCAATGAATTATGTGCTATGTGTGTGTGTATGTATATGTATATGTCTATGTGTATATATACATACACACATACATACACACTCACAAAACCACACACACACATAGAGGAAGGAAGAACTACCAAATCCTGGTAATGAGAGCAGAGTGTGTGGTGCTTTAACTTGTGCCTCCAGAGTTTAGACGGGCTCATCTGGTCTGAGGCTCCATGAAGACTCACACCCAGAGCTACCGTCCAACAGAAGACCACCCGGCAGATAACAGGAAAAGCTGCTATTTAACCTGACTAATGCTGTGATCCTGGTTGGGGGAAGCAAAGGACTGGCCGAAACATGACCATGAGATTCCGGGGGGCTGTGGAAAGCTTCACTGTATCCCCGAGAATCTACAATGCTGTGTGCAGGGCTACATGGACACTCAGGAGGACTCCAGTCAGTCACGCATACCCAGCAGACCATGAGACACTTTACGGAAAGAAAGTGAAAATCTAAGTGAACACGTAAATTGCCTGAACTTTGAACGTGTGCCGCAATGCACACACAGATGCTGCCCTCAGCTATGGTGGAAGCCTTACTGGTTCATGATGTTTAAAAACAGAAGAAGAAAGAAAAAGAAAACAAGTCACATGGGTGGCTGAGTTGGTTAAGCATCCGACTCTTGATTTTGGCTCAGGTCATGATCTCGGTCAGGCGCATGGTATCCTGTCCTGTGTGGCGCTCAGTGCTGGGCATGGAGCCCACTTAAGATTCTCTCTCTCTCCTTTTGTACTCCGACCCCCATCCCGTGAGCATGCTCTCTCTCTAAAACAAACAAACAAAGGCTTTTTTTTTTTTTTTCTTGTTTTTGCCCGGAACACTAAGCTGTGCTTAGGAGACTGCATTTAAAAATAAGTGAATAGCACAGACATTCTAACACTATTTTCCCAATCCATGAGCATGAAATGTTTTCCTACTCTTTGTGTCTTCCCCAATTTCCTTTGTCTAAGTGTTCTATAATTTTTAGAGTACATATTCTTTACCTCTTTGGTTAGGTTTATTCCTAGGTATCTTATGGTTTTTGGTACACACACACACACACACTGGAATATTACTGAGACCTCAGAAAGGGAGAATACATGACATGAATGGAACTGAGGTTATTATGCTGAGTGGAGTAAGTTTCAGAGAAAGACAATCATCACATGGTTTTACTCATGTGGAATATAAGAAATGGGCAGAGGATCATAGGGGAAGGGAGGGAAAACTGAATGGGAAGTCATCAGAGAGAGAGAAAAACCATGAGGGACTCTTAACTATGGGAAACAAACTGAGGGTTGCTGAAGGGGAGGTGGTTGGGGTGATGGGGTGACTGGGTGACGGACATTAAGGAGGGCACGTGCTGCGATGAGCACTGGGTGTTATATGTAACTGATGAATTGCTGAACACGACATCTGAAACTAATGATGTACTGTATGTTGGCTAACTGAATTTCAATTAAAAAAATGAAAAAAATTTAAACAATAAGTAGAAATTTTAGTGTTTGAATACTCTAAGAAAGATAATTTTAAACAGTATTAGTCCAGGCAAGTCACCAAATAGCAAGCAAACAACAACTGGGGGACAGCCGAATCCAGAGTTGCTACAGAAAATTTACCCAAAATGTCCAGTCTTCAGCTAAAATTATGAGACATACTGAGAAACAGGAAACTGGCTATATGGGGAAAGAAAGCAATCAGTAAAAGTTGTCTCTGACTTTAAGACAACTATTATAACTATTTTCAGAGAACAAAAGGAAAATAAGTTTAAATGAAATATTTGACACCAAACACCACACAGAGAATATAAAAAATAAATGTTATGAAAAAAATACTTTCTGAGGTTAAGAAGAATAGTAACTGAAAATGAAAAGTTCACTAGAGGTGTCTGACTGCTTATCTGAGTTAGAAGAGCAAAGAGTCAGTGAATGTAAAGATAAGTCAACAGAGATTAGCCAGTCTGAATAACAGAATAAACAATGAATTTTTTTTTTTTTAAAAAAGAACAGATCCTGATAGACCTGTGTGATACCATTACTAAAAGACAAAAGAGAAAGGGGCAGAAAGAAATATATATATAAGAAAAAATAATGACCAAAACCATCTCAAATTTGATATGCCATAATATACACATATCTAAAAAGCATAACAAAATCCAGGTAGGATATACTCTTAAGACCTCCACACCTAAACCCAACATGGTCAAACTCTCAAAAGACAAAGACAAACAAGAAACCCTGAAGGAAGCAGGAAAAAAAAAATGACCATGACATACAAGGGACATTCAGAAAGACTGGCAGATGCCTTCCCCTCAGACACAACAGGTTCCAGAATGGCGGGTGGGATGGGGGTGATATATTTAATGCACTGTGGGGGAAATACTTCCTACTAACCAAAATACAGCCATTCCCAGATAAACAATGATGAGAGAGTGTGTTGCTTGCAGACTTATATATGAAAGGAAGTTCTTTGGGCTGATAAGAAGTAGCTCAAATCAACACAAAAATATAAAGCACTGATTAAGATAATTACAAAGATAAACATAAAAAGTAGTGTGTGTGTGCCTGCGTGCATGCGCGCGGGCCTGCACCTGTGTGTATTTACTTTTGTCTTAACCGACTTAAAAGGCAACTATAGGAAACACTATAACAGTGTAGCATTGGGCTTAAAACATGTAAACTATCATTTGTTTCACAATGATAACACAAAGAGGAAGGCAGAGAAGGGAGCAAAATTTCTATATGCTATTTGGTTAAGTTAGGATTCATCAGAAATAGATTGTTTTAAATTAAGATTGCATTGTACAATTTTCAGAGCAACCTAAGAGATGTTAAGAAAATTACACAGAAGATAATCCACAAAAAGTACAGTTAAAAAAAAGCAATTAAAATGACACACTAGGAAATATCATATAACACAAAAGAAAGAAGAGGATGAAGGATGGGGTGACAGCAAATGACATGAGACAGAAAAAAAATATAGAAAAAGTGGAGATGTAAATCCAACCATCTCACTAATTATGTTACATATAAAATGACTCAAAACTGTAATCCCCCTGGGGATAAAAATATATGTTTATAAAAAATAAAAAATTTAAAATAAAAAAAAAATACAAAAAAAACCTGTAATCCAAATGTAGAGATTACCAGACTGGATGAAAATCTGAATCAATCTGTGTGCCGTCGATAAGAAAAAAATGAAAAAAAAAATATGTATGTAATCACATAATTAGAAATCAATGACAGATGAAAATTTGAGAAAACCATAAAAACTTGAAAATTAAACAATACTTGTGGACACAAGATGATACTGAATGTTAGTTCAACATGAAAAAAAAAAGAACCTTTGGGGTTTTAGATGTCCTACTCATTCATATATGTATTAATTTATTCCACAAGTATTACTGATTGCCTGATCCTTGCCAGTGTGTTGGGCACTGGGTATATGATGAAGTGAGAATAGATACAATGCCTCATATAATGACTATACATTATCCTAAGTAAAACAGCACAATTATATCCAAAATTAAATTCTCAGAAGTTCTACAGTTGCATAGGTTTTCCTAGAAGGATGTGGAAAGAACACATCCTACTTCCTAGAAGGATGTAGGGAGAGGTGGGAAAGGAGTGACTGATTGTAAACGAAAGCTTCTTAGAGGAAACAGAGGTCTGAAGAGTGAGAAGATACTTGGAATAATGGGAGAAATGATAAGAAAACAGTCCCAGATGGAGGGAATGAGATACATGGTGGGCTTCTCCCAGAAACAACCATGGCCCATCCAGCACAATACCTGATGATGTATGTTGGGGGGGGGGGGGGGGAACACTGGGAGAAATAAGGCTGCAGAGTACAGATCTTTGAGAGTTTTACAAGACAGATTGACAGGTTTGGCTTTTATTATGATGGGAAAGGAAAACTTAAAAATTTTAAGCAGAAAAATAATACTAGATTTGCATGCTAAGGATCCTTCTTTCTGCTTTTTAGAGAATATGTGAGAAAGAGACAAGACCAGAGACCATTGTGTGTACCCAGGTGACAGGTGACAGCAGTGGTAGGCTGGAGCTGGCACAGACTGACTCATGACAGGTGGCGGTTACACTGTTTAATTGCATCATTTCAGTTTTGCCCATGTGAGGTACCCAGGTAGAGATTGCCTTCAGGCAGCATCACATGCTATTGATTTACAGCTTAGAAAAGAAAGCTGGAGAGGAGAGAGCAAAGAGATGCTAATAAGCTCTAGGACTGAAGGACATCACCAAGGGAGTGTAAGTAAGGTGAAAAGAGAAAGTTTGGAATCAGAGAAGCTGTGGCCAGAAAAAGAGGAAGAAAACCATGGGCAAGTCATAACACAAAAATAAATATTGCAAGAGGGAGCAAGAGTTATAAATACAGCTGATCTCATTATCACAATAATTATCTATTTAAGCACCTTCATAATTTAATAATCAATTTATGCTCTAATTAATTTGCCTGGTTGTCCTCTCTCTTTGTCATTTGCTTGACATCCTCTCTCAAATCCGATAACCTACGGCATCTCAGTATTCAAGGAAAGACTCCTTCGATTATATGGATATAGTAATTTGTAGCATACTTTAAAAATAATTGTTATTTCTGCTTTAGAAGTGTGCATTAAATCCTTTGAACAATCTGTCTCAAATAGTTTGAGATTATGTGAATTTTTAGTTTTCAGAAAAATAGTTTAACTCATCTAAGAGCCACAGTTAATTTAATATTGATTCAGAAGAGAAGGTATTGGCAGTTGTATGACCTTAGGGTCGAAACAGCATTTTATTGAGGTAGGGAAATTATATAGGAAGAGCTACTACTAGTAGTTTATATTTTTATCAATTTCAACTGCCATGGCATATAATGCTGGGGGCTCACAGACCCAGGTAATTTATATAAAGCTTCTCATATTTCTTCCAACATCCTCTCTCAGGTTTATGTTATATGGGTCACCATGCTTAAGCCTAGGAAGCAGTGATTTGTTTTGACTTAGTGGTTCTCCATAATGTTTGGAAGGCAGCTATGCTCACCACTATACCACCAACGCTATAATATGTTTGGAAACAATTGCTAAACCACATTTTTATTTTACTGCTAAATGCCCAATCCTTTGCAGACTATCCATAGTCTTTCTACCAAACTCACAACTCTGCCTTGTGAGTTGAGTAGGATTCAGGGCAAAAAAAAAAAAAAAAAAAAAGAGGCTCCAGAATCTGGGATGCTTCTTTTGTGCAATGTTTTTAGCACTTCCCATGGTATATCAAATATATTGCTCTCTCTGTGGCTAACTGGTTTCCCCATCTCAAGTTTTTATAGTCATTACTGTGCCTTTACAACTGTCAGGGTATGTTTTTATACATTTCTTATCTCCAGTTTCACAAAATTTCTGGCAAAGCACAAATTACTGTAGCCTTTTGACAGGGTAAAGGAGATGCCAAGAAATTAAGCGATACAGCTAGGAACAACAGCATAGATGTAAAAAGTATTTGGCTTTAAGATGAGTCACATATGGGGTTGAATCATAGCTTCATCTCTTATAGGGTGTGTGGTCTGACATCAGCAAATTACTTTTTTAAAAATATATCACCCTTTTTTCTTTATTAGGATTCCTTATTTATTTATTTGACAGAGAGAGAGTGAGGAAGAGAGAATTAGCGAGCACAAATAGAGGGAGAGAAAGAAGCAGACTCCCCATTGAGCAGGGAGCCCGATATAGGGCTTGACCCCAGGGCCCCGGGATTGTGACCTGAGCTGAAAGCAGAGGTCGGCTCTGCTTAACTGACTGAGCCACCCAAGCACCCCAGTGAATTTAAGAGGTCTTCTCCACTTCAATGAAGTCATTTACTTCGTGAGTTGGTAGTGAGGTTTACATAAGGTAAAACATGTGCATTATTCACATAAGTTATTGTTATCATCATCATTAAAGTCAGGTCTTCTGACAGTCATTAATATTGACATTTCTAGTTCTCACAGACCTGCTTCTCAAAGGGTGCAGCTAGACCATCTGGAGGAAAAAACAGAATAATGCTGACTGTCTTTATCTTCTTTTTCCAGATTAATGATTTACTCCTTCTCTTTGGGTTTTCTTAGAAATTAAATATGACATAAGATTGCCATAATTTAAAGGTATTATATAATTTCTGGTGGTAATTAAATTTAGGATCTTTTTAAGAAATACAGTCCACTGATGTGGTTCTTGATAATATATTGCTTTACTTAGGTCATCCATGAAATACACTGAGAAAAAGTTGGCTTTTCAATTACTGCTAGTATAACCCATTAGATCCTTTCGCTAGAAATAAGACTTATGAAGAAGTAAATTATCTTCAGAGAGATTTATAATATTGTCAAGTATGGTATATGGGTATATGTTACCTTTTATTAATATCAACTGACAGAGTAAGGGTAAGGCAGTACTTTTAAATGAATGGGGACATTTCTACCAATAAAATCCTCCATTTATTACATATTCAAAATTCTTTCCAAAGATGTCTTAATTAATAAGTAAGCAAAACAAACTATCAAGTGAGATATTTATTACAAAATGTCCAACTAATATTGTTTCTCATTTATAGTACTGAAACTATGCAATTGCATTCTTTATTAGATGATACTGCTTAACATCAGTAATGACCACAACGAGACTCAGATTCACTATCAAACTGGACAAGGAGACAACAGTTTCCACAGAAAATCCCCATATAGTGTTTTGTTTTTGTTTTACCCCAAATGAATGTTTATGAATAAAATTCACCATTATTTTTATGTATTGTCATATATGACATGCATTTATAAGTTAATGAGCTTGATTTCCTTTTACAGTCACTATTTTAAGTTTCTTTATGTTCTAGTAACTGAGTATTATTGGCAAAAAAAAAAAAAAAAACCAAAAGAACAAAAAAAGAGAGAGAAAGAAAAAGAAAAAAGAGAAAGTGTAGAAAACCATTTAAGAAATTAAGAAAAGAGTACAAATCATCTTCTTTGGGCACATATATATGTTTGTGAAGATAAAAAAATCTAGAGGTAAATGTAACTAACCTGAAATTGGAAGTTATACCCAGGGAGCTGGGGTACAAGGAAAGGGGATCTGGGGTATAAGAAAAGGATTCAGGGGTGTTTTAGATGCATTTGTGTGTTACATCTAAAAAAGTAAATGCATTTATCAAATACAGCTATCATTGACTCTAAAACTTGTATTTATTATGAGGATGACAGACCATGTGCAACTAAGATGATAAGACATTAAAGTTGCTATTGTTTCTAGCTCATTCTGACAGAAAGAGATAAGAAGAGCCCTTTGTCTTTACATCTGTTAAGTCACACACTACTTTGGAGATGATTTCCCTATATAAAACTTTCACTATTCTTTAGTCCCCATAACAACTTTGATATTTAGGCTTATTCTTCAGCCATTTTATAGAAGTGGAATCTTACAGAAAGGTTACATGAATTACCGACAAAGCTTGGTCTACATATCTTTTTTTTTTTTTTAACCATTCTAAAGAGTGTCCTTAAAAGCAGAAATTTTACTAACCAAAGAAATTCATGAGTGGATAAATCATACCAAGTAAAGTGCTCTGGAGATAGATGGCACTCAACAAATTCTTGCAACAAAATGGATGCTGATATATATTCATAAATGTATAAACATATATATTTTTTTCTTACTCATTAATAGTTTTTTTCTTATTCATTAATCCATGAGAATTAAGACAAAAATATTTTGTGTTGTGATCATGGTTTAAAGGTAGTATACAGAGTCCAGGATTGTTTTCCCTAAAGGGAAATTCACAATTAGTCACTTTCTCAACTGATGCTATTTTGAAGTCAAAGAGTAGGTATCAAATGTGAAATAACTGCCCCTCCCAGTAATGCCTGCCTCAGTCCCAATACAGCTGGCCTCCTCTCCCAGAATATCAACCCAAATCCCAGCTCATACTGTGCTTCCCAATGCAGGAATTACAGAGCTTCAGTTCCTGGGTTAGTGGCAACAGGTTTCATTTTACAAACAGACGAGAGCACACCTAGTTATACACGCCACATTCAGGCCATGGACCAAACACTATCCACAAGAGACAAAGAGAGCCTCTGCAAATGACAGGGCTGAAGGATGAAGTGGCCAGGACAAAACAAGAGAGCACATGTAGCACACATTGGAGACACTCCTGGAAGTGCCAGGCCCTCGGGAATAAGGAACACCACATGGCAGGGGACTACATGACCTCTTTCTCATAAAACCATTACCCTCAAGAATATAAGATATAGCTGACTTCCTTAACACACATAAACAGACACAGAGAGGCAGATAAAATAAAGAAATAGAGAAGTTTGTCCTAAATGAAAGAATAAGACAAAGCCATAGCCAGAAATTTAAATGAAACAGATATAAGTAGCATGTATGATAGAAAATTTAAAACAATGATCAAAGGATAATTTACTGGATTTGAGAAAAGAGTGGAAGACATGAATGAGCCCTTTAATACAGAGCTAAGAAACAACACAGCAGAGACAAAGTGCTCAATAAATGAAATGAGAAACATACTTGACAAAATGAACAGCAGGATAGAAGAGGCAGAGGAATGAATTAATGATCTAGAATATAGAGGAATGGCCAGTAATAAAGTTGAACAAAATGAGAGACAAGAATTATCCAAAATGAGAATAAACTTAGGGAACTCAAGTGACTCCATCAAATGTAATAACATTCAATATTATAGAAATCCCAGAAAAAGAAGATAGAGAAAAGAGGGCAGAAAATTTATTTGAAGAAATAATAGCTGAAAACTTCCCTAATCTAGGGAAGGAAACATATATTCAGATCCAGGAGGCACAGAGGACTCCCATTACAAAAACAAACAAACAAACAAACAAAAAAAAACAAAAACAAAAAACAGACACAGACCAAGACATACTATAATTAAACTGGCAAGATACAGTGATTCAAAAAAAAAAAAAAATTAAAACAGGAAGACAAAAGAAGATAGTAACTTAAAAAGGAAAACCCATAAGTCTAGCAGGAAATTTTTCAGCAGAAACTTTGCAAGCCAAAAGAGAATGGCATGCTATATTAAAAGTGCTGAAAAGGAAAAATCTGCAGCCAAGAATATCCAGCAAGGCTATCATTCAGAATAGAAAAAGAGATAAAGAGATTTCCAGACAAATAAAAACTCAAGGACTTTGTGACCACAAAACCAGCCTTGCAAGAAATATTAAAGGAGACTCCTCGAGTGGAAGGAAGAAATCAAATGTGACAGTGTAAAAGTAGGAAACACAAAAGCAGTAAAAATTAACACTTCTGTGAAAAATCAGTGAAGGAAATCACAAAATAAAACAACATAAAATATAACAACATGTACCTAAAACATGGAATGGACAGGAGTAAAGACCATCAACTTAATATTACTAAAGGAAATCATCAAAAAGAAAGACAAGGGTCAGAGAAAATCTGCAGATACAACCACAAAACATATAATAAAATGACAATATACATATATAAATAATTACTTTGAAGATAAATACACTAAATGTTCCAATAAAAAGATATAAGGTGACAGAAGGGATAAAAAAACAAGACACATTCCTTTCAAGTGCACATGGAACATCCTCCAGAACAGACCATATATTAGGGCACAACACAAACTGCAACAAATCCAAGAAGATCAAAGTCAAGCCATGGATCCTTTCTGACCACAAAAATGAAACTAGAAATCAATCGTAAGAAAAAAATCTGTTAAGACCACAAATACATGGAGATTAAATAACATGCTACTAAACAATGACTGGGTCAAAAGGAAATAAAAGTAGTAAAAAGTACATGGAAACGAATGGAGAAAACACAATGATCCAAAACCTCTGAGATATAGCAAAAGAGGTTCTAAGAGGGAAGTTTATAGCAATATAGGCCTACCTCAAGAAGTGAGAAAAATCTCAAATCGTTTACCCTTGTATCTAAAGGAGCTATAAAAAGAACAAGCAAAACCCAAAACAACAGAAGGAAGGAAATAATAAAGATTAGAGAAGAAACATGATCTAGAAGCTAAAAAAAAACAACAGAATAGATCAATGAAACCAGCACCTGGTTCTTTGAAAAAAAAAAAAATCTATAAAGTTGGTAAGTCTAGCTAGAAAAAAAGAAAGGACTCAAATAAAATCACAGATGAGAGAGGAGAAATAACAACACCACAGAAATACAAACAATTATAAGAGAATATTATGAAAACCTATATGCCAAGAAATTGGACAACCTGGAAGAAATGGATAAATTCCTAGGAACATATAACCTACCAGAAGTGAAATGGGGAGGAATAGAAAATTTGGACATACTGATAACCAGAGAAGAAATTGAATCTGTAATCAAAAAACTCCTCAAGAAACAGAAGTCTCAGACCAGATGGCTTCACAGAGGAATTCTACAAAACATTTAAAGTAGAGTTAATACCTATTCTTTTCAAACTATTCCAAAAGGTAGAAGAGGAAGGAAAACTACCAAATTCATTCTATGAGGCCAGCATTACCCTGATACCCAAACCTGATAAAAACACCACTAAAAAGAGAACATCAGGCCACTATTTCTGATGAACATAGATGCATAAATCCTCAACAGATACTAGCAAACCAAACCCAACAATACATTTTAAAAAATCATCCACCATGATCAAGTGGGATTTACACCTGGGTTGCAAAAATGGTTTTGATATTTGCAAATCCATTAATATGATACATCACATCAATAAGGGAAAGGATAGGGTGCCTGGGTGGCTCAGTGGGTTAAGCCGCTGCCTTCGGCTCAGGTCATGATCTCAGGGTCCTGGGATCGAGTCCCGCATCGGGCTCTCTGCTCAGCAGGGAGCCTGCTTCCCTCTCTCTCTCTCTCTGCCTGCCT
Organism: Mustela nigripes; assembly: GCF_022355385.1. Lineage (NCBI taxonomy): Eukaryota > Metazoa > Chordata > Mammalia > Carnivora > Mustelidae > Mustela > Mustela nigripes. The sequence continues at coordinate 102,489,399 of NC_081557.1, forward strand.
CTCCATCTACTTGTGATTTCTCTCTGTCAAATGAATAAATAAAATCTTTAAAAAAAAATAAGGGAAAGGATAAGAGCCATATGATCATTTCAATAGATGCAGAAACAGCATTTGACAAAGTACAACATCCATTCATGATAAAAATCCTCAGAAAGAAAGTTTAGAAGGAACTCACTTCAACACTATAAAGGCCATGCATGAAAAAGCCAAAGATAATATCATCCTCAATGGGGAAAAACAGAGAGCCTTTCCCCTAAGGTCAGGAACAAGACAAGGATATCTACTCTCACCATGTTTATTCAACCTAGTACCGTAAGTCCTAATCCTAGCAATCAGACAACAAAAATAAATAAAAGGCATCTAAATTAGTAAGGAAGAAAAAAAATATGGAAAACCTGAGGCTCCACCAGAAAACTTCTAGAAGTGATAAACTCAGTAATGTTGGAGGATACAAAATTGACATCTAGAAATCCATTGCAGTTCTAAACACCAGTAAGGTAGCAACAGAAAGAGAAATTAAGAAAACAATCCCATTTACAGTTGCACCAAAAATAAAATGATACCTAGGTATAAACCTAACCATAGAGTTGCAAGACTAGTACTCAGAAAGTTGTAAAACACTGATGAAAGAAACTGAAGATAATATGATGAAAGACATTCTATGCTCATAGATTGGAATCCAAATACCATTAAAATGTCTGTACTACCCAAATGATCTACATATTCAATGTAGTGCCTATCAAAATATCAAAAGCATTGTTAACAAAGCTAGAACAAATAATTCTAAAAAGTGTATGGAACCACAAAAGACATGAATAGACAAAGGAATCTTGAAAAAGAAAAGCAAAGCTGGAGGCATCACAGTTCTGGACCTCAAGTTATATTACATAGCTTTAATATAATATGGTACTGGCACAAAAAACAGAAAGATCAATAGAACAGACTATAAGCCAAAAATAAACCCACAACTGTATGATTAGTTAATCTTTGGCAAAGCAGGAAAGAAAATCCAATGGGAAAAAGTCTCTTCAACAAAAAGTGTTGGAAAAACTGCACAGTTACATGCAAAGGAATGAAACTGGACCATTTTCTTACACCATACTCCAAAATAAATATATATTGGATTATAGACTTAAATGAGAGACCTGAAACCATAAAAATCCGTGAAGAGCACAGGCAGTATCTTCTCTGATGTCAGCCATAGCAACTTTTTTTCTAGATAGGTCTCCTGAGGCAAGGGAAACACAAACAAAATTAAACTATTAGGACTACATCAAAATGAAGAATCTTCTGCACAGTGGAGGAAATGATCAACAAAACTAAAAAACAACCTGTGAAATCGGAGAAGATACTTGCAAATGAGTAATCTGATAAAGGGTCGGTATCCAAAATATACAGTACTTATAAATCTCAACACCGACAAAACAAATAATCCAATTAAAAAATGGGAAGAAGACATGAACAGATATTTCTCTACAGAAGACTTACAGATGACCAACAGACACATGAAAAGATGTTCATCATCTCTCATCATCAGGGAAATGCAAATCAAAACTACAATGAGATACCACCTCACACCTGTCAGAATGGCTGAAACTAATAACATGAGAAACAAAAGGTGTTAGTGAGGATGTGGGAAAAAAGCAACATTCGTGCAGTCTTAGTAGGAATGCAAACTGGTGTGGCCACTGCAGAAAACAGTATGGAGGTTCTTCAAAAAGTTAAAAACAGAACTACACTATAATTCAGCAAATACACTACTGGGTATTTACCCCAAAAATACAAGAACACTAATTCATAGGGATACATGAATCCCTACATTTATAGTAGCATTATTTACAAAAGCCAAGATATGGAAGCAGCCTGAGTGCCCATCGACTGATGAATGGATAAAGAAGATGTGGTATGTATATACAATGGAATATTATTCAGCGATTAAAAAAATGAAATCTTGACATTTGTAAGGAAATGGATGGAACTAGAAAGTATTACGCTAACTGAAGTAATTCAGAGAAAGACAAATACCATGATTTCACTTATTTGTGGTATTTAAGACACAAAACAAATGAGCAATGGGTAAGAGAGAGAGAGAGACAACCAAGAAACAGACTCTTAACTACAGAATATACACTCATGGTCACCAGAGGAGAGGAGGGGAGAGGGATGGGGATAACAAGTGACAGAGATTAAGGAGTGAATGTGCTGAGATGAGTACCAGCTGATACATGAAAGTGAATCACTAAATTGTACACCTGAAGTAATATTACACAGTATGTTAACTAGTATTAAAGTAAAAACATAAAGAAAGGAAAAGAATTAAAATAACTAATTTTAACAATGATAATGATCCCTTTTACTCAATGAGTACTCAGCCTCTTTATCTGAGTTGTGTTTGATCCTTTCAATAACCAAGTAAGGCATGTACTACTATTTTCTTTCTCCAGAGAGGAATGATAAAACTAAGGAGAGTTTAATAAATTACCTAAAACATCTACCTTTCCACCTGGGCAAAATCATATTTCTTCAGAAAGTCCTGCCCTTTTCTTCCCACCTAAAAGGGCTCCTTGTCCGGAATATGTCCTTATGTTACTGCTCCTATTTATTCTCACTTTGAAATTTATCGCTACCTAGTCTCCTTTTGATTACTTAACCTCTGTATCCAGAGTTTGCAAATATGTAAGACTTTATGAGAGAAGGAAACTCTATTGGTTTTATTTACTTAGAAGAGTGTCCGACACAGCTTAAAGAATAAATAAATATTACCATTTATGGTTTTACTTATACCTTTAGGGAGGAGAAACACTTTACATGGGTCAAATTGTTTTCTCCATATCAAATTCCTTACCTTAAACTTAAAAGACCACCTTTATCTTAAACAGATGTTACAGCAATCCAAGTACATCCATTAAAGCAAATTATGTTCAATGTGGGTCACGTTAGGTACTTGATGCATTTTTACAGAAACGGAAGTAATAATATTTGGAAATATGGTCTTAAAGCATTTTTATATTCATCAGTAAGCAATCAGCATCTTTTAAAACAGATGCTTCCACTGTTCATTTGTGAAAATTTTAGCAATATTTGGAAATGGTATTTGAAATCTGAGATATATGATGCCATGTCCTATTTTACTGACTTGAAGATATCACTACATCTATGACTATAAGATTAACAAAAATATCAAGAAATGGCATTTCTCTCTTGCTTTGAAATTTGGGTTACAACGGTATACATATATTGCATTTTTCTTTTCACATGAGGAATAGTATTTTTCATATATATACTTACTATTCATATGTATTTTGAGAATAATAGCTACCTTATTCATACATTTAGCAATTCTATTCTTGTCCTATTGTTGGTAGCAAAATATAATATCCCACCAGCAAAACAGGACTCCTTCCTCAAGTTATAGAAAAGATCCTGTATCAGGAAAGATAGTTCTTTCTTTCTTTTCTTTTTAAAACATAAAATGTAAGGGTGCTGAAAAACCAATACATTGTAATTCAACTGTGTAGGTTTTCCGACGAAGTCTTAAATCACTATGCCATAAACTCTAGTATTACCAATATGTAGTGGACTATGATTTTTGTTCCAGTTGGTATATCCTTTTGCTACTGAGCTGTCTAGAACATTGGTTCCACATGATCAGCTCTTTCTGGCATAGGTATATCTGAAAAGTGACAGAAAAACCCAATCTACTTTAACTTTCAAAAGGCACAGAAGTTTGTCAAATATCAATGATCTAAAAGATACAGAAAGCCCCAAGCATAGAAGCTATTTTGACAACATACCATGAATGTTGGTTTTTCCCTTTAAAAAATTTCAGTAAGAACTTGAATGCATGTTCTAGATGCCCAGCAAGGAATTCTATGAACTTTGGTGTACGAGCTAAAGATGGAAAATATGGGGAACATATTTAATTGTAAAATAGGAATTATGTGACTTTCTTGGGTACCCTGGGATCACTGGATGTAAAAGAAATACTGTGGACTATTGTTACAGAAGAACAGAGACAAAATCTATTACCCATTAAAAAGTTTCAGCAACTATTTGGAGATTTTATTAGAACTATCTGTGTCATAGATGAAAATTATACATGAATTTCATGGTAAGAAACAGATCATTACTAGTTGGTACTGCAAAACTGAAGAGACCTTGCCTCTCTGACTCAAGCATCCCATGTGGCTAGACAGACTGGCAATAAGGGACCCAGGCCTGGAAGTGCTATCCTTTCCCGCTGGGCCTGAGACTTCCTTCCCTAGCCCAAGTCACCAAGAAAGTAGGGGAGAGAGGCAAGAAGAGGGACATGAAGCCAAGAAGCACTCTGTCTGGGAAGCCTCTTGGTCCCTATGGGCCTGAGGGCTACACTACTCCACCCAAACCCTGGCAGCTTGCTGCACCAGCACTTACCAGCAAGCAATTCCTGTTCCTAGGCTGGAAACCACATTTCCCCATCTAGAGGCACCAGCCATTTGGCCTGGGCACTCTTTTTACCCCTCAAGCAACATAAGGAGGAACCAAGGGGAACACCAGTAGTATCAGATAAACCAAGAATGCCAACATAATGGCACAAAAAGTCTGAAAATTAGGTTATCATAGGAAACATACACCACAAAAGCAAGCCAAGACACGTGTACTATGTGTAAACAGGATGACTGCCTGCTAAAATAAACAAAAAGTTAAATGAAACACAGAGTTGACTAACATAATAGCCGAAATGTCCAGAAACAACAACAAAAAAGACCCATCATACCAAAGACCATTGAAATCACAACTTAGAAAAAACAATTAGCTAGAGGGAGAGGAGCAGGATGGCAGAGGAGTAGGAGCCCTAACTATCATCAGATCCCAAGAGTTCAACTAGTTAATTATCAAACCATTCTGAACACCTACAAACACAACAGGAAGCAGAAGAGAAGAAAAGCAATTCTAGGAACAGAAAATTGACCACTTTCCAGAAGGTAGGACTGCATAGAAGTGAATCCAAGGTGAATATGGGAAGATAGACCATGGTGGGAAGGGCTGGCTCCTGGCAAGCAGTACAGCAGCAGAACACAAAATTGGATTTTTTAGAAGTCTGCTCCACTCAGGGACGTTGCTCCAGAGCTAGTGAGGGGATGGAGCCCTTGCTGGGACAGTGTGTCTCAGGACCTATGGGTTCACAGAAAGACCAGGAGTGTCTGACTGTTGCAGAGCTCCCAGGTATCAGAGTGGGGAAGCTGGCTCTAGACACGGAGCCGAGAAGTGGACTTTCAGCTCAGGGTTACCTTAAACTGTGTCCAGGGCACCAACCACTGCTCATGGAGCAGGGACCCCACAAGTGGAAGATCTGGGGACACTCACCTTCCTTCTCCAGGAGGAGCGGTACAGGAGTACATGGCAAGAATTTGCTGGGTTTGGAGACTCCAAATGGGGCAGTGTGCCAGAGATAGAAATGCTTGGTCATGGGCTGGTAAGCACAGAGTGCAGCCCGAAACCAGGGAGACAGAAGGGATTGACTGCTTTTCTCTGAGGGTGCACTGAGTTCTCAGTGGGGTCCCGATCTCTCGGCTCCTACAAGGCCAGAGACCAGGAGGCAGCCATTTTCATTCCAGTCCTCCAAAGCTGTACAGAAAACGTTCAGGGAACAAAAGCTCCTGAGACCAAACCTAGCAGATTACTTAGCCTGGCACCTGGTAAGGGTGGTGCAATTTCGCATTGGGCAAAGACATTTGAGAATCACCAAAACATGCCCTACTCCAAAGATCAGCAAGAACATCCATCTAAGCCCAAGTTCACTAATCAATGAGAATTGTGGAACTCCAGAGCTAAGGGAAAGCAACACATAGAATTCATGCCTTTTTTTACCATGATACTTTAGTATCTCAAAGTTAAAGTTTTAAAATTTTATGTTTTCTCATTCTATTTTTTAAAATTGTTCCTCTTTCCTATTTTAATGTTTCTTTAACTATTTTAACTTTTCAAATACCATTTAAAAAATCTTTTAAAATATTCATTGTTATAGTCATATTCTATCCCTTCATTGTACTTAATCTTATTTTTTATACACATATTGGGGTTTTTTTCCTTTAAAATTTTGGGATACAAATTCTTCTAATAGATCAAAATATACCCTAAATCTAGCAGATAGCTTTGTTTTAGTCTCCACCTTGATCATATTCTTTCCACTTTTTTTTTCTTTTGTCAACCAACTTCTTATCAATTCCTTTCTTAGAATCTTCTTTAATTTTCATCTTTACAGTTTTATTCCATCCCTTCCTTGTGTTTACACTTGTTTTTGTATACACATATAAGTTTTTCTTTCTTTAAAATTCTGGGAGGCAGTTTCATCTAACAGACCAAAATATACCCCAAAACAAGGGAGTGGCTCTGTTCTATTAACCAGTCTAACATATATTATATGTCATACATTATATATATATATATATATATATATATATATATATATATATACACATACATACACACATACATCCACACACACACATACACACAATTTTTCTTTCTTTTTTTCCCCTTTCTACTCCCCCAGTTTTGGGTCTCTTCTAATTTGCTTAGTGCTTATTTTTCTGGGGTCATTGCTACCCTTTTTTGTTCTCTCTTTCATCTATTCTTATCTGGATAAAATGAAAAGGTGGAGAAACTCCCACAAAAAAAAAAAAAAAAAAGAAAAAAAAAAGAACACGAGGCAGTAACAACGGCTAAGGTCCTAATCAATAGAGACATCAGTAATACGTCAGAACTAAAGTTCAGAATAACAATTATCAGGATACTAGATGGGCTTGGAAAAACCATGGAAGATATTAGAGAATTCTTTCCTGCAGAAATAAAATCCTTTTCTGTAGAAATAAAAGAACTAAAATCTAACCAAGTTGAAATCCAAAAAGTTATTAATGAGGTGCACTCAAAAATAGAGGCTCTTGGGGCACCTGGGTGGCTCAGTGGGTTTAACCTCTGCCTTCGGCTCAGGTCATTATCTCAGGGTCCTGGGATCGAGCCCCATATTGGGTTCTCTGCTCGATGCGGAGCCTGCTTTCCTCCCTCTCTCTCTGCCTGCCTCTCTGCCTACTTGTGATCTCTGTCAAATAAATAAATAAAATCTTAAAAAAAAAAGAGGCTCTTACTACTTAGGATAAATGGGGCAGAAGAGAGAATTAGTGATATAGAAGACCAAATGATGGAGAATAAAGAAGCTGAGCAAAAGAGAGACAAAACAACTACTGGACCACGAGGGGAAAATTTGAGAGATAAGTGATACCAAAGACAAAACAATATTAGAATAATTGGAATCCCAGAAGAAGAAAGAGAGACAGGGACAGAAGGTATATTGGAGCAAATTAAAGTAGAGAATTTCCCTAATATGGCAAAAGGAATAAGCATCAAAATCCAGGAGGCACAGAGAATCCCCTTCAAAATCAACAAAAATTGTTCCATACCCCATCATCTAATCATAAAACTTACAAGTCTCAGTGACATAAAGAAAATTCTGAAAGCAATTCAGGACAAGATGTCTGTAACACAAAATGACAGAAGTATTAGACTGGCAACACACCCATGCACAGAGACCTGGAAGGCCAGAAATGACTGGCATGATATATTCAGAGCACTAAACGAGAAAAATGTGCAGCCAAGAATACTGTATCCAGCTAGGCTATCACTGAAAATAGAAGGAGAGATAAAAGCTTCTAGGACAAACAAAAACTAAAAGAATTTGCAAAGAGCAAACCAGCCCTATAGGAAATACTGAAAGGGGTCCTCTAAGCAAAGAGAGATCCTAAAAACTAACAGACCAGAAAGGAACAGAGAAAATATACAGTAACAGTCACCTTACAGGCAATACAATGGCATTAAATTCATATCTTTCAATAGTTACCCTGAATGTAAATGGGCTAAATGCCCCAATCAAAAGACCCAGGGATTCAGAGTGGATAAAAAAATAATAATAAAAAACCAAAAAACAAGACCCATCAATACACTGTCTATAAGAAACTCATTTTAGACCCAAAGTCACCACGAGATTTAAAGTGAGTGGGTGCAAAACAATTTACCATGCTAATGGACATCAAAAGAAAGTTGGGGTGGCAATCCATCTATCAGATAAATTAGATTTTAAGCCAAAGAGTATAATAAGAGATGAGGAAGGACACTGTACCATACTCAAAGGGTCTGCACAGAAAGAAGACCTAACAGTTTTAAAAATCTATGCCCCTAACATGAGAGCAGCCAACTATATAAACCAATTAATAACAAAATCAAAGAAACACATCAACGATAATACAATAATAGTAGGGGACTTTAACACCCCCCTCACTGAAATGGACAGATCATCCAAGCAAAAGATCAACAAGGAAATAAAGGCTTTAAATGACACACCGGACCAGATGGACATCACAGATATATTTACAACATTCCACCCCCAAACAACAAAATACACATTCTTCTCTAGTGCACATGGAACACTCTCCAGAATAGATCACATCCTGGGGTCACAAACAGGTCTCAACTGGTACCAAAAGACTGGGATCATTCCCTGCATATTTTCAGACCACAGTGCTCTGAAACTAGAACTCAATCTCAAGAAGGAAGTTGGAAAGAACTCAAATAAATGGAGGCTAACGAACATCCTACTAAAGAATGAATGGGTCAACCAGGAAATTAAAGATGAACTGAAAAAACTCATAGAAACAAATGAAAATGAAAACGCAACTGTTCCAAATCTTTGGGACACAGCAAAGGCAGTTCTGAGAGGAAAGTGTATAGTGATACAAGTCTTCCTCAAGAAACAAGAAAGGTTTCAAGCACACAACCTAACCCTACACCTAAAGGAGATGAAGAAAGAAAACAAAACAAAACAAAAAAATGGCTAAACCCAGCAGGAGAAGAGAAATTATGAAGATCAGAGCAGAAATCAATGAAATAGAAACCAAAAAAACAATAGAACAAATCAACCAAACTAGGAGCTGGTTCTTTTGAAAGAATTAACAAGATTGATAAACCCCTGACCAGACTTACCAAAAAGAAAAGAGAAAGGACCCAAATTAATAAAATTATGAATGAAAGAGGAGAGATCACAACCAACACCAAAGAAATATAAACAATTATAAGAACATATTATGAGCAACTATACACCAGCAAATTTGACAATCTAGAAGAAATGGATGCATTCCTAGAGAAGTATAAACTACCACAACTGAGCCTCCTGAAACTGTTCCAAAAAATAGAAATGGAAGGAAAACTTCTAAACTCATTTTATGAGGCCAGCATCACCTTGATCCCAAAACCAGACAGAGACCCCCATCAAGAAGGAGAATTACAGACCAATATCCCTGATGAACACAGATGCAAAAATTCTCACCAAAATACTAGCCAATTGAATCCAACAGTACATTCAAAGGATTATTCACCATGACCAAGTAGGATTTACTCCTGGGCTGCAAGATTGGTTCAACATCCGCAAATCAATCAATGAGATACATTAATAGAGGAAAAAACAAGAACCATATGATACTCTCAATAGATGCTGAAAAAGCACTCGACAAAGTATAGCATCCTTTCTTGATCAAAATTCTTCATAGTGTAGGGATAGAGGGTACATACATACCTAAGTATCATCCAAGCCATCTATGATATACCTACAGCGAATATCATTCTCAATGAGGAAAACCTGAGAGCTTTTCCCCTAAGGTCGGGAACAAGGCAGGGATGTCGACTATCACCACTGTTATTCAACATAGGACTAGAAGTCCTAACCTTGGCAATCAGACAACAAAAAGAAATAAAAGGCATTTGAATCAGCAAAAAAGTCAAACTCTCACTCTTTGCAGATGATACGTTATTTTATGTGGAAAACCCAAAAGAGTCCACTCCAAAACTGCTAGAACTCATACAGGAATTCAGTCAAGTGTCAGTATATAAAATCAGTGCACAGAAATTAGTTGCATTTCTATATACCAACAGCAAGACAGAATAAAAGCGAAATTAAGGAGTCGATCCCATTTACAATTGCACCCAAAACCATAAGATACCTACGAATAAACCTAACCAAAGAGGCAAAGAGGCTGTATTCAGAATACTATAAAGTACTCATTAAAGAAATTGAGGAAGACACAAAGAAATGGAAAACGTTCCATGTTTACAGATTGGAAGTACAAATATTGTGAAATTGTCTATGCTACCTAAAGCAATCTACACATTTAACATAATCCTATGAAAATATCATCCATTTTTTTCAAAGAAATGGAACAAATAATCCTAAAATTTATGTAGAACCAGAAAAGAGCCCAAATAGCCAGAGGAATGTTGAAAAAGAAAACCAAAGTTGGTGGCATCACAATTTCAGACTTTAAGCTACATTACAAAGCTGTAATCATCAAGACAGTATGGTACTGACATAAAAACAGACACACAGATCAATGGAACAGAATAGAGAGCCCAGAAACAGACCCTCAACTCTATGGTCAACTAATCTTCAACAAAGCAGGAAAGAATGTCCAATGGAAAAAAGACAGTCTCTTCAACAAATGGTGTTGGGAAAATTGGACAGCCAGATGCAGAAGAATGAAACTGGACCATTTCCTTATACCACACACAAAAACAGACTCAAGATGGATGAAAGACCTCAATGTGAGACAGGAATCCATCAAAATCCTTGAGAACACAGGCAGAAACCTCTTTGACCTCATCTGCAGCAACTTCTTCCTAGAAACATCACCAAAGGCAAGAAAGGCAAGGGCAAGAATGAACTGTTGGAATTTCATCAAGATCAAAAGTTGTTGCACAGTAAGGGAAACAATCAACAAAACCGGAAGACAATTGGCAAAATGGGAGAAGATATTTACAAATGACATATCGGATAAGGGGCTAGTATCCAAAATCTATAAAGAACTTATCAAACTCAACACCCAAAGAACAAATAATCCAATCAAGAAATGTGCAGAAGACATCAACAGACATTTGTGAAAAGAAGACATCCAAATGGCCAACGGACACAGGAAAAAGTGCTCAACATCATTCAGCATCAGGGAAATACAAATCAAAACCACAATGAGATACCACCGCACACCAGTCAGACTGGCTAAAATTAAGCAGTCAGGAAATGACAGATGTTGGTGAGGATGCGGAGAAAGGGGAACCCTCCTACACTGTTGGTGTGGATGCAAGCTGGTACAGCCACTATGGAAAACAGCATGGAAGTTCCTCAGAAAGTTGAAAATAGAGCTACCCTATGACCCTGCAATTGCACTACTAGGTATTTACCCTAAAGATACAAACATAGTTATCTGACGGGGCAAGTGCACCTGAATGTTTATAGCAGCAATGTCCACAATAGCTAAACTATGGAAAGAACCTAGATGTCCATCAACAAATGGATGGATAAAGAAGGATGGATATATATACGTACATATATACATATACACAAATACATACGATGGAATACTATATAGCCATAAAAAACGAAATTTTGCCATTTGCAACCATATGAATGTAACTAGATGATATTATGCTAAGCAAAATAAGTCAATCAGAGTAGTACAATTATCATAAGATCTCTCTGATATGAAGGATTTGAGAGGCAGGACGGGGTTGTGGGGGGTAGGGAGAGAAAAAATGAAACAAGATGGGATCGTGAGGGAGAGAAAACATAAGAGGCTCTTATTCTCATGAAACAAACTGAGGGCTGCTGGGGGTGTGGAGGAAGGGATAGTGTGGCTGGATTATGGACACTGGGGAGGGTATGTGCTATGGTGAGTGTTGTGAAATGTGCAAGCCTAATGATTCAGAGACCTGTACTCTTGGGGCAAATAATGCATTACATGTTAATAAAAAAGAAAAGGAAAAGACAATTCAAGCAGACACTGGGATATGGGAATCATGTAAAAAGAATTCTAAAGTAACTCATAAAAAATAACCCACGTAGTTAAAAATTCTTATTAAACAAATGAAAAAAATAGAAAGTTTCAGCAAATATATAGAAGCTATAAATAAGAACCAAAAAGAATTTACAAAGGTAAAAAATATATAATCACATAAATGAATAAAAAACTTGTTAGATGAGCTCAATAGTTGGGTGAAAGAGGACAGAGTAAGTGAATAGGAAGATAGGTCAAATGAATTTTCCCAATATGTACCAAAACATAAATTAACAGATCCCTAGGATCTATGAAATAGTAACAAAAAATCCAACGTTCATATCATGGGATCCTAGAAGGAGAAATCAAACAGTATGAGGCAAAATGAGTATTTGAAAAAATAATGCTACACAATTCCCACATTCAAGAAGCTGAGATTCAAGAAGCTGAGAAAATCCAACTATGATCAACCCCCTGCAAAGAATCCACCCCAAGACACATCATAATTACACTTCTGAAACCTAAATAAAGCCAATGAGGAAAGCCTTGAGAGCAGCCAGAGAGAAATGACAAATCACCTTAGGGGAACACCAATTCCAATGACAGCAGATTTCTTATCTAAGTCCCAGGAAGTCCTCTGGGGAAATGGCAGGGCATTTCCCACATGCTGACAAAGAACTTCCCACCATTACCTATTTGTGGAGTGAATGGAGTGAAGGTGAAGTAGACACATTTATCAATAATTTCTCTGATGGCAAGTGGTCTAAATATACCACATAAAAGGCACAGACTAGAGAAGATGCAAATATGAAGCAACTATACTCTTCCTTCAAGAAACTTGATTTAAACACAGTGACACAGATAGGCTGAGGGTAAATAAATGGATAAATATACCATATGAACCTTAACTTTAAAAAATAAGGAGTCAGGGCACCTGGATGTCTCAGTGGGTTAAAGTCTCTGCCTTCGGCTCAGGTCGTGATCCCAGGGTCCTGGGATGGAGCCCCACATCCGGCTGTCTGCTCAGCTGGGAGCCTGCTTCCTCCTCTCTCTCTGCCTGCCTCTCTGTCTAATTGTGATCTCTCTGTCAAATTAAAAAAAAAAATACATGAAGCGAAAACTGATAGATCCAAAAGGAGAAATACACAAATCTGTGATTGTGGCGGGAAACTTCAGTCTCCCTCTTAGAGCTAACAGAACTACCAGATGGAAAATCAGCAAGGATACAGGTGATTTAAACAACACAAACAACCAACACAATCTAACTAGCATAAATAAACATTCCACCTAACATCAGGAAAATAAACATGTTTTCAAATGCCCATGCAAAATTCACCAAGATAGACCACATCTTTGGCCATAAAAGAAACTTGGAAACATCTGGAAGAATCAATGATAACTCAGAACATATTCTAGGGCCATAATGGGATCAAACTTGAATTTAATACAATAAGAAATGAAGGAAATCTCTATACACGTGGAAATTACTGTTTCCAAATAATACATGCACAAAAGAGGAAGACTTGAGGAAATAAAAAATACATAGAATTGAACAAAAGAGAAAAACAATATATTGAGATAGGTGGGTTCTGGTGGAAGTAGCGCTGGGGGAGAAATGCCTAGCGCTGAAGGCCTGTGTTAGGAAAAAGGAAAGATCTCCAATGTTGCTAACACAAATAAGTATCAAAGAAGAGAAAAGTAAACCCAGAACAAGCAGAAAGGAGGGAAAAAATTTTTCAATAAAAACTGAATACTCAACTATTTTGAAATATCAGGACCTACACTGTCGTCAAGTGTTTTTGAAGAATGCTTCCTGAAACCATCACGAATCCTTAATTCTCAATTTCAGTATTATTTGTCCAGCTTTCTGCCCTTCTGTCAAAACAAGCATTGGTAGGAGAGAAAATCAAGTTCACTATGTACATCCTTAAAACACACAGTAACTGACCTTAAATATAATTAACATTTTAGCTCCCATTTGCTGAAGAGCTTTTGTCTTACATAGAGCTCTTATTAAAACAGTTGGAAAGGTGGGCTTTCATTACTTACTTATATATCATTTTTGTACAAACCACTTATACACGAGCCATTTATAATTTCAATACAATCAATATTTCAGATTCAATTTTCTTTGAATTTTATTTTATTTTATTTGTTAGATTTTATTTATTTATTTGACACAGAGAGAGAGATCACAAGCAGGCAGAGAGGCAGGCAGAGAGAGAGGGAAGCAGACTCCCCGCCGAGCAGAGAACCCAATGTGGGGCTCAATCCCAGGACCCTGGGATCATGACCTGAGCCGAAGGCAGAGGCTTCAACCACTGAGCCACCCAGGCGCCCTTTAAATGAAAATTTTTACTGAGATAATTGTAGATTCTTGTGTAGTTTTAAGAAATAACACAAAGGGATCCCATGTACAATTTATCCCATTTCCCTTAATAGTGAGATTTTGCAGAAGTCCAATGCAATATCACAGTATTTTGATGTTGATACAATCCACTGATCTTACTCAGCTTTCCTGTTTAACTTCTATTAATTTGAGTGTGTGCATATGTGTGCATAATTGTTCTCCACAGTTTTTTTCTTACATTTTATCTTTTCAGTGTGCCAAGGTTCATTGTTTAGGCATCACACCCAGTGTGATGCAATGCATGCCCTCTTTAATACCCACCACCAGGCTCACTCATCCCCCCACGCCCCTCCCTTCCAAAACCCTCAGTTTGTTTCTCAGAGTCCACAATCTCTCATGGTTCATCTCCCCCTCCGATTTCCCCCAATTCACTTTTCCTTTCCTCCTTCTAATGTCCGCCATGTTATTCCTTATGTTCCACAAGTAAGTGAAACCATATGATAATTGACTTATTTCACTCAGCATCATCTCCTCCAGTCCCGTCCATGTTGATACAAAAGTTGGGTATTCATCCTTTCTGATGGAGGCATAATATTCTATTGTATATATGAACCATATCCTCTTTATCCATTCATCTGCTGAAGGGCATCTTGCCTCTTTCTACAGTTTGGCGACTGTGGCCATTGCTGCCATGAACTTTGGGGGTACAGATGGCCCTTCTTTTCACTACATCTGTATCTTTGGGGTAAATACCCAGTAGTGAAATTTCAGGGTCATAGGGTAGCTCTGTTTTTAATTTTTAAGGAATCTCCACACTGTTTTCCAGAGTGGCTGCACCAACTTGCATTCCCACCAACAGCGTAGAGAACAGGAGGTGTGGAGAACAGGAGGGTTCTCCTTTCTCCACATCCTCTCTAACACTTGTTGACCCTTGTCTTGTTAATTTTGGCCATTTAAGTGGTGTAAGGTGGTATCTCAATGTGGTTTTGATTTGAATTGCTCTCCACAGTTTTTATCATATGTGTGGGCTCCTGTAACTACCACCCAGACAAGACACTGATAGTTCCATCCTTATAAGGACCCCAGGCGGCCTTTTGTAGCCACACCCACCGCCCTCCTGCCTGCCCCTCTCATGCTCATCCCTAACACCCGGCCACAGCTATATTCTCCCTTTCAGAAATTCTGTCATTTCAAAAATGTAATATAGATGGAGTCTTACAGAATGTAACCTTTTGAGATTGGATATTTTCACTTAGCACAATTCTCTGGAGATGCATCTAAATTATTGTATGAATAATTCATTTCTCTTTAGAGCAGAGTAATATTCTGTGGTATGTATGTACCACACTTTGTTTAACCATTCATCTGCTGAAGGACATCTGGCTCTTTTAGTTTTTGACTATTGCAAATAAAACTGCTAGGAACGTTTATGGACAGGTGAACATAAGGTTTCATTTCTCTGGGATAAACACCCAAGAGTGCAATTGTAAGGTTGTATGGTGGTGCGAGTTTAGTTTTATAGGAGCTAAGAGGTTCCCAAAGTGCTTGTTTCATTTTATGTTTCCATCAGCAATGTATAATTGATTCACATTAATTTTTTAATCGATCCCAAATCTATATTTGAAGTTTAGAAAATACTCCTTCCTTTGCATTGTTCTCACTAACTTTGTTAATATTATCATTTTGTGTTTCTTTTAGAATCCAATTATAGGAAATAGAAGCAAGTTTTCTTGTGAAGGCAGTTAGATGAGAAATGATTAGTAGGAAGACGGAATACTATGGATGAAGGCAGGTACTGGAGCTTTCCTGGGTTCGTACACTACCAAGTGTCCACTAGCCCATGGCTCCCTCACACACAGCAACCACAGATAACTCCAACCCTCCTCAAACAAAAAACAAAACAAAGAATTACTATATATCATGGTTACTTTCAAAGAATCAAAAGAGCTAATATTAAATGCATGAATGCCAAAGGTCCACTGAAAAGACTACAGGAAAGAAAAAAGGTCATGGGCAGTAAAGTCCACTGGACAAGGCCGTGGAGCCCCAGGTTCTAGCACCACCACGACCACCAAGGCGATGAGAGCCTGCACTGCTCACTCACTCTGGTCTGCTCCTCAGTAACTCTACCTCCCCTGCACGAGATCATGTACGTGTGTGTGTGTGTGTGTGTGTTAACTGGAAATTAAAGGGAACTGAATGATTTTGTCATTTACATTCACATTGCAGAAAATATCCATTAACAAATTAAAATAGTTGTAGCCTTTCCTACACATTTCTTTTTGAAGAAGAAATCCCCTGTGGGAGAACTTGTTGCAGGATACTGCACAGCCTACAAGTGGGAGTGGTTTACACATTGCTATTCAAATTCTAGGAGGTCAGGATTTTCACATGTCACCTCCAGCACAGACTTTTGCGGAGAGGAGGGAAGCACGATTAGCAGCAGACCACATCAGTGGCTATATTTCTGAGTGACCTATGTAAATCTAGATTTAACCTGTGCTCAGAAAAGTGGCCAATTAGTACATACCAAGGACGGACATGTAGTGACCATGACTCCTATAGCTCTGGGGATGGAAAATTAATGGAAAGAGATTAGCAGAAGCTTATAGAGGTCAATCGTGCTTCTTAAAAGAAAAAAAAAACTGTTCAGTAAAAAAAGATTCAGATGTTTCTTCATGTGTTAAACATGTTTCAGGGCTATCATGCATGGTGGAAATTTTAACCTAGGCAAGTTCATTAAATTACATTTGGTTGCTTCATCAAACATTCAAAAGGCAGTGAGGGTAGACGAGGATTCACTGTGTGGAAATGAACAGGAGCTGCCTTTACCAAATGAAGAGATATTTCATCATTTCAAACAACCGTTTTGAATGTGCCAGTGGGGTTTTTATTTTCAATGTGGAAGAAAAAATAGGCACACAGAACCTCTCTGCGAGTTCTAACCTTAGTTACTCCTGAACATTTCAAGGTTATCCTATCTCTTGTCAACAACTGGTTATTAACTCCTCATGGAGACACAGGAAAAACTCTGATATCACAGCTGGGTTAACTCATCTGTTCATTTTGTTTTGTTTTGTTTTGTTTTAACAGCTTTTTTTTTTTAAGGTTTTATTTATTTATTTGACAGAGAGAGATCACAAGTAGGCATAGAGGCAGGCAGAGAGAGAGAGAGGAAGAAGCAGGCTCCCTTCTGAGCAGGGACTCAATACCAGGATCCCGAGATCATGACCTGAGCCGAAGGCAGTGGCTTAACCCACTGAGCCACCCAGGTGCCCCTTGTTTTGTTTTAAACCATGAAATCAAGAGCCCTAATTCCATTAGTGATGTTTGACCATTCTGTTTCAATTCCAGTGCTGTCTACTGAAACTAATGAACTGTTTGGTGGCTCCAAAGCAGAGCCAGGGTCTCACAGGCCAGTTGTGAATTATGAGCACATTTCCTTTTATTACCCATAAATCTCTTCTAGTTTTATATTCACAGTAGCTTAAAACACCTAAAGTCGCATCGATGATTGTGCAGTAGTACTCTGGATGTTTGGGATTAATAGTGGAGTTAAGTAGATCCCCTGTATTTAAAAAATACATTTTCGATACAGTCTGACATTAATTACAGTAAATCAGACCTTATCTGGTGACAAGGTTGATAAATGTCAGTGCCTTTTTTTCCAGTACGGGCCATAATAACTCGCACACTGCATCATGAAATAGTGTTTGGGAGAGAAATGGACCTGCAGTTAAACACTATAACATCAGGTTTGAAAGGTAATGTTGGTTTTGACATGAAACTAATGCATGAGTGGAGCTGAATAACTAAAGTCAGTGCCAAAGCACGGGTGTGGAGAAGTGGGACTGGCCATTATGTACACGGAGGTTACGGCCATTGTCCTTAATAAATCCTGGGTAATGGAGTTACAGCTGACATAAGGATGCCCAGTCTGAGTCTCCACCTTCCTGATGTGAGCTAATACTGTGCCAACCCAGGAAGGAGGGCACCAGGTGAGAAGAATGCCCAGGTGGTGAAAACCTGTAGCCCCAATGGAGACCCAGTCCTAAGATTTTCCTGAAATAATAATAACAATTATTATGTTTTATAATATACACTTATATGTGAATATACATTACATATGATATATATTACATGAAATAATAACAATAGCCCTTATTTTATGTTGAGCATTTATTATATTCCAGGCATTCTAATACATGCTTTGCTTATTTTATCTTTAAATTCTCTCAGCAACCAACTTGGGCATTATCTCCCCATTCGTAGACAAGCCCTTGGAAGCAGAGACTAAGACACTTGCCCTAGGTCATCTGGAGAGCAGAGGCTCTAATAAGAAATGCCTTAGTGCCAGACCCCATGTTCACGACATGATAATACAGATTTATTCCACCGGCTCTGGGACTGTCCTTATCCATGGTTCTTTCGTTCCAAAACAACCTCTCAGGTGTGGGGTAATATCAAAACTCTGTACCTCTTTAGTTTGAGTAAATGCCTCATTTGTGTTCAGTTCAGAAGGTACAAGGCACTCGTAAAGGGAAGATGTGCTTCAGTGTCTGGTGAGAGGCAAGAAGGCAGTCAGGGGCATGAAAGCAGCAGCTTTTCCCCCACATTTCATCTTTGTTTGACTTGGTTCCTGACTAGAAGTTGTTAAGATTAATTCATTTCAACAAGATAATTTCAAATATGCTGTTTTCTCAGGGGATAAAAATCTCCCCTAAAGCCCCAGTCCTGAAATTTCCTAATAATGTAGTAACAGGTACACCAATGATCCTTTTCAGATTTAATACATCCCTAAAAATAACAATAATAAGAAAGATGCCCTTATTTTGTGTCATGCATGTGCTATATGCCAGGGATTGTAATACGGGGTTTCCTATTTAATGCATTCTAATCTTAGCCCAAACCCCTGACTGGCAAACTGACAGATGTTTCCAGAAAGTGTGAGTTCCTAAACACTGATGGGTTAGCACCATACGTGTTGCTTCCAAATTAGGTTTGAGGCTTTGAGGGAATAAAAATAATAGGAACTAATGAATGGCAATAAGGACCAAAACTGAAAATAAGACTGGAATCAAGACCAGGGTTAAGCTTAGATTAAGTATGAAAGTCATGTCCAGATTGTTTCCAAAACAGGCTGCTGTAATTTCAAGTGAAAATAACCCCGAACAAATATTTCAGATTAAAGGCTAAAGATACTGATTTACATTCTAACACCACAGCACAAGGCACCGTTTGTCCACATCTTCACTGATACTTGCCATCTCTTATCTTTTTGATGACAGTCAACCTAACGGATTGTGACATCTCATTGTGGTTTTAACCCATATCTCCCTGATAATCGGATGTGGAGTACTTTTTCATATACCTGTTGGACATTTACACATCTTCTTTGGCAAAATGCTTATTCAGGTTCCTTACCTGTTTTTTTTAATTGGATTATTCATTGAATGACTAATTGTTATTGACTTATATGAGTTCCTTATATATTTTGGATATCAACCTCTTATTAGACATATGGTTTACAAATATTTTCTCTCATTTTGTGTTGGCAGAAACATAAATTGGCATAGCCACTACAGAAAACAGCAGGGTTTCCTTGAAGGATTAAAAAGAGAACTATCATATGATCCGAATCTCATAAATCGAAAAGAAATAAAATCAGTATCTTGAAGAGATATCTGTACTCCAGTGTTCGCTGCAGCTTTACTCACAATAGCCGAGATATGGAAACAACCTAAGCCTCTGCCCACAGATGAGAAGATGAAGAAAATACGGTGTATGGAACATTATTCAAACATAAAAAAGAAGGAAATTCTTCCAATTGTGACAACATGGATGAAGCTAAAGGACATTATGCTAAGCAAAACCAGCCAGACAGAGAAGGACAGATATTGCCTGGCACTTATATGTGGAATCTTAAAAAGTAAAACTGGTAGAAATGGTGGTCAGAGATGGGGGAGAAATGGCAAGGTGTTGGTCAAAGGGGACAACTGAAATTTGCTGTGAGACTAGATCTTAAGTATCCTCAACACACACACACACATACACGTAACTCTGTTAGATGAAAACCTGGTGGGGGATGGGGGGTAGGGGGAGCTAAAGTCGCTAGAATGGGAGTGAAACAGCCATGCAAGAAGAGGTTCTTACAAGCTTTAAAGGGAAACCAGAGAGCCAGACAAAAGTCAGAACTTTGCAGATCTGTATGCAAGGGGGAAGGCCAAGTAGTTAATTTAACAATATTAATGAGTCCCTACCATAAGCTGTCATGCTCTTGAAGGACAAATATAACCCATGGTTCAGCAGTCTAACAATGGCAGAGATTACATAGAGAGATAATTTAAATATAAAATGGCAATCTTTAAGGTACTTTTGGAGCACAGGACTATTCTTAATCTGGACTGAGAGGAAAGATTTCAGGAAGGAGACGTGATATCTGAACTGAGTCTTGAAGTATGAAAATCAGTTAGCTTGTAAGGGAAACAAACATCTTTCACCTCTAGCAATATGGCAGACTAGCTGCCACACTTCCAATGAAACAACAAAACTGTTCAATTAGATATGAAAAACACCTTTTTAGATGAATTTCTGATCTGACATGAAAAGGAAGAATTCTGTGGAGCTCATAAAGTAAAAGCAGGAATAGGGTTAGTGTATATCTAAGCCATCTTTTCCAGTGAGGGGTCTCTGTTACACCATGGAGACCCTGAGCTTCAGGGAATAGTAGGTAAAGCTTACTCTCCGCTAGATATCTTCGAAAAGACCCATATGGAAAAGTGGAATCATGTCAGTGTAAAAGTGAAATAAATAAATACTAAAGAAATTCCTGCTCAGAGGGAATAGTAAACAGACTTGATCTGAGATTGATAGTGGATAAGCAAAAGGAAATAAACCAAGAATTTTTTAGAAGCCAGTCAACTCCTGAGTTTATGTCTGAAATCACTGTGCGTGTTTGGTCTGAAAAAATATCAAGCAGATAATTTAAAATGGCCCCCAGATAACAGCCCCTAAAATCAAATGATAACATCAACCAAAGCCTAAAAATTTCCCATAAACAGAATTCCAATGAGAATATGTGGCTTACAATAAAATGTCACATTGTATATGCTGAAACAATGTCCCCGGAATGAGACTCAACAAATTATCAGAAAATGCAATGAGTTGCATGAAGATTTCAGATATTAGAATTATCAAGTAAATAACATTTTAACTGCATGTAAGGAAATAAAAGGCATAATAAACATAGAAACAAGGATCAAAAACTACAAATAAGAGAGCTAAACAAAACAAAATAAGACTCCTAGAAATAGTACATATATAATATACGTCTGTGTGTGATCTATTATACATTTAATTGAATTTTAAAACTCAGTGAATGGGCTAAATAGTGGAGTTTGTTAGAGAATGTGAAGACAAGAAAATATGTTTTAAAAATTACCCAGAAGGCAGAGACATAAAGATAGGACAGAAGGTTTAAAAGTCAGGGAAGACAAAGTGGGAAGTGGTCATGTTAGTCTTTTCAGAGTCCCAGAACGAGATAAGAATAAGAATGGGGAAAAGCAGCACTTGAAGAAGTGAAACAATCATCCAAAATCCTGTGACACTGTCATTTAACAGCCATCAGAGCAACGATGGTGCTTTGGGAGGCAATTTGCATTTGCTCTGTGGCTGCTCTTCAGCGGCAGCAGTGGAAGCCACAGGACAGAAGGAGCTTCCAAATTCTGAGAGAAAATCACAAATGATCAAGAACTGAATCCTGAGAGAAGCTATCTTTCAGGAAGGAGGATGAAATAAATACTGGGAGTATAAAGATAAACTTGAGCTACACTCATAGACTAACATGCAAAGGCATGGGCTGAGGAAGAAATGAAATGATTCTGCAGGAAAGATGTCCGATTCATGTCAGCGTGAATACTGCACAGAGGTACTGGCAAATGTGTGGGTAAGGTTAAGCAGACTATGTGTAGAACACTAACAATGCTGTCAATGGTCAGGAGAAAAAGAATAAAACCACAAAGCATGTAAGTAGGGAGAAGGATGGGCGTAGTTGAAAACTTCGAAAAACTGTCAGTTTCTTAAAAAGTTAAACACGCATTTACCTTCTCACCCAGTAATTCCCCTATTAGTTATTTTTCCAAAGGAAATGGAAGCCTCAACCCCTCACCTTCCTAGTAGCCTTGAATACAAATATTCATAGCGATTTTATTCATAAAAGCCAGAAACTAGAAGTAGCTCAGGAAGCCATGAATCTGAGAATGTACTTTAATAAAACAAAACAAAAACTGCAAAATTATAGTACCTCCATAAAATGGAATACTTCTCATCAATTTAAAGTAACAAAAAGCTAACAGACATGAAATGGATGAATTCCACAAACATTATGCTGAGTGGGGCAAAAGCCTAATATGTAAGAGAGTATGCCATATGATTTAATTTATACAAAATTTGTAACATGTAACATTAATCTGTGCTATCATAGAAATCATGTGTGGTTGTGTCCTTAGGTGGGGTTGGACTAGCTGAGAAGGGGCGGGAGGGATTTTCTGGGGGAGATATGGATGTGCTCTTTACATTGATGGAATAGAGATTATACAGGCTCATTTTCAAAATGATCATATCGTACATAGAAGACCTGAGCTAGTCAATGTCCACAAACTTTATCAATAACAAGACCTATAGACTACTAACGTCTCAGCAAGTTGAAGGAAAATTAGAAGGAGATACAACTATATACTGAGTCCTTGCCAAAGGCGGCAAGATGAACAAAGCAGGAAAATGAAATTGAAAAAGGACAAATGGGAAATATATCATAAGAAGATAAGAATAAATCCACATATATCAATAGGCACAATTAATATGTATAGAATAAAGTCTCAAAACACTAAAAGACAGATTGCCACCCTACATATGTTTAGACAATGTAGCTGTCTGGTGTTTACTGCTAAATAATGAAGACATAAAGAAAGAGAGAATGAAAGTTGAGGACTGAAAACAATACAGTAGAAAAAAGCAACTTGCAGGAAGATGGTAGGAATGCATTCACATGAGACAAAACGGGCAGTCTGGCAGCACAGAAATAAAGCAGGGCTCCATAAAATGGTAAGAAGCTAAATTGAACATATGTATATAAAAATTTAAAGTATATTCTCCTAATTATAATTTTATTAATATGTCCACATGTATTACAAATATACAAATATATTAATACAATAATACTACAAATCTATAAAATAAAATTTGGCAGAGCCTCTAGGAAAACCTGACAACAGCATCATTATGGAGAAGGATTTTCACAAAAGGCTACCTGAAACTGACAGTGAATCTCACAATCCATTAATCAGGATAGAGAAAATTTAAACAACTGGTGAACCCCTTATCCTCTGGACACATCGAGTATATTAAACTTACTAACTCGAAGATACACCTTCTGTTTAGACTACTCTAAGTTGAAAAACGGTCCACATTCTGGTCATTAATTTAACCTCAGAAATTTCAAAGAATTGAAATCATGCCTCCTACATTTTAAGTAAAATGCAATTAAGTTAAAATCCACATACAGAACTTAAAAAAAAAAAAGTTAAATGTCTAGAAGTTATGACAAAATTTTTAAACGACTCATGGGGTTTGAAGACAAATTTGTATTAGAAATTAGATAATATTTGTAAGTGAGCCACAACTGCACACACTACTTACCTTAGAGGTCCTTGGGAATGTTTCCAAGGAAGAACAGCCTCCTCCAGACTCAGGGAAGTGCTTATGCAGATGTGCCTAACAGCAAAGTAAAGAATGCACTTAAGGTCACCGGGAAGAAACACAGTTAGAGTTAAAAATACTGATGAAGACCTGAATAGAAACAAAAAGGGAAGAAATGGTGGTAGGATTCAGAAAATTTTACAGAATCAAATGAGCAGGATGAGGTTACTTAGTTGAGGAGTGTCATAAAAGACCCAGGATTGCTATTAGCTTTCTGACTTGATGTTTGCAAGATGCATGGTGGTGATTTCTTGACTGCGCTGTGGAATACAGGAGGAGGGGCAGGTTCAAGAGGAAAGATGATGAGATCTGAATTGAAAATGTTGATTTCAAGATGGCTGTGAATGTGTCTACACTATGAAATGCCTTCAGAGCTCAAAAGTCCACTGAGATGTATAGACATGTGAGTCACCTGCACATGTGAATAAGATGCAGAAATATGTGAGATGGTGACCATATCGAATGTGGCAGACAAACCAGTGACACGAGGTTTTTGCATGGGCAACACACTGGGTGTAGTTACACTGGGACCACTAATCATGCCCTTGGAAGCAGGTCAAGAGAGGATGGTATGGTCCAGAATCTGACTGCTCTGCACTGAGATATAAAATGAAAATGAGGAACTTGAGAAGATAATTCTAAGTCCTTTCTTTAAAGAAATTTTGTGAAGTGGTAACTAGAAAAAGGACACAACTAGAACTTTAACCATGACAATTACTTTTAAGAACGGTACAAAACTGGCCATGTTCATGGTCTTGGAGAAAGAAGTCAATACAAAGAGAAACATTAACAGTGAAAGAGAGGAGATGGTTTTTTGTTTACTGGAAAAAACATTCTGGAAGAGGATAAATGACATCAAAGGCTTAGGATAGATCATCTCAACCTCTGTGGTTAGAAACAAGTAAAGGTTACGGATATATATACAAATAATTTCTTCTGCAGAGAAATGAAAGTTGTTTCATACACAATTATTTTTTAATGTGGGTGGAGACTTTACAACCTTCTATTCTTTTAAGTAGTCTGCTGCCAAAATTTAAGATTTAACAGGAAATCAAGGGAAATGGGAAAATATATTAACCTCACACAAAGCTTTCCGTTTGCTTCATGTCCTTCAAAAACATCTCACTCATATATTTGAATATATTGTTTCTGATGATTGCACCTCATCATACTCTTGGAAATTTGTGTTAATTTGACACATAGATAGTATTTTTAGTAAAAGCAGTTTTTGTTGAAAGAAAACCTTTCTCTTAGACAACTCTATGGAGGGAGAGAGAGGCAAATATATTGTTTACAAATACTATAAGCACAATCCAAAGAGAAAATGAATATCACTTTTTGTTCTAGTAGCAGAAATTTCTCTTAATCTGTGTCTGTGTTGCTAGTTTGGGGTGCTTTTCTTTACAAATAGAAGGAGTTAGAAGAACAAGAGGCTTTCTATCATTTCAAGCTATAGTTCGCTCTTGAATTCCTATGAAAGCTTTTTTAAATTGCTCAGGGCCAACCCATAATGTGCAGAAGTACAGAAGAATGTACATTTTTGTCAGGGGGCTGTGAGGGTGGTTTGGAAGTAATTGTGCCAATATTTCAAAAGGATGAGTTGTCAACAAAAGCTCAATATTTCCCTTTATCCATTTTTCTCTACAAAATGATAAACACCTACTCCAAGTTCAATTTTAAAATGAATACATCTACGTACCTTCTGCTGTTCCAAGATAAATTTCAGAAAACTTTTAAATCAATTAGGTTATTATATTTAGAAAAATTTCATCATGGTTTTGTATTAGAAAACAAAAACAAACAAAAAAAAAGGAGACTTCGTATACACTGATAATCTCTACAAATACAGAACCTTGAACATCAACATGCATGAGGATATTTCCTTAGTCAGAAGTCTGAGGCACAGGATCCCTGGGTCGCTCTGTCAGTTAAACATCTGCATTTTCCTGAGTTGTCCTGAGGGTCCTGAGATCGAGTCTTTCATCGGGCTCCCTACTCAGTGAAGAGTCTGCTTCTCCTTCTGCCCCTCAGCCCACTCGTGCTCACCCCACTCATTTTCTCTTTGTCTCTCTCTCAAATAAATAAATCGTTAAAAAAAAAAATTGGAAGCACAGAAGGCAGGGACAGAGGTGAGATGTAACTGGCAGACTATAGAAGACACATTGTCTGTTTCCTGAGTATGTCGGGCAAATTTTTTTTTATTGGGCACCAATGGTGTCTAGGCCACCACCTTATATACTTGATCTCATTTCACCTTTGGAATAAACTTGAGGTTGCAACTATTCTGATCCTGCACTTAAACATATTGAGACAGGATTTAAACAGCCTGCCTAAGTTTACACGTCAGAACACAGACTTGGAACAAGCATTATGTGCATCATATGTTTAAATTCAGTCCTTTACTCCCACCTGCTCCTGAATTATTGCCATAATGAGAACTACGCATTTTCAGAGTGAAGTAAATGTAGGAAGTATAGAGGAAACAGCTATAATAGGACTTTTACCCACACCGGGGAGTTAGTGTAGGCCCTTGGAATGCCCTTAATGGGATACTCAGAAACAGTCCTCCGCAACTAAGTTGTCAGTGACATCCTTGTTCACAGAAATACTCTTGTATGTTTCGGATGATAACTCTTTGTCAGAGCTTAGTGCTCAGAATTTACCTCAAACAATGTACTATAAGTAGTGTCCCGAGATCATTAGGAAAGGCACGAAGAGGTGCTTTCTGCTTGGGGCCAGATGGCAGTGCAGTGCTAATTCCTTCCAACAGAACCAACCCAGGGAAATGCCAGTCACCTTCTAGGCTCACAGTAGAATTTGTGATGAATACTTTGTCTTTGGTTTCTTTTTGGGTTTTCACTTTTTTATAATAAATATTCAACAAGTAGAGTAAAATGTTCATTTGTCTTGTGTGCTTTAAATTTTTTACTTCCTTGGTTATTGTCCTCATTTATTTTGACTGCTTAGTGGTTCCTGATACCCAAAGGTCTTTGCCTTCTGTTACCATGGATATATAAGTTGTCTTTTTAATAGCTTTTATGATGTAAGCATAATACAGTTCAGAACTTCTAAAATGCATTTCTTTTTAGACTTGCTTTTTCATAAAATGTCATTTTTCACAGTACCTTGATATTATATCATTGGGGCTAGGAAAATAACATTTTAATGAAACTGATTTTTATACAAAATCATTAAAACATGTTAGTATAGTGATGCTTCTTTTAAAAGTATGTTTTATTGAGAAATAGTATGAAGTTACAGAATATATAAATCATGAAGTGATTAACTACATGTTATTAAGGTTCATATGAGAGACACTGACATATGTTTTGAATATGTATTATGTTCTGCAAACTTATATAAAAGTAACCATGTAGCAACCAGTCAATGAATACTTACTCTGTGCATAATGATGGAGTGAGTTCCAAAGCATTATCTCATTTTACCACTGTTAACAACCACTTGAGGTTGGGCTTTGTTACCATCATTTTCCCAAAGCCATATAATATAGTTAACAAACGGAAGAGGTAGTATGTGAAAATGATATATGTTCAATGATATGACTTTAGTAAAAAAAAAAAAAATTAACTCACAACGGGTCATAGACTTAAATGTAAGAGCGAAACTATAACTATATATATGCTCTTGGGATAAAAACAAACAAACAAACAAACAAACAACAACAAAAACCTAAAACTGAGTGAGGGAAATATTTCTTTAACACAAAAAGCATGACACATAAAAGAGAATTTTTTCACTGTTATCAAAAATAAAAACTTGGCTTTTTGAAAAAGTGTTAAAAAACCAAAGACAAGCTACAGACTAGGGTAAAATATTTGTGAAACATATATCTGATAAAGGACCTATAGACAGAATATATAAAGAATACTTACAACTCACATAAGACAAAGTGTTTATAAGAATTCAGTAACTATTTTATAAAAGTCTTATTTGCCAAATTCAATTTTATCCCTAAGTATTAGAAACCAACAACATATAGAAAATTAATTTATATGGCATACAACTTACTAATAGAAGTGACAAAAAAAATCAACAAAATTATCTGAGTGCCTAGTTCTAAGTATAGCAAAAGATGTGCATGATCATTATGGAGAAATATGTAATAATAAGGAAAACCATCCAATAAGACCTAAGTGAGAGATACTTCATATTAATGGATAGAAAAAGTTTGTGTGTTTTAATTTTTCTCATTTTTTTACACATTTATGCATTTTCAAACAAATCCGAATAGAAAATCTTTATTTTTATGAGCAATCTGACCAGCTAGGTCCAAACTTTACACAGAAAGGAAAAGTGAAGAGTAACAAAAAAATTTTGAAAAAAATAGTAACGTCAAGAGATTCTCCTACTATATATAGACTCCTTACAAAGGTACGATATTTAAGAATATGCATAGACAAAAGAGCGAACCATAAGAAAAAAGCACATAGACGTATGGAACTTGATACCTGAGGTAGTATCACTGAGGTCACTGAACAAAGAATATTCCAAAAATCATGCGGGGACAATTGCCTATATTGGAGAATATTATTTTGATCCCTTTCTCATAATGCTCACAAATATCAGATCAAGATGAATTAAAAAAGGATGACCATAGGTTTCACTTTGTTCAGATCGGTTCCAGCTCATACCTGTAATCCTAGTGTTATTATGACCTCCTGTTCAGGTTTGTATGATAAATTATATGATAAAACTTAAATGTGTCAAAGGATACCCTCAATGCTCTTAAAAGAAAATCTAAACATTTATATTACTAGGATAGACAAAGGATTTTTTACATAAGAACCAAAAAGACTACACAATCTACTCTACAAAAATGATTGGCACATCACAATTTGCGATTAACACAAACATAGGCTTGGAGTTTGTCCTTCTAATGAGAGAAGTTTAGGATTTAGGAATAATGTTAATACTCAGAAGAGGTGGAATAAGACAGTTTTAGGAGGGGAGGAAAAGCGATGATAGAACATGGAGACTACAAGAGTCCAATTCAAGACTTTGGAACAGTTCCATCCTTCTAAACACAGGTAAGGTGACTGAAGGATCAGTGAGCGATGGAAACTTCATAAGATGGTTTATATCCCCAATCTCTAGAGCCCCTGATGTTTCACAGCTAGAACTGTATCTATAGCAACAATCCAGAAATAACTAACAGCCCTATCTTTCATAATTTATGTGCAGTCCTAACAGGACCACACTGGTCTATTTCCTAAGATCTTCATACCAGTTTTATACGACTTTCACCGAGTCAGATTTTAAATGAGGTGTCTTATCAGAATCCTGTTTAATGGGATATAATGTCGTGTTGCCATGCACTAGTTTTCCTCAGGCCAACCCATACCTTTATTATTCAGGGGTAAAATTTTCATTTTCATACATTCATAAAATATAGCATGAAACTCAAGAATAAAATTATTCTCTGGCATTAACTGACCATGAGGAAATGGTTGTGTTTCATTTCTCTCTCTCTCTCAATTTAATTCTTTTTTAAAATTTGTTCATTCACTTTCTTTCTTTCTTTTTTTTTTTTTTTTTAGATTTTGTTTATTTATTTAAGAGAGAGCACAAGCAGGGGAAGGGGTACGGGCAGACAGAGGGAGAAGCAGACATCTTGTTGAGAACTGAGCTCAATGCAAGATTCAATCCCAGGACCCCGGGATAATGACCAGAGCCAAAGGCAGACACTTCACCCACTGAGACCCAGGTGCCCCTCATTCACTCTTTCAATCAGCAACACTTGAACAGCTTCATTGGGACAGAGTTGACTAAATACTATAAATACAAAGATAAATAAGACCCAGGCACTGGTCAGCTGAAGCCCATGTTCAGGGGAAAGTCAAGGAGAGAAAACAAAGAAACAATCATGAATATGGAGTCTGTATGGGCTGGTCCTCTCCCACTCTAAGTGACAACTTAAAAGAGTTTAAGTTATAGAAGGGCTCGGGGAATTGACTGCAAATTCCAGGGGTACATCTAGCTCCATCAAGATTTAGGGGGCTGACCTGTGTCATTAGGATGCTGGACTCTCGTGATCTTTCTCGTGGCGCCACTTACTCTGCAGGTCAGTCACAGGCTCCTGGCTTACACAGCCCATTTAGAAGAGAAAAGTTCTGTTTCCCAAACCTCCCAGGAAAATCCCAAGAGTGTTTCTAACTTCCAGTCTTCTTACTCTCCATTCTTATTTCCAACCCCAACACACATATACACTTACAGCTGGGGGGTGCAGTGGTTTGGTCAGGCCTGGAGAGTGTGCCCAGCCCTGACTGGCCAGGAGGCCTGAGACTGAAGAGAGGAATAAAAGCTTCTTGCAGAGTTGGAGTGGATGGATCAGCTGAGTGGATTTCCTTTCTTAGAAAAGAAAGGGGGTGATTTATTCGAGGTTGTCTGATGGGTGCTGGTGACCTTTAGTCATGTCAGTTTTATAGGTAGGAGAAAGATAGTAAATTCATTCCTGTGCATTTTAATTTATTGTTTGAATTTCAGGTAAAGGTCTTCAAAATTGGTTATGTGAGTCTGGAGTTAAGCATAGGGGATAAGGTTGGAGTTCTAAATTGCTCAGCATTTAGTACAGAAGGGGACTTGTAGCTATGAGGTGAAGTGCATTCAGAGAAAAGAACATCTAAACAATTACCACCACCACCACCACCACCACCATCCCAGGTAATAAAAGCAGAATTATGCTTCAGTGTGACAGTCTGCAGGAACAGAAAGGAGGCGCCTTTAAAATATCAGACTCTGAAATATATATGAAATTGACTTGCAAAAATAAAATGATTTACAGACAATTTTTTAGCCACAGGCTTTTTACAAGGTAAAGCTGTGTCATTTCCTTTTGCCAGAGTGTGTGGTTTGAAACATGCCTCTGGATGTTTATTTTTTTTCACACCCATACCACATCCTTACCTGCTTATTCAACAAAGCATTTGAGGGCAAGTCAATACTCAGTTTTATTCTGACTCTTACACAAAGGTACGGTAAAGAGTTTAGAAAAGTATATTCAATCAAGGTAGGTAAACAGATTTTATGTTCATGATTTTAAATTTGCAAATAAAATGCAATTTCTTAATTAGCAAAAATAGGGCCCTGTGTTGCTCCTTACATTTGATTTAAAAACAGGAGCACAATTATTTTATTGTAATGCAGACTTCGAGTAGATGGTACAATTGACCTTATAGACTACCTTATATTTCTAGCATCTTTCATTTCTAGCATCCTTGTGATTACAATTTTTAGCCCTGAGCTGTGTTTTTATACATGGTCCAAATCTGTCATTACGATTTAACTGAACACTGTAAAAATCCTTAGCCAAAGGACTTCACAGATCAACAGTGGGTGTGGTACTCATTCTATCTTTTTTCTAGAGACAAACCATGAGAGACTGTGGATTCTGAGAAACAAACAGGGTTTTGGAGGCAGCGGGGGGGGGGGGGGGGGTGGGAGGGCCTGGTGGTGGGTATTAAGGAGGGCACATATTGCACGGAGCACTGGGTGTTCTGCATAAACAATGAATTTTGGAACACTGAAAAAAAATTAAATTAAATTTTAAAAAAAGAAATTTTTTTTTGCAGTCAATAGAAAGCACTATATTTTGGGGAAAAATCCGCTCTCTTCCCTCATTACACTGTTATAATTTATCTACCAAAAATAAGATTGTCCAGGACTCCATCGTTTAAAAAGTTGGCAGGAAGTAATACTGGTTTTCATAGTATGTAACCTGCAAATTGCTTTTCAAAATAAATTCTTCTTTAAAACTAAATCACAAACCTGGTTAGGAGTGTTACAGGGCATAGAAGTAGCCATTAATGTTAGAAACATAAAAAGCTAAAACACTGCCTTTCCACAACCTTTGGTACAACAGGACCATGTAATAGCCAAGGTATTTCTTTCTTTCTTTTCTCCCCCCGCCAAACAATTCATTTATTTATTTGAAAGAAAAAGAGGAAGTGCGCGCCCACCTGCAAGTGTAGATAAGGGCAGAGGGAAAAAATTAGCAAGCAGACTCCCTGCTGAGCAAGGAGCCCCACAAGTGGCTAGATCCCACAACCCTGAGATCTTGCCCAGAGCAGAAACGAAGTGTTAGGGTCTGTGATCAAAGGAACGAGACTGATACAAAGCAAAGGTCAAACAAAACTTTATTTCGCGCCAAGCATCAAGAATCAAACTGACCGGTCAGGGCTACCTCTTACGAAAAGGCGAGGACGATGATCCCGACAAGGTCACTCCCAAGAAGGCCGCTCCGGACGAGGCTGCTCTCGATGAGGCTGCTCCGCAGATGAGGCCGCTCCATGATCGGAGCTGCTCCCAAGAAGAGGCCACTGTCAAGATGAGGCTGCTGCTGCATGAGCTTGCTCCCCAGACAGGGCCGCTCCCAAGAAGACGCCATTCTGGACAAGACCGCTTCCTGGACAAGGCCACTCCCGACGACGAAGAGGCAACGATGACAGCGACGATGACAAGGAGGACAACCCGGATGACACAGACTCTGCTCCCCACGATGCCACTCTGACAAGGCTGCCACCCAGAGGAAGCCACCACTGTGGACAAGGCCACTCATGGCTCGGGGTGGTGAGGCATTTTGCGGTGAGGCTGGCAGCGGCTAGGGGCCGTTGGCATCTCAGGGCCACTGGCGTCTCGGGACCGCTGGCATCCAGGGGCTGCAGGCGTCAGGACCGCTGACCGCTGGGCCGCTGGACTGCTGGTGTCTCAGCACTGCTGACATCTAGGGCCTGCAGGCGTGGGGACCGCTGACCACTGGACTGCTGGACCACTGGTATCTCGGGACCGCTGACCGCTGGGCCGCTGGACCACTGGAGTCTCAGGGCCACAGGCGTCGAGGGACCGCTGACAGCTGGACCACTGGGGTCTCAGGGCCGCAGGCTTCGAGGGACTGCTGACAGCTGGTCTGCTGATGTCTGGGCAGCTCCGGGCTGCTGGAAGCTGCACGCGGCTGAAGGCTGCAGGTGGCTCGGGGCCGCCGGAGGCGGGGCCGCAGGCGGCTGGAAGCTGCAGGCGGCGGCTCGGGGGCCACCGGAGGCTGGAGACTGCCAGTGCAGGGACCGCCGGTGGTGGGACCGCTCGTGGCGGTTACAGCTCTTACAAGAGCTGTTACAGCTCCTCCACTCTACCGACTCTTCGCTCCCATCGACTCATCCACTCCCACTGACTCTTCTGCTCCTGTCACAGCTCTCTCTCTGCTAGCCTCGCACAGCACCCTTTATGCGGTTGGTTGAGCCCCACCCCTATACAGGTGGCCAGTCGGATGTCAATTCACCCTAGTGAATATACACATGCTGCACCGATTGGACATCTCCACCTGGCCTGCCCCACCCCTACATCCGGGGTCCACAAGCAAGTTCCTCTGGGAGGGGCAGGCCCTTACACAAAGAGTCAGACATTTAACCAACAGAGCCACCCTGGAGTTCCGCGGAGGCATTTCTATAAGAAAACTGCACTTACTTGCTATTCCTCCTTACTTTTGGACTCATCTAGTTTTAAGTATTAAAAGAAAAGCACAGGACAGACAGCAACCCGGAACTTCTGAATTTGCACTTCCGAGTGCATTTTCAAACTCTTAGAAAATGCTACACACTATAAAGTGTGAGCCTGGGCTTTAATGCTTCTGTAAAGAACATCATAATTGCAGTAATGCTAGCCATTTATCTATCACTTCAAATTTAGTAATACATAAGTTTTGCAGGTTTGCAAATGAATATTAGAAATTTCTAGGCTGAGAAGCATTTCTATAGCCCTTGATCTTCTCACATGCAGTTAAAGAAACACCGATTTCTATTTTGAATCTCCTTGTCATATTTGCTCATTTAAAAATCTGATAACGTAGGGTTACAAGGTTGAAGAGAAGGACTGGGACCCACGTCCTTTACACTCCGGAGTATTTAGAATGCGCTTCTGGTCAAGCACGGTCAGGTCGTGCTCATGGACCGGGGACTAGACCCTTGTGGGCATCTTCTCGCAAGTACAATGGGGACTCACAACGCAATGGGATCCTCTTAGCTTGAGCTGTGGGGTGGGACCAAGTGGCCAATGCACAGCTCAAGGTCACAGGTCTGTGGCTCCAAGGTGGCTGCAGAAGGGATCCTGGAGCGTTTCTCGCAGCCGAGCGGGTAAGACACTTCCCATTCTGACGCCGGGATTGGTGTTCGGACGTCCGCACCCCTTTCGGATCCTGCAACGCTGACAGGCAGGATGGGGAGGGTCTCCACGCGTTTTTCTCAGTGAATCCTTAGAACACTGGGAAGTGGGTTTTCTAATGAAAAACTGGGGCTCACAGAAGTGGAAACCCTTGCTCATAGCAAGATATAAAATGAAAAAAATAAGGAGTTTGAAAAACCCTTCTTGCGCAGGCGAGGGTCTGCCACAGCCTACACTCTGTGGAGGCCGGCCGAGAAGCGGCGGCTGACCCCCGGCCTCCCGCCGCTCGAGCGGAGCTGCTCTGCATAGCCCAGTGTCCGGCAGAGCAGCTGGAAATCGGATCAAATTTCCCGTCGTGATTCACGCGCGCCTCAGGGTCTCTTGCCCTTGGAAATCCGGGAGGCTCTGTGCGCACAACCTGTGCCATGCCAGGAGAGGGAGAGCGCCGTGCTGCCTGGGAGCAGAAGCAGGCATGGGCCCGGAGTTTCCAGAACGTTCCGTGCAGGGAAAGCCCCAGCGGCTGTGTGGCGCGGGAGCGGCGCGGGTCTGGAATGTTCTGGGAGCCCCGCACCTGTGTCACTCCAAGCCCGGGACGGAGCTCTAGAGAGCCGGAGCTCTAGAGAGCGCTGACCTGGGGCGCCCCCAGGCTGTCCTGCTCCTGCCCTGGGGGCAGCCTGAGGGGACGGGGGCGGGGGGTGCTGGGGGCAGCCCGGGGCTCGCGGAGGCAGCGGGCCGCCGCGGCGCCGGAACCCGGTTTCCGTCAGCACCAGGCGCTCGCCAGGTGGACGCCAGTGTAAACAGTGGCGCTCGCCAGCCTCTGGAGCTGGAGAGGTTCCAGCCGCTCCCCCGCTGCTTGGCAGGGTTCTAGGGCTGAGGCCTTTCTGTGCCGGTTGCTCCTTCACACCCGGCCGTCTATCCGCGCCCCGCAGGGCACACGGGTCGGCTCCGGGTCCCTCCGTGCTCGCACAGCCGGGGCTTCCCCGTGTCAGCGCCTCCTCTCTGTCCTCCTCTCCCTGGGGTTCCCCCAGCTTCTGGGCAGGAGCGGCTCCACTGCGGCTCTCGGTTCTCCTCAGGGATGCGGGCTGGTCCACGTCGGTGTAGACGCGGGGAGCGCAGGCTCTTCCTGCGGCGCCATTTTGCACCGGAAGTCTCTAGGCTGTGGCTGTACCTTGGGGCTCCGCTTGGGGTTCACCCGGGAGACAGCTCAGGGTTCTCTCCCTGTCTCTAAAATTAAGAAAAATAAAAATAAAAAAATTAAACAAAATAGAAGCAGCCTCGGGGCGCCTGGGTGGCTCAGCGGGTTAAGCCGCTGCCTTCGGCTCAGGTCATGATCTCAGGGTCCTGGGATGGAGCCCCGCATCGGGCTCTCTGCTCAGCGGGGAGCCTGCTTCCTCCTCTCTCTCTCTGCCTGCCTCTCTGCCTACTTGTGATCTCTCGCTGTCAAAAAAAAAAAAAAAAAAAAAAAAATAGAAGCAGCCTCATAAATACAGAATAAATTAGTGGTTGCTGGAGGGGTGTTTGGGGGGATGGGCAAAAAGGGGCAGCGGATTTCTAGCCACACCCTTTGAGTTATAAGGTAAATTAAGTCACGGGAATGAAAAATACAGTATTGGCAATATAGTTAATATTATAACAATGTTTGGCATGGTGACAGACGGGGACTACACCTATGGTCATGAGCACTGTGTAATCACTAGGAACCTATATTTCATCTATACTTCAATGATAAAAATTTTAAAAACCTAATTTCTAATATCCCTGTTATTTGAGGCTTTTCTTTTCACTTACGGGCTTTGGCCAAGCATAAAAGATCTATGAGTCAAGCATTTGTTCACTTCAATGTAAAGAAGTATCTACTGTAAGGAGAGCAGATTTTCTTTCATTCTTATTTCCAGTTCCTTGACAAATTAAGACCATGCAATACTGATAGAGTTCTACAACAACTGAGAAGAAGTATATGCATAGGTATGTCCAACTTCAGAAAAATAAAACTTCAGTAAAGGCTATTTCATAATTACTGCCCTTACCCTCCTACCTATGTGTGCACACTTTAACCCTCTATGCACTAAATTTTCCTTCTCCACTGTTACTTATTTGGTATAGACTACACATTTCAGAAACTTTCACAGTCCATACCAGATTCTCACCTTTTCCTCTTGCTCTATGTATTTTCTTGTGAGGAACATCTGACTGTGATGTTTACTTAATGAATTGAAATCCAATCCTGGGCAAGCCACAGAATTATGTTCATGACCCTGTTTCTCTGAAGGTCTGCAGCTGGGCTCCTGCTTTCTATTCCTGGAAGGAAACATTCAAACACTGACAGCAGCGACTTTAAACCCACCTTGGTTTTGTAAGGGCTTGAAAGGTTTTCATAGACATCAGCCTAAGTGTTGAAAAGGAAAGCAGGACCGGCTTACCACTG
The DNA here is from genome assembly GCF_022355385.1 of Mustela nigripes. Taxonomy (NCBI): domain Eukaryota; kingdom Metazoa; phylum Chordata; class Mammalia; order Carnivora; family Mustelidae; genus Mustela; species Mustela nigripes. The sequence continues at coordinate 102,525,952 of NC_081557.1, forward strand.
ATCCCTCCTCATTCAAATGAGTGATAGGAGAATGTGGAAGAGAGAATCCATTTACTCTCAAGTGTGCATTATTTGGTACTTACTATGTAGCAGTCCACAGTTCTTGGACCAAAATACTTGAGTTTCAAGAGAGATAAAATATTGACCTGTGAAGAGCTAAGGCATATATGCACTAAAATGCAACCTTACATTCTATGTCTAGAAAGAGAAGGCCATAATAAATGGTTTTACAGATTTTGAATTTTTAAAATGTATTGCTCTTAAATAGATTATATGGAAAACTCAACTGTATATCGACAATAACAAAAATGTTGTGTTAGGAACATCCTGGTAATAGTTTGTACCACGCTTGAATTTATCAAAGTCCAATTACTTCATTCCTTCAGTCTTCAAAATCTCTGCTTGCTGAAAAATGATCAAATTGCTATATCATTAATCCAACTAAGTGATTTTAATTATCAAATTGTTTCTATAATATCAAAGTCTGCTTATTTTGATCACTTTGGTTTTATGATCCATCTGCAGAGTCATCTCTGAAATGAGTAATAAACACATATGGCTGTGTTGTCTCTGATTTCTGATGAACCTTTGCATGTTTGGTAACAACAATGACGAATTACACTTCATCTTTGAATCTGAATGCCAGTGCACAAATATCATCATTGTTTCATATGTCAGAGAATCAAGAGTCAACTGCCTTCCCAATATTTATTTTGCATGTACAGAAAAACACATTTTCCAAATAATTCAGGAAATAATTTCTCATAGCGGCACCATCATCATCATCATTTAGAGAGAAGAAGAAAATATGAGACCAAAAATGAGGAAGGTTTCCTGATAATAAATGATGGCCAACAAATTATCCACTAAGTACTTAAGCCAATAATGTGCAGGTGGTGATGTCCCCAAGCCTGGCCCCCCAGTGTGAGATGTGAGCTGTCCATTTGTGGAGAATGTTCTCAAAACCATTGACAACTGAAGTCCAGAACACAGTCTCAGATTCTACAGAGAGAAGCATGGAAACAGGAAATGAACAACGGGCTTGAAAGAGGAGTTGACTTAATGTGTGCACTTAACACCTGAGGCAAATATTTCATATGAGATACGAAATAGTAAATGTAGCACAAAGACAAAGAGTCAGTGCCTTCAGTCCCCTAGACTCGAGTGTTTATCTACAATTGGATGGGCCAACAAACAATAACAACACATACTACTTCAGAAGGAAAAATGAAGCCCCACCGAAGGACCAGAGAATAAAGCAGATAGATTTTCAGGAAAGTAAAGGAATGATTTATTATAACACCATCTGGTGTCACTAGGAATGAATTGAAGTGAACACACAGATAACACTTTTTATTTTTAAGAAAAGGAAGTGTTATTTCCCAAGTGTTATTCTGGTTATTTCTTCTGCCTTCTGAGAGTTCCTAAAATGAATGGCTGCTGATGTTTTTATGACATCTGTCCTGTTTTTAAGAGCTAGAAGCTTTCTATTAGTCTGGATTGTCAATTTGACTGCAGCCCTTTGCCCCCCATAGAGGGGGGAAGCATTTTCTTGGTGACAAGGTTCTGTGTTACCCAGAGCAAAACTCCTGGAGGGAGTGGTCTGTGCTCCATTCCCTTTCCTCCCATTCACTCTGGAACCCACATGAACCAGGCTCTCTGCCCTGTCCTAGAGAGACTGTTACTTCCACACTAGCAGATAACTGGCACATTGCTAAATACAACAGTCAATCCATAGACTTCAGTGTATTTGGTCAGCACAGTGTCAATCAATCTTTGATTCTTGAAGCATTTATTTCACTTGGCATCCAAAACATCCATCTCTGTTCCCCTCCTCCATTATTGACAATTTCACTGCAGACTCGTTTCCTGATTTATCCAGAACTCTAAAATCTGGATTGCCCCAAGTATCACATTTGACGCTGTCTTATGATCACCTTCTTGGTGAGACTCAAGCTTATCTTCAGTGGGCTTCTTCATGCATATATTGACCAAATTTATATCCTTTATCCCTGAAGTAGACTGAATTATTATGCCCATCTTCTCTAGGTGAGAATTATATATCCCCACTCCAAAAATGTCAGGCTTGACCATGTGATTTGCTCTGGCCAATGGAATGAGAATGGAAATTATGCTGCTCACCTCTAGGGAGAAGCTTTATGAGCCAGCGTGGGATTTATCCTGTCTTTTCCTTCTGCCCTGAGACTGGCAAAGTGTTAACCCATCTGCTCTGTCAGCCTGGGTCTCAGGATCAATGCAACTTGGAGCAGAGCCTCAGCAGCCCTAAGGCGGCCACAGAATATGACTGAGAAATAAAAAAATGTGCTTACTGAGATTTGGGGCCACTTGTTAATGGCTGCAGAAGGAAGTGTTTTGTCTGGTACAAACTCCTTTCCCCCAGAACTCCCATACTTCCTCTTTACTCAGCTCCTGCGTGTTGATCATTTATGTCTCCAATAAACCCTCATTATTTCCCTGCAAAGCTTTCCCTCCTGCAGTTCTCTCCAACTCACTAAGTAGCAATTCTATTCCTCCTAGTGATGAGACCCTGACTTCTCTCTTCTTTCAGTCCTGGATCAATACACTGGCAGGTCCTGGGAACGTCAACAAATCCTGCTGTTCTATGTATGAATATACGACTGTTTTTGTTTGTGTGTGTGTGTGTGTCTATTACCATTTCCCCTTTCATACAATTAAGTAGTACCTTCATTCGAACGAACTGCAATAATTTCCTAACTAGTCTGTCTTCGCTCGGATCTGTTACTTACACCTCAGCCTGTGACCGTATCACTGGGTTCCTCAACAGTCTCTGGTGATTTTCCATTCGTTCACAAAAAATATGTTTATCATCGCTCATTGGACCTTTATCATCCTTTACCCTGATGTCAACTCCTCCCACTCTCTTCCCCTCCCTCTACTGCAGCCATGCGGGCCCACCTGTAGCTCCTCAAACAAGGACAGCCCTTCCTCAGGGCTCTGCATTGCTGTTCCCTGGTCTGGCGTGCTCTTGCTGACCATGAGAGCTCAGCTTCAGCCTTTTCTGGGTATCAGGGAATCCATAATCCATCGTTTGTGACTGTATATAAAGCCCTAAGCTGCTCCTCAACCCTTTCAATCACCTTTATCTAACTTAAATTTTCTCCAATTCCTGAACAGCAGGGGACATAGTATCTGTGCACCTGTTAGTCTGTCTTCTCGCGTTCAGATGGAAGCTTCATGACAGTGAGGGTCTTATCTGTTCTGCTCACAGCTATATCTCATGTTCCCAGATCAAAGTCTGGCATGCAGTATATGCTTAGGGGTAGGTATCAGTCAACGATGTGGAAGGAATACAAGGAGAGCTCCAAGGTCCTGGCTTTCCCACTTACCGCCTTTGTGACATTGGATGTGTTAAAGACCCTTGTGCCTCAGTTTTGTCTGTTTGCTGTTTTGCTTTGTTTTTAACTGAGACTAGTGGGACTTATCTCACATGATTTGTGTGAGAATTTTAAAAGAGAAAATGTAGATACAGCACTTAGAACAATGTCTGGCACATTTTAAGTGATTGGTGAATGTTAGAGAAAAAAAAAAAAAAAAAACACCAAAAAGGAGATTCATGGTTTAGCAGACAAACTGGGAGAATATTTTGTACCAGAAACATACAGTTTCAAATCTCAACTGCACTACTGCAAACTGTGTCAACTAACATAAGCTCACCCTCTCTGCCTTAATATTCTCATCTGGAAGTTGGTGATCATAATAGAACTTGTAGAATTGGATAGAATGCATATATAATGTCTTACTCCTGTGTCTTACTCCAGTGTCTTACTCCTCGTTAGCATACAGACAGTTACCACTGTAATGGCAATACCTTACTGAGTGATTAATTTGTACCAGGAAATTACAACCATGTCAGTTCCACAAGGTAAGTATGGTTACTGGTCTCGCTTTTCCAGAATATGGAGATGTTTAGAAACATTATCAGATCATGTGGATAATAAGTTGAGCTGAAATTTGAACCCAGTTTGTGATCTTGAACAGTAGCCTACCTCCCCTATTTACTTATAGACTAACCAGTTAAGAAATATGACTTTTGGTCCTCAAAGAATGTAAACCATGGTGGGCAGGGAGGTGGTATGTATATACAGAGTTGCATGAAGAGTGATACAGGATTTGGATAACAATCAGGGATAGTATTAAAAAGTTTTCTTGGAGTCAAGATGGCGAAGAAGTAGCAGGCTGAGACTACTTCAGCTAGCAGGAGATCAGCTAGATAGCTTATCTAAAGATTGCAAACACCTGCAAACCCATCGGCAGATCGAAGAGAAGAAGAACAGCAATTCTAGAAACAGAAAAACAACCACTTTCTGAAAGGTAGGACCGGCAGAGAAGTGAATCCAAAGCAACGGGAAGATAGACCCCGGGGGGAGGGGCCGGCTCCCGGCAAGCGGCAGAGCAACAGAGCCCAAAATCAGGACTTTTAAAAGTCTGTTCTGCTGAGGGACATCGCTCCAGAGGCTAAACCGGGGCGAAGCCCACGCGGGGTCAGCGTGGCCTCAGGTCCCGCAGGGTCACAGAAGGATCGGGGGTGTCTGAGTGTCGCAGAGCTTGCGGGTATTGGAATGGGAAAGCCGGCTGCAGAGACAGAGCCGACAGTGAGCTCACAGCTCGGGGTTACCTTGAACCGGTTGCAGGCTCGGTGAGCTCGGAGCATGGCCGGAGGTCACGCAGACGGGAGTTACTGGGCACTGTTCTCTGAGGGCGCACTGAGGAGTGGGGCCCCGGGCTCTTGGCTCCTCCGGGCCAGAGACCAGGAGGCCGCCATTTGTATTCCCATCCTCCGGAACTCTACGGAAAGTGCGCAGGGAACAAAAGCTCCCAAAAGCAAACCCAAGAGGATTACTCAGCCCGGCCCCTGGTAAGGGCGGTGCAATTCCGCCTGGGGCAAAGACACTTGAGAATCACTACACCAGGCCCCTCCCCCAGAAGATCAACAAGAAATCCAGCCAGACCAAGTTCACCTACCAGGGAGTGCGGTTTCAATACCAAGGAGAGCAGCAGAATTCCAGAGGAGTTCCACCGAACTCATGGCTTTCTCCCTGTGATTTTTTAGTCTTGCAGTTAATTTAATTTTTTTTCTTTTTCATTTTTTTTCCTCTTCTTCTGCTAAAATTTTTTTAACTTTTACCCTTTTCTTTTTTAACATGTTTTAACTAGTTTAATATATATATTTTTTTTCTATTTTATACTTTTCTTTATTCATTTTCATTTTTTAATTCTTTTCGGTTTTTTTTTTTTTCCTTTCTTTTCTTTCTTTATTTTTGAACCTCTTTTTATCCCCTTTCTCCCTCCTCACGATTTGGGATCTCTTCTGATTCGGTTAAAGCATATTTTCCTGGGGTTGTTGCCACCCTTTCAGTATTTTACTTGCTCCTTCATATACTCTTATCTGGACAAAATGACAAGGCGGAAAAATTCACCGCAAAAAAATGAACAAGAGGCAGTACCAAAGGCTAGGGACCTAATCAATACAGACATTGGTAATATGTCAGATCTAGAGTTCAGAATGACGATTCTCAAGGTTCTAGCCGGGCTCGAAAAAGGCATGGAAGATATTAGAGAAACCCTCTCGGGAGATATAAAAGCCCTTTTTAGAGAAATATAAAACTAAAATCTAACCAAGTTGAAATAAAAAAAAACTATTGATGAGGTGCAATCAAAAATGGAGGCTCTCACTGCTAGGATAAATGAGGCAGAAGAAAGAATTAGTGATATAGAAGACCAAATGACAGAGAATAAAGAAGCTGAGCAAAAGAGGGACAAACAGCTACTGGACCACGAGGGGAGAATTCGAGAGATAAGTGACACCATAAGACGAAACAACATTAGAATAATTGGGATTCCAGAAGAAGAAGAAAGAGGGGAGCAGAAGGTATACTGGAGAGAATTATTGAGGAGAATTTCCCCAATATGGCAAAGGGAACGAGCACCAAAATTTAGGAGGTTCAGAGAACGCCCCTCAAAATCAGTAAGAATAGGCCCACACCCCGTCACCTAATAGTAAAATTTACAAGTCTTAGTGACAAAGAGAAAATCCTGAAAGCAGCCCTGGAAAAGAAGTCTGTAACATACAATGGTAAAAATATTAGATTGGCAGCTGACTTATCCACAGAGACCTGGCAGGCCAGAAAGAGCTGGCATGATATTTTCAGAGCACTAAATGAGAAAAACATGCAGACAAGATTACTATATCCAGCTAGGCTATCATTGAAAATAGAAGGAGAGATTAAAAACTTCCAGGACAAACAAAAACTGAAAGAATTTGCAAACACCAAACCAGCTCTACAGGAAACATTGAAAGGGGTCCTCTAAGCAAAGACAGAGCCTACAAGTGGTAGATCAGAAAGGAACAGAGACCAAATACAGTAACAGTCACCTTACAGGCAATACAATGGCAGTAAATTCATATCTCTCAATAGTTACCCTGAATGTGAATGGGCTAAATGCCCCTGTCAAAAGACACAGGGTATCAGAATGGATAAAAAAACAAAACCCATCTATATGTTGCCTCCAAGAAACACATTTTAAGCCCGAAGACACCTCCAGATTTAAAGTGAGGGGGTGGAAAAGAATTTACCATGATAATGGACATCAGAAGAAAGCAGGAGTGGCAATCCTTATATCAGATCAATTAGATTTTAAGCCAAAGACTATAATAAGAGATGAGGAAGGACACTATATCATACTCAAAGGGTCTGTCCAACAAGAAGATCTAACAATTTTAAATATCTATGCCCTCAACGTGAGAGCAGCCAACTATATAAACCAATTAATAACAAAATCAAAGAAACACATAAGTGATAATACAATAATAGTAGGTGACTTTAACACTCCCCTCACTGAAATGGACAGATCATCCAAGCAAAAGATCAACAAGGAAATAAAGGCCTTAAACGACACACTGGACCAGATGGACATCACAGATATATTCAGAACATTTCATCCCAAAGCAACAGAATACACATTCTTCTCTAGTGCACATGGAACATTCTCCAGAATAGATCACATCCTCGGTCTTAAATCAGGACTCAGCCGGTATCAAAAGATTGGGATCATTCCCTGCATATTTTCAGACCACAATGCTCTAAAGCTAGAACTCAACCACAAAAGGAAGTTTGGAAAGAACCCAAATACATGGAGACTAAACAGTATCCTTCTAAAGAATGAATGGGTCAACCGGGAAATTAAAGAAGAATTGAAAAAAATCATGGAAACAAATGATCATGAAAATACAACGGTTCAAAATCTGTGGGATACAACAAAGGCAGTCTGAGAGGAAAATATATAGCGGTACAAGCCTTCCTCAAGAAACAAGAAAGGTCTCAGGTACACATCCTAACCTACACCTAAAGGAGCTTGAGAAAGAACAAGAAAGAAACCCTAAGCCCAGCAGGAGAAGAGAAATCATAAAGATCAGAGCAGAAATCAATGAAATAGAAACCAAAAAAACAATAGATCTAATCAACGAAACTAGGAGCTGGTTCTTTGAAAGAATTAATAAAATTGATAAACCCCTGGCCAGACTTATCAAAAAGAAAAGAGAAAGGACCCAAATAAATAAAATCATGAATGAAAGAGGAGAGATCACAACTAACACCAAAGAAATACAGACTACTATAAGAACATACTATGAGCAACTCTACGCCAACAAACTTGACAATCTGGAAGAAATGGATGCATTCCTAGAAACATATAAACTACCACAACTGAGCCAGGAAGAAATAGAAAGCCTGAAGAGACCCATAACCAGTAAGGAGATTGAAACAGTCATTAAAAATCTCCAAAAAAAAAAAAAAATCTCCAAACAAACAAAAGCCTAGGACCAGATGGCTTCCTGGGGGAATTCTACCAAACATTTAAAGAAGAACTAATTCCTATTCTCCCGAAACTGTTCCAAAAAATAGAAATGGAAGGAAAACTTCCAAACTCATTTTATGAGGCCAGCATCACCTTGATCCCAAAACCAGACAAGGATCCCATCAAAAAAGAGAGCTGTAGACCAATATCCTTGATGAACACAGATGCGAAAATTCTCACCAAAATACTAGCCAATAGGATTCAACAGTACATTAAAAGGATTATTCACCACGACCAAGTGGGATTATTTCCAGGAATGCAACGTTGGTTCAACATCCGCAAATCAGTCAATGTGATACAACACATCAATAAAAGAAAGAACAAGAACCATATGATACTCTCAATAGATGCTGAAAAAGCATTTGACAAAGTACAACATCCCTTCCTGATCAAAACTCTTCAAAGTGTAGGGATAGAGGGCACATACCTCAATATCATCAAAGCCATCTATGAAAAACCCACCGCAAATATCATTCTTAATGGAGAAAAACTGAAAGCTTTTCCGCTAAGGTCAGAAACACGGCAGGGATGTCCATTATCACCACTGCTATTCAACATAGTACTAGAAGTCCTAGCCTCAGCAATCAAACAACAAAAGGAAATTAAAGGCATCCAAATCGGCAAAGAAGAAGTCAAACTATCACTCTTTGCAGATGATATGATACTATATGTGGAAAACCCAAAAGACTCCACTCCAAAACTGCTAGAACTCATACAGGAATTCAGTAAAGTGTCAGGATATAAAATCAATGCACAGAAATCAGTTGCATTTCACTACACCAACAACAAGACAGAAGAAAGAGAAATTAAGGAGTCAATCCCATTTACAATTGCACCCCAAACCATAAGATACCTAGGAATAAACTGAACCAAAGAGGCACAGAATCTATACTCAGAAAACTATAAAGTACTCATGAAAGAAATTGAGAAAGACACAAAGAAATGGAAAAATGTTCCATGCTCCTGGATTGGAAGAATAAATATTGTGAAAATGTCTATGCTACCTAAAGCAATCTACACATTTAATGCAATTCCTATCAAAGTACCATCCATCTTTTTCAAAGAAATGGAACAAATAATTTTACAATATATATGGAACCAGAAAAGACCTCGAATAGCCAACGGGATATTGAAAAAGAAAGCCAACGTTGGTGGCATCACAATTCTGGACTTCAAGCTCTATTACAACGCTGTCATCATCAAGACAGCATGGTACTGGCACAAAAACAGACATATAGATCAATGGAACAGAATAGAGAGCCCAGAAATAGACCCTCAACTCTATCGTCAACTAATCTTCAACAAAGCAGGAAAGAATGTCCAATGGAAAAAAGACAGCCTCTTCAATAAATGGTGTTGGGAAAATTAGACTCAAAGTGGATGAACGACCTCCATGTGCGAAAGGAATCCATCAAAATCCTTGAGGAGAACACAGGCAGCAACCTCTTCGACCCCAGCCACAGCAACATCTTCCTAGGAATGTCCCCAAAGGCAAGGGAAGCAAGTGCAAAAATGAACTATTGGGATTTTATCAAGATCAAAAGCTTTTGCACAGCAAAGGAAACAGTTAACAAAATCAAATGACAACTGACAGAATGGGAGAAGATATTTGCAAACGACATATCAGACAAAGGACTAGTGTCCAAAATCTATAAAGAACTTAGCAAACTCAACACCCAAAGAACAAATAATCCAGTCAAGAAATGGGCAGAGGACATGAACAGACATTTCTGTAAAGAAGATATCCAGATGGCCAACAGACACATGAAAAAGTGCTCCATATCACTCGGCATCAGGGAAATACAAATCAAAACCACAATAAGAAAATCACCTCACACCAGCCAGAATGGCTAAAATCAACACGTCAGTAAATGACAGATGTTGAGGAGGATGTGGAGAAAGGGGAACCCTCCTACACTGTTGGTGGGAATGCAAGCTGGTGCAACCACTCTGGAAAACAGCATGGAGGCTCCTCAAAATGTTGAAAATAGAACTGCCCTATGACCCAGCAATTGCACTACTGGGTATTTACCCTAAAGATACAAATGTAGTGATCTGAAGGGGCATGTGCACCCGAATGTTTATAGCAGCAATGTCCCCATAGCCAAACTATGGAAAGAACCTAGATGTCCATCAACAGATGAATGGATCAAGAAGATGTGGTATATATACACAATGGAATACTATGCAGCCATCAAAAGAAATGAAATCTTGCCATTTGTGACAACATGGATGGAACTAGAGCGTATCATGCTTAGTGAAATAAGTCAAGCAGAGAAAGACAACTATCATATGATCTCCCTGATATGAGGAAGTGGTGATGCAACATGAGGTCTTAAGTGGGTAGGAGAAGAATAAATGAAACAAGATGGGATTGGGAGGGAGACAAACCATAAGTGACTCTTAATCTCACAAAACAAACTGAGGGTTTTTTGGGGGAGGGGCCTTGGGAGAAGAGGGGTGGGGTTATGGGCATTGGGGGGTGTGTGTGGTTTGGTGAGTGCTGTGGGGTGTGTGCACCTGGCGATTCACGGTCCTGTACCCCTGGGGCTAAAAATGTGTTTATAAAAATAAAAACTAAAAAAAAAAAGTTTTCTTGTGGCACATTTGGAACTATTGCACCCTGAGTCGTGTTCATAGTGGGCATTCAGACCAAACACGGAGCAATGAGACATGTTTGTGAGAAGAAAAATAATTTTGCTTTTGTGTTGACATGACAAGACTGAGGACTTACCTGTAAATTGACTAATCACATCTTGTGTTTTTTCTGAATCTTCAATTTTCCTCTCTCTGTGGAGGGATTGTCTTCTAAGGCTTGTTTAGCTACTTGAGAAGAATCATATTTTTAAAGTCGATCCTCAGGCACGTATGTTCCAGAAAGAGGCCGGTGAGCAGATGTAATAAATCTGAGAAGAAGAGAAGTTTTTTTTATTTCTTGAGCTTATAAAATATCTAATAAGACATCTCGAAATTTCATCTCTCATTAACAGGGAAAAAAGGTAAAAACAACTAGGGCTTATTGCACTTAATTCTGGGAAAGTCACTGAAGGTGAATCATACCACCTCAGTTTTACATCCAAAGGAATTGATGTTTGGAAAGATAAACAGCTTGTTTAAAGTCACACATTTTCGGCAAGTACTTCAGCACCAAACGTAGGCTATTGCCGTGCCTGGAGTCTTCATCCTGCTAAATACATCTGATGGAGATTAAAGACATGACAAGAAGAGCAAACACTTTCAGTTTCTACCCTTGGAAGTTTGGAAACCATTTTAGTTCCTCTGTTAAAACCTATGTTAACTGGGGATGCCTGGGGGGCTCAGTTGGTTAAACATCTGACTCTTGGTTTAAGCTCAGGTCCTGATCTCCGGGCTGTGGGATCGAGCCCCTTGGCAGGCCCCATGCTGAGTGGGGCGTTTGCTTGGGATTCTCTCTCTTTCTCTCTGCGCACCTCCCTGACTTGTGCTTTAAGTAAATTAATAATAAAATATATTTTTTAAAAAACTATGTTAACTTTAAACACTGAATTTCTGTTGGAAAATGAAACAAAATACAGTGTATATTTCAACATTTTGAAAAATTTACAGGGAAACATTTCAACAACTTTAAAAGGGATTTTAAGACTGGTAAAATCTCTAGCTGTATCCAAATCTTATTGATCACTGAATCTATTGCTACATTTCTATTAGACAAGAGGATTCTTCCAGTGTATCACTATGCTTTTTTTTTCTTCTATGTTGAACCAAATTACCAACATATCTTTAAAAAAACTGAAGGTATGATCCAAATCTGGTGTGTGTAGTTTTCCTAGAGCTTGGGATCCTTTTTAGTAGGACAAAATATAAAATAAGGCTCCATGAAGGGCAGCAGGAAACCAGAGATGAACGTTCAGTCTGCTAATTGTTAGTGTTGTTTCTCCTTTGCCTGAAAAAACCTGCAAACCGTCTGGCAGGGACATTTTCTGCACTTTCTGGGTTGGGGGTGTGTCTGAGCATTAGAAAAGAGATGGTAAAGCAATAGCCCAACTAGGACCACAGAAAAGAGCCAGGAGACTCTCTCCTGCAGGTGAATTGAGGTCTATACAATTTGCTACCTGAGAATTAAGAAAATGATGCTTCCTGTGGATACTTCCGTCTACTTTTCCCTGGAGGGTCATGACCCCCTAACTCCACAGAAATACTGTGGCATAGAATTATTGCAAAATACACCATTGTCAGATTTCTCTTAGCAATCCAGCCCTGCCTCGTATAGTCCCTGTTTTGAATGATTGTTTCAAAAGAACAACCCCATCACTGCCTGCCAGGAGCAAAGCTGGCTTGTCTGCCACTGCTGTGTCCTAGCACGGCTAAGACACTCCGCTAAGGCTTCCAATCTGTCTAAATGTACATTTTCAGTGGTAGCTGCAACCCTTTCACGTCTGTTCCTAAATTTTTCCATTACGTGTTAAAATACTAAGTGCCCCAGTCTACACCAGGTCACGCATTCTTTTTAAAGATGCTTCTTGGGAAGTTTGTACTTGTTAGTCTTATGTAACATGCTGAGAATTTTTTTCAGAGAGATAAATTGAGTAAAATCCCAGCTTAGAATATCCTTTAAGGCAGGTCCAAAGATGGGAGTGAATTACACTGTGTTACCTACACCACACACACACACACACACACACAGAGACACCTTTTCTCTTATTCTCTCTCTATTCCACAGTGTTACATAGAATATGGAGCTTGGTTATTTTTCTGAAGTCACAACTCTGTCCAGATCACTGGACATGGATCCTCCTGGCAACTCCTCGTGAGCAATGCCTTCTCCCTCCATTTCATGTTCAAATCCTACAGTGCCAGTGTCCCCTTTGTCGGTGAAATTCTCAGCAGCAGGTGGGAGGTGGAGAGGGGCAGAGGGAGAGGGAGAGAGAGACCATCATGTAGACTCCATGCTCCATGTAGAGCCTGATGTGGAGCTTGATCTCACGACTCTGTGATCATGACTTGAGCTGAAACCGAGAGTCTGCTGCTGAACTAACTGAGCCACACAGGCACTCCCCCCACCACTGCCACAAAACTTTCTCTTATTCGTCTGCCACCCTCTCTACCTTCCCTTAAGCAAGTTGTGATATTTTCCCCCTCTGAATGGCCAAAATAGTGCCTGGTGAATTCCAAAACACACTTTGTACCCATGCTAACTCTTATTATGTGCACATTTTACTTCTTTCTACAGGACCCCAAGATCCTGTGAAAATAAGAACCTCGGTGATAAGAAAAAGATCAAAGAAAGAGATGAACAACAAAAGACGAAGAAAGTAAAATAAAAAGAGGGATGAAGGTAAAATAGTCTATTTTGAGTATATAGTGACATTACAGAACGTAGTCTCATTAATCTGTAATTAATCAGTAGTGTCATTAATCTGTCTGCTTTGCTTATAAGAAAAGTAGTAGTGCTATTTTAAGAATAATTGCTGGTGGGGTGCCTGGGTGGCTCAGTGGGTTGAAGCATCTGCCTTTGGCTTTGGTCGTGATCCTGGGGTCCTGGGATCTGGCCCCACGTTGGGCTCTCTGCTCGGCGGGGAGCCTGCTTCCTCCTCTCTCTCTCTCTCTCTGCCTGCCTCTCTGCCTACTTGTGATCTCTATCTGTCAAGTAAATAAATAAAATCTTTTAAAAAAATAAAAAGAGTAATTGCTGGAGCACCTGGGTGGCTTAATCATAATCATTAAGCATCTGCCTTCAACTCAGGTCATGATCCTGGGGTCCTCAGATTGAGCCCCGCATGGGGCTCTCTGCTCAGCAGGAAGCCTGACTCTCCCTCTGCCTCTGCCCCTGCTTGTGTTCCCTCTCTCCCTGTCTCTCTCTCCTTGTCAAATAAATAAATAAATAAATAAGTAAAATATTACAAAGAATTGCAGTTTCTTCAACATCAAATACTCCTAGAAAAAGTGAAAATAGTTGCTATATAAATACAATTCACTAGGCTAAGTAAATGCATATACACCTCCTCTTACAGATGTGTGAGGTCTAAATTAATATCAAGTTCTAATAGGTAAGGAAGCTGAGGCTGAGAAAAGTTACTCACTGGCCAGTGTCACAGAGCTTCTAGAAGACAAATCCGGATTACAAACCTGCTCTATCTGACCACAGACCACAGTGGTGCAGGCCTGGATGGGCCGAACAGGTAGGTGCCCGCAACTGAGACTCCCCGGTTTGGTAATTAATGTCTGTGCAGCTCACCCCACAAGCACAGCGTCTCCATGTTGCTGTGAACACCTCTCAAAGCTCCATCCCATCAAATTCACACCAAGGAACTAAGGAAGAAACACTTTTCCTCCTGAGAACCTTTGAATTTTTAAAGGGAATATGAGGCTAGGTCCCCGACTAAACAATATAATTAATATTAGCAATGGGGCCCAAGGGATTTAATGGAATTTTAATCTGGGATGGGCATTTCCTGAACAGTGAGAGCGGATGAGACAGTGTCTCGGATGAGTCCAAACAACGGCCATGCGACTGACAACAGGCCTGCCCCACTATGCATGAGTGCATTGTCTTTGTAGAAACTTTGAAGCAAGACTGTTTGGAAAATGGATAAATCATTCAAAGGTGTCCTGTGTTTCATCAGACAGTTTAAATAGAACCTATATACTCAGTATGGTGAACTTGAACGTGATTGTTGTTTCAGAGCAAAAGACATTACCCCAGTTTGCTGGTGGAGTAAACAACGCGATCTTCAATTTATTCCGATTTTAAAGGGACCAAGCAAACGTCTCCTGAGGAATTAACTTCTTTTTACCCCGCTGCTATACACGGTAGGTTTTTGAAAGACAATAGTTGTAGTTGTTGCTATCGCTGTGGTAATTAACTGGATACTTCTTTTTTTTTTCCCCCTGTGTAAAAATAGGACACTTTGTAATTAGTGTGGAGACTTGGGTAAGATAAATGTCAGAGAAAATGTCAGTTTAGAAAAATAACGAGATATTTTATAAAATATCTACTATGTGAAAGTGGTCATGAATTTATCACTTTGATTGGGTTTTGATTGTGCTCTGTGCAGTTTTCTACTTCTCTGTCCACACTAGCATGTCCAGCCGACTTGTTACGTGTGCATGTTTGTTTTTCCTTCCCATCTCACTCTGATGTTGTAGCTGTTACATTTTAAATTACTGCTGGAATGTGTGCAGCAAAACTAAACAAAATATGGGGCTAATTCCTTGCCTTCAACACAAGACACGTTTCCTAACATATATTTGTGTATCAACCGATATTTGCACATTTACTATTTGAAAATCATGGTTACATATGGTGAGGACCAAAAAAAGTATCTTATTTCAACAAATTTATGATGCTATCTCTTTTAAGATGCAACGTTATTTTATATATGATTTAAAAGGAAAAAGATATTAATTAGGTGTCATTAATAGTAAGAAACATCATGATTTCAATTATGTGAAAATGTGAAGTGGTGTATGCCAGTGAAACATGGTACGTACTGCTTCCCTAGAGAAATAAATTCAGTGTCTAGTTAAGAGAACAGTTAATCTTTAAGAAAGGCATCTTTGTACATTTTTACCACAGAAAAAGACAAGATGATAATTGATATGAAATTGTATAGGGTTTACAAAGCTATTTAAAGAGTCCAAATGTGGCTCCTTCTTGGAAAAATTAAATGCTGTTGGAGAAGAGATCGTCATAATCAGAAATATACTTTAGAGCATTTGTCTGGGTTCAGCATGAAGAATAAATTCGGGTCGGGGAAACTTGTGGAATCAGGAAGCTACTGAAAACACAAAACTTAAGTAATGGGGGCCTGATCATAAGTAAAGGCAAAAAGATTAAGCAGAACTTTGCCATGAACAAATTGATAGATACAGATGCTAGTGAATAAAGAGGGGTTGAAATTATTTCATTATACGTGACGCTCAAATTTGGAATTTGTGTAGGTGGGCTGGTATATTCCTTGTGAATAAATGGAGGGGATAAGACGGAGACCATGATCATGGATGTTGAGGTGTTGTACTTAAGATGTGGGCAGCACTACTGATGGGCCCCCTAGATTGTGCTGGAAATGTGGACTTAAAGCACAAAGAAAGTCAGGCTTATGTTATAACTTAGAAATCATGAGAACAGAAGAATGATGCCTTTTCTGCCTCTTCCTCCCAGCAAGTAGAAGGTAAAATACATAGTTGACCCCATATTTTGGCCACATATGTGCCAGCCACTCAAGGGCACCCACTGGATGTGACCCTAGATAGAATTTGATATGGCATATCTCCAGATCTATGTGTATATATATATTCAATTAGTTGACTTCGAGAAAATGAATTAATAAACCATAAAAAGGTGTGTTTTCAGGTTGTTTGTAATTTAATGTAAAGAGCAAATACACCATATATAACACAATATAAGAAAAATGCAAGCAGTGGGATACCAAATTTATAAGCAAAATGTTCTTACTCGTTCAGAAGACTGAGAAATGTCTATGGCTGTATTGAACGCTTACTCCACCCAAAGAAGTTCTTCAGAGTAGGAGAATTTGAGGTGGCTCACTCACATACGTGGCCAACTCTTGATTCGGGCTCAGGGTCATGATCTCAGGGTCCTGGGAGACAGCCTTGTATTGGGCTCCCTGCTGAGCAGGGAGTCTCCTTGAGGATTCTCTCTTGCTCTCTCTGTCTCTAACATAAATAAATAAACATTAAAAAAAAAAAGAGGAGAATTTGACTTCTTCAGTAAACCCTGATTAAATTATTCAAAAGCGAATATTGTTGATGTTTGATTTCATAGCTTTGAAAAGCTCAAATCATAAAAAGAATAAGACAAAAACAGTTCACTATCTCACAATAGTGAAATAACCATGGATTCCCTTTGTTCCATGCTGCTTTTTAAAGATGGATTTTATGGGGCGCTTGGGTGGCTCAATGGGTTAAGCCTCTGCCTTCGGCTCAGGTCATTATCCCAGCATCCTGGGATCGAGCCCTGCATCAGACTCCCTGCTTGGCGGGAAGCCTGCTTCTCCCTCTCCCACTCCCCCTGCTTGTATTCCCTCTCTCACTGTGTCTCTCTCTGTCAAATAAATAAAATCTTAAAAATAAAAAAATAAAGACAGATTTTACTATATTTGTGTTACCTAACTTCATTTTACTATTTAATATTAAGTCCTAAGCATTTTCCAAGTCAAAGACAGCAATATGTTCTGTTCACACAATAATCTATCATGTAAACACATTCTATTTTACCTAAACACTTATTGTTACATTTTGTGATGTTTCTCAATTTCTTTATTACAGGTAATGCCCCAATGGCTTGTCAAATTAGTTTCTTAGGATACATTGCTATCAGTCATTGTACCATGAAAAAGACAAACAATCTGAGAGCTTCTGATAAACATCACAAAATAACTTTCTAAATAGATTATGAGAAATATATGATAGTATTTGAGTGTGAGAGTGCCTGCTTCAATGTACTCTTATTTTGTTTGATATTTTTACTTCCATTATGAATATTTCATGATTGGAATGAGGAAAAAATCACCTCGTATTTTAAAACTATGAATTTCATTAACTCGAAAGATTAAACATCTTTCTAATAATCTGTTATCTATATGCATTTCCTCTTTTAGATCTTCTGTTTAATACAATTATATTGAGATTTATGTCTACACACTGGAGTCTAATTTCTTATTGTATGATTTCATTATAGATAAAAAATAGTAATCCTCCATATATTTCCTTGAAATATGTTTCTGATGATATTTTTTATGGTTATCAAATTATTTAAACTGGAGTAAATCAACTCTCTTAACCTTTCAGTTTTTGGTTTTTTCTACTTTCTGGAGCTGTCAAATCCTTTCCAGATCCAATGATCCAATACAAAGTACACAATTTATTTTATTTTTGAAATAATTTCCTAATTCTTTTATTCTTTGATCTTTCTGAGATTTGTTTTATTAAAGAATAATGATGAATCAGTAAGCACCATTTATCAAATAACTCCCTTATCCCTTTCACTTTGGGACTTCTCCATTAGGACACAATACCCGAGCACACATCTACTCAGCTCTACATCTGGGCCCCTTCTTCTGTTCCATTCATGTGGCCACATGGCATGGCTACATGGCAAAACCAAACTTATTGAATTGTTTGGGCTTTAAAATTTGTTTAGCCTCTCCATCCAAATTCATCATAAAAACATACATATTAGTTTTTCTAAAACTATCTCAGTCAGTGGCATTTTGGCTTCTTTCCATATACATTAGTCATTACAAATACACTGCTATTTCACATATTTTGATGCTACCGCATTTGGATTTTTTTCCCTCTATTTAATTACCAAAAGCATGAATGGAAGTTTTTGAATGTTGCATAGTTATCCTTTACCTCATAAACTTAGTGACTAATTTATTATTTTAACTAATTATCTTTGTTTTTATTAAAAATTTATTATTTGAGAGGGAGAGAGAGAGCGAGTGAGCATGACCTGGGGGAGGGGCAGAGTAAGACAGTATCAAGCAGACTCCCCACCAAGCATGGAGCCTGACGTGGAGCTCTGTCCCATGACCCTGAGATCATGACCTGAGCCAAAACCAAGAGTCAGAGGCTTAAACTGACTGAGCCACCCAGGTGGCCCTCCTATTTTTAAAAAAATGTTTTTGAAATGTTTTTCTTCCTTCCAAAAATGATTTCCCATTCTTTGTTTTATTTATCATTGCTTTATTGCATTGACCAGTAATTCCTGAGTAACTCCTGAAAAATTGTGATAACTGGTAGCCTGCTTTTCTTTACGATTTTAATGAGAAAACTGTTAGAGTTTCAGAGGTGAAAATGCTAGCTGTTGGCTATTGGTTTAAACCAAGTAGTCTATCGCTTATATAAGTATTTATCTTATAGCTTGAAGTTTGTACCTTTTGACCACTTTCAACCATGCCTCTCATTTCTAGTAACCACCAATCTTACTTCTTTTTTATGAGTTTGTGGTTTTCTTTTCTTTTTTTTTTCTTTTTTAATGCCACGTGTAAGTAAGACCATTCAGTATTTATCTTTCTTCGACTTATTTCACTTAGTGTAGAGCCGCCAAGGTCTATCCATGTTTTCACAAATGTTAGGATTTCCTACTGTTTTTATGGCTGAGGAGTATTTTACTGTGTATATACACACACTTTTATACATATTATTTTTCCATTCATCTGCCAATGGGCACTTAGGTTGTTTCCATGTCTTGGGTATTGTAAATAATACTGCGGTAAACTTGGGAGTGCAGATATCTCTTCAACATACTAATTTGTTTCCTTTAGATACATATCCAGAGGTGACTTGCTCAATCACATAGTATATCTATTTTTAGTTTTTTGAAGAACCTCCATGTTGTTTTCCACAGTGGCTGCACCAGTTTGCATTCCCACCCACAGGGCACGAGGGTTTGCTTTTCTTTTCTTTTTTTTTTTTTAAAGATTTTATTTATTTATCTGACAGAGAACACAAGTAGGCAGAGAGGCAGGCAGAGAGAGAGGAGGAAGCAGGCTCCCTGCTGAGCAAAGAGCCCGATGCGGGACTCGTTCCCAGGACCCTGAGATCATGACCTGAGCCGAAGGCAGCGGCTTAACCCACTGAGCCACCCAGGCACCCGAGGGTTTGCTTTTCTTTACTTCCCCAGAATTTGTTATCTCTTGTCTTTTTGGTAATAGACATTCCAAAAAGCATGAGGTGCCATCTTATTGCGATTCTGATCTGCATTTACCTAATGATTAGTGTGTCTATTTCCATTTGAATATCTTCTTTGGCAAAATGTTTAGTCAGGTTTTTTGCTCATTTTCTAACTGGATTATTATTATTATTATTTTTCTGCTATTGAGTTGTGTGAGTTCTTAATATATTTTGGATATGAACCCCTCATTAGATATATGATTTGCAAATATTTTCCCCATTCAGTTGCTTTTTCATTCTGTTGATGATTTCCTTGCTGTGCAGATGCTTTTTAGTTTGATAGGTTTTAGTAGTTCCACTTATTTTTAATTTTGTTGCTTATCCTTAGTGTGTCATATTTTAAAAAAAAAATCATTGCCAAGACCCATGTATGAAGCTTTTAAAAATATGTTTTCTATTAGGAGTTATATAACTATCATTAACACTGCTGTATGGTATATCTGAAAGTTTAGTAGATCCTGGAAGTTCTCGTATAAGAAAAAAATTATTTTGTAACTATATGAGGTGATGGGTATTAGCTAAACTTACTGTGGTAAAAATATTTAACATATTTTTCTTGTGACTGTCATGATATTTCATATTACTGTATTTCATAATATTAAAAATATCTACTCATTTCAAAGAAAAATCAAATTTGGTAATTATAGATTATTCTGCTAATTTCATTTAATTATTTTACTTATAACCTTTTTATCTATGTCCATAAGTGAACATATTTATTTTGTAGCTATCATTTTAGATTTTGATATCAATATTATAGCATATTCAGAACATGGATTATTTAGCTTTTTGTCTATTCTTTTACTTTGGAAGCATTTTCTTTTCCTTTTTATGTCAGTAAAGTCAGAAATGTATATGTTTGAAGAGGTCATCTATAAAAGATTTTAATTCTAAAGCCCTATGTTGACAGAATTATTTTATAGATATTTATTATATTACAATTACTTTAATAAGATTTTCTGGCTGCTACCAACCTTCTAAATAACATTAAAAAATTGAGAGAAATTAAATAAAATTTCGTAATTCTATCTAATCTATGTCATCTCTCTGTCTACCTATCTAGCTATACATCTATTTATGCAAATGTGCTCTGTATGTTACATAAAAATTTGTAATTTACTTTATATCCTTTGAGCAACTCTTCCATTTGCATTTGAATTTAGAAGAAATTTGTAGCAGTTATTTTTAAAAATATTTATTTTATTTATTTAAGAGAGGGAGAGTGTGTATGAACAGGGGAGGGGCAGAGGGAGATGGAGGAGAAAAGCAGACTCCCTACTGGGCACAGAGATCATGACCCAGAGATCATGACCCTGAGATCATGACCTGAGCCCAAATCAAGAGTTGGCCTTCTGATTGACTGAGCCACCCAGGCACCCCAGCAGTTATTTTAACTTAGCTCTATATTTGAGATATTTCCACGTTCTTCATATCTTAAACTTTCATGTCATTATAACTCCAATGATGCATTTTACGTTTTGGTTTAAAAGTGTCCATAAGTTACCTTTTATTAATGGTTTATCAATAGTATGACTTTTCAGGTCTTGCGTGCATAAAAATACATCTGTGTCTGAAGACAACGCCATGTTTTTGTCCTTTTCTGTCCTTACGTGTTTCTTTAACTTGTTTGTTTCCACAATATATTAAATTGTCTCAATGTGCTTAGGTACATACTTACCTTTTTTTTCTTCCTCCAGTAACAATTTTAACTTATTTATAGCCTATTTAATGTTTTACCATGGGAAAACTGGAAACCAAATGTCATTATGTTATATGAGGTTTATACTTACTTTAAACAAAAATGTAACCTAAGACTGGCTTCCCAAAATTGTTACAACATGGCCGTACTCTGCCCTCATAATCACAGAGGAACAGAACTCTGTGAAGCAGGCCCGTTATGTTCTTACAAGAACAGAATTAAATTGTGTGACCAGACAAGGATTTCAATTACACTACTTAGAATTCCAATGGAATTTTTCTTCCTCTTGGAGTTTAAAGCAAAAGTCAAATACCAGTCTTCCTCAAGATTCACAAGGCTGATTCAGGTTGTCTGGCATTTTTAAAATCTCTATCACAATAGCTGTGATGACTTCAACTTCAGTCCTCCTGGACTTCTCTAGATTGTCACCAAGTTCTAGACAAGGAATGCTAACTGTTGGGGCCTTTTCTGCATCCTTTCCAGAAGAGGCTTGCAGCTGTGTTCCACAACATTGCTTCGAAGTGCACTGAGTTCTGCAGGCAAGTTCACATGGGACTGCACTTGATTAAGAGCCCACACTAGCAAATTCAGGTGGATACTTATCTTTATTCAGTATATCATCCGATAAGATCATCATTTCCCGACTATACGCTCAAGCTTTTTCTTTTTGACTTGAACACACTGCTTATATACATACTAGAAACTGAATAACTTTTAAAAATAACAGATTGGTATATCTGGATTATTTCTGTCCCTTCCCTTATACAGAAACTCTAATTATTTGAGGCTATGCCATAATAAGTTCTTTCTTGGTAACCCGAACATTTAGTAGAATGTTCCATATGGCTGTTATTTTCTTACAACTTAGAAAATAAGAGGAAATTTCCTAATATTTTCTTCTTTTTCCTCATTTCTAGAGGTCTGTTCTTTGTCTCAGGCTTTATGCAATATTTCTTTTCTTTTGAGCTGCAGTTATTTCTTTATCACAACTATCTCTACCAATGGAGACTACGTTTGAGTTTATTTTCACCCACTCTGTTCCGGTGCTTCTTCATAGGTAGAACTGAAAAGCAGAATAATGTGTCCAGTTCTGAATCCTCAAATTCCCCACTGACATTTCTCTGACTGCTTTTTTGCACAGCTGAATGTCTCTCAAGTCACTCATCTTCTGCTCCTGATTATGGACAGTAGAACAGGACAAGGCCACCTGTGGTCTCCCTCCATTAAGTGAATTATGTGCTATTGCATGGAAGTCACAAGTCCTGCATGCAACATGCAGAAGCAAACCTTTTATTTCCTGTCATGTCTTCTCATTGAGATGGAAGCCTCTCAGTGGATGCTGAAAGACATTGAGGTTGTTAGGTTGAGGAGGAAGGTTTGGCAGGACGGTTTGATGTTCTGCTGGATTTTCTGACTGATATAGATTTCTGTTCTTCAACTGAAGGATACGAGTAGGGAAGAGGCTGATATTCTCCTGCCTGCCTCTTTGTCACTGGTAGATGTCTCTCCTTATCTGTAGGGTATATGCTCCAAGACTCCCAGTGGATGCCTGAAGCCATGGATAGTACCAAAACTTATACATGCTATGGGTGTTTTCCTCTACACACATACCTATAATAAAGCTTAATTTATAAATTAGGCATGGTGTGAGTTTTTTTTATTTTAATGATTTTTATTTTTTTATTTGAGAGAGAGAGAGAGACCATGTGTGAGCGCCACACATTTGATTTTGGGTGTATTA
>NC_081557.1:102549366-102575007 GCF_022355385.1 Mustela nigripes
ACCATGTGTGAGCGATCACAAGTTGGGGGAGGGGCCATGGGAGAGGGCGAGGCTGACTCCCCACTAAGTGGGGAATCCAGTGTGACTCTGGGCTAAGGACCCTGAGATCATGACTGAGCCCAAGGCAGATGCTTAACCAACTGAGCCCCCCAGGTGCCACAGGCATGGTATGTGATTAACAGCAATGACTAATAATAAAATAGAACAATTAACAATATACTATATTAAAAGTTATGTGAAGGTGGTCTCTCTCTGCCCCCCAAAATATTTTATTGTACAGAACTCCTTTTTCTTGTGATATTATATGTTAAAGCGCCCATGTGACAGGATGAAGTAGGCTAAGGCAGACATTGTGAAGCAGCATGAGGCCACTGTTGACCTACAGATGATATGTCAGAAGGACCATCTACTTCCAAATGACAGTTGACCTCACGTAATGAAATCACAGAAAGCCATAGATGGAGAGATTGGCTACTGTATTCTGTATCACTGAAAGCAGGGTTTGCTTTACGACTGAATTTCTCAATCTGTCTTGATATTATTGGAAATTGCTCCCAAAACGTAATATCTTCTTGTTTTTATTAGTTTTGACAGCTGCTATATCCCTTGACTTTTTCCGTTTCTGTAAATAGTTTAAGAAGTTGGGAGGAGTAAATTGCAGAATGTTAGTTTACGGTCATCTTTACTTGCATTTCCATCACAGGCAGAGGAAACAATATGAGCTAAGTCAGAAATGTGAGAAAATGGGAAATGGCTAGATTTTTGGGAAATGGCTAGATTCTAGGAGTTATACAATTTTATTATCGATTGTGAAATGGGGAGCCATCAAAATTTTTCACCTGAAACTTGGCATTATGAAGCTGTTATTTAATAAAAATTGCTCAGACCACAATGGGTAGAATGAATCCAACATGCCAAGGACCGCTTTTGAGGTACATGTCATAGTTCAAGGGAAAGGGGATTCTGGGCAGTGTAAAATGGAGACATTAACTAAAGTATGGAGATTTAGGAGTCAGATTGCAAAATGGTTAGTTGTCATAGTGAGACTGTTTGCTCACTTACTAATTCAGCCACTTAGAGCCATGTGATCCTGTGTGCCTCTTAATATCTCCGGGTCTCAGAATTGAGGGCAATTATTGCACACTCTTTACAAGGCTCCTAAATATGCCAATAATACTAACTTAGTAAATTTAAGCTATTATTATTACTCACATTTTATCTTCCAGAAAATCAGCTCGCCAGGAGGAACAGTAACAAAGGAAGAGATCAACCTCCTGAACACCGAGCTTTGTACGGAAAAGGTGTAATAAACATGCATCTGCCTGTTTCCTGCCCAACCCGTAAAGCTATGCAGGAAATAGCCTCCAATCAGCATTAGTGGGCTGGAGACCCCATTTTGTTCTTCCTAAACGTAAATATCACTTAGAGGTGTTACCATCTGATTCCTAGTTTGTTTAAATGTAATTGGTTTGATATGTGAATATACTGAGTAATTCTTTTCCTCTTAAATTCTGAAAGATAAATCCCGTGTTTACTTTACAAGCACTGACTCTACCTGTGAGCTACTATGTTTTTGCTGCTTTTTCGTGTGTGAATTCAAAAGCTTTGATTTCTCAGTGAATCTGTTATGCTAACAAAGGTGTTTTCATTTGTGTGTTTTTCATTAACTTATAAAGATGAGAAAAATGGAACTGTATTAGTATAGTACCTCATTTGTTTAATTATTTGTAATAAGTAATTGGAAGGCATGTAAATGAATATGTCTTCCCTATTAGAGGCAAGTGGAAAGCTTCTTCTACTAAAATTAAACACTCTCTGGCATACTTCTTAAAACAGCAAAGATATAATCTTGGAATTTCTCTTTATATTTCATTACTCGGAGAGAGATCAGTAAATGTTAGAAATTAGGGCATACCTACCTTATGAAATCAAGAATTTCTCTTGCCAGGGCACCTGGGTTGCTCAGTCAGTTAAGCATCTGACTTTTGATTTTGGCTCAGGTTGATGAGGGAGCAGGAGGCTGGCTGAGGACAAAGCAAGAGCTGGCGCCTTGCACCCCCCCCCTTCATCCGCTCCCCTCCCTAGGTGTAGCATTCCTCAGGCACCTCTGACTGCCATAAAATGATAAATAGTTAACTTGCTGAGATCACAATCCTACAAGACAGGAGTCTCCCTTGGTTTGCAAATGTCCTTGAGATTTACAAACAAAGAAGTTACCTTATCAATAGCCCAATTTCCAAAGACACAGAACTCAGTTCCTCAAGCCTAATGTCACCCTCCCCTCCATAAAAACCGAAGGAGGTGGAGGTAGAAGGAAAAGTAAATAAAGTTAAATTTCTTCTAAACCTAAATCTCATTAACAAGGATGCTTGATAGCAGGAATGTAACATTCCACCAGGAGACTCTCAATTGTCCTTACTTGATAGCAACTAAGCCTTCAATATCCTGATAGTATTCTTTGCCCCAATAGCCCTTCTGAACACCCCTTTGTCCTCACCTACCCAACTCCTGTGTATATAACCAACCACTCCTAACAACCCGGGGCAGCCGCATCTCCGCCTGCCCACGGGCCCTGTCCCCGTGCTCTAATAAATCACCTTTTGCACCAACAACGTCTTAAGAATTCTTTCTTTAGTCGTCGGCTCCGAACCTCCTCACCCCACCGAAACTGACTTAGGTTCTGGGACTTCATCAAGATCATAATCTCAGGGCTGTGAGATGAAGTCCCTTGGGTGCCTGTGAGATGAAGACATTGGGTCCCTTCATGGGCATGGAGGAGCCTGCTTGGGATTCTTTCTCTTCCTTTTTCTCTGCCCCTCCCTCCCATTCTCTCTCTCTCCCTTTCTTAAAAAAGAAAGGAAGGAAGGAAGGAAGAAAATAAGATAAAAGAAAAAATTTCTCTTGCCTTTTAGAATTCTGATGTCTCACCTTGGTCCAGGAATTACAGCTATTAATTTAGTTCAACATGTTAAAAGAATACGTGTTTTTTGCCATTTAAAATGGAGTCTGATTCATTGCCACAAGAAATGAAGCTGCGTCTGCATGAGATAATCAGTCTGTCCAGTGTTTCTGGAGCAGAGTGCAAGTCTGTGCAAAGCACAAGAATTCTCAGGGAACAGAAGCTACATTTCATTAATATTGGTAATGTTAACATTTAAACAAGCTAGCAATTATTAAGTACTTATCATATGCCAGGCATTGGTCTAACTTATTTCATCTCCATGATTATGAAATAAGTGTTGTTATTTTCTTTACTAAACAAAGGAAGAGACTCAAAGTCTTGTTCAGACCACACAGACAGTAAATGGGCAATTTTAACAAACACTCTGATTCAGAACTGGGACAGAAGCACCACAGAAAAATTCCTAATAATTCACATGTGCAAACAGATTTAATCACAAGAATGCCTCCTTGAAGACGATGGAGTTTGAAAAGCTATCATCGCTGTGAGGGAGAAAGACACCCATCCTTTCTCCAATTCAAAAATGCTAAGTAGGAAAACAGCTATTTTACTCAGCAGACCAGAAGGACAAAAATTTAAATATTTAATAATGGGAAAGTATAATTTGGTTTTGATACGACACAGTAGTATGTTACAAGCAAAAGATAGAGCGATTATTTAAGTGATTTTTAAAAGATTTATTTGTCAGAGAGAGAGAGAGAGCGCGCACAAGCAAACAGAGTGGCAGGAAGAATTAGAGGGGAAAGCCGCCTCCCTGATGAGAAAGGAGTCTGATGTGGGACCTGGTCCCAGGACTCTGGGATCATGATCCAAGCCGAAGGCAGCCACTTAGCTGACTGAGCCACTCAGGCACCCCTATTTAAATGATTTTTTAAAAATAAACTTTCTTGAGGCAGAACTGGTAAATAATATATTCACTAATTTTAAATGTGTGATTTAGTTCAACTTCTCACTTCTGGCAACCACTAATACGCTGGGTCTCTATAGCTTTTCCTGTCGTAGGATTTCATATAAATGGAGTTATATACTGTATACAGTTCTTCGTTTCTTACCATAATTTGTGGACATTGACCTCTGTTGCTGTATGTGTCAGGAATTTCTTCTTTGTATTTCTGAGTAGTACTCCATCATAAAAGCACACTTTAAGTTATTTACCCACTCACAGTTTGAGAGACATTTAGGGTAGCACCAGTATTTTACTATTATTTATAAAGCTGTTTTGAACTTTTGAATACAAGTCTTTGTATGGGCATGGGTTTTTATGTCTATTTGATAAATAACTAGGAGTGAGATTTCTTGGTCACAAGAGAGGTATATAGTCAACTTTATATACAACTGTCAAATGGTGTTGCAAAAAGAATGTACCATTTCGTAGCCTTATACAGATGTTAGGACGTAAATATCCTAACAGTTTCTCATTTGGGATTATTCAAATGTAAATTTTAGCCATTTTAGATTTACAGAGATTCCTCATTGTGATTTTTTCCTAATTGTTATGTTAAGCATCTTCTTTTTATCCTTAGTTATAATTTTGTAGCTCTTTTTTATTAAGAGACTTATTGAGATATGATTTATGTACATTAAAAGTCACCCAGTTGGGAGATACAATTCAATGGCTTTCACTTTATTTACAGAATTGTACAAATGTTGCCATCATCTAATTTTAGAATATTCTTATCATCCCCTAAAGGTTAGGCAACTCCTAATTCTTTCACCTTCTCTACAGATTCACCTAACCTGGACATTTCATATAAATGACATCATAGAATATATGGTCTCTTCTGACTAGCTGACAACTTTTCCGTTTAGCGTAAGGTTTTTGAGCTCTGGCTATTTTTCAGAGTGGATCGTTACACCTGAACTTTCTTTTCAGATATGCTGGTTTCCTTTTTCTTTTTCTGTTTTTCCTTTTTTCTCTCTTTTTTAACAGGACAACTTATTTCCTTATTTTTATTATTTTTAAAGATCTTATTTAGTTATTTGAGAGACAGAGAGGGAAAGGCAGAGAGAGAGGGAAAAGCAAGTTCCTTGCTGAGCAGGGGGCCTGAGATGGGGCTCTACCGCAGGACCCCAGGATCATGACCAGAACTGAAGGCAGATGCTTAAACGACTGAGCCACCCAAAAACTCTAAGAGTTCTCTATCTATTCTGGGTATATGCCCTTTATCAGATACATATTCAATAAATACTTTCTCCTAATGCATGGCATGCCTTTTCATTTTCTTAATAATGTCTTGTGAGAAAGAGGCATTTTTAATTTTGATGAAATAAAATTTTCCATTCTTTTGCCTATGGTTTGTGATGTCCATGTCCTATATAAGAACATAAGCTAAACTCAAGGTCACAGGTATTTTTTGTTTTGTACATGAAATTGTATGCTTCCACTTATAATATTTAGGTCTACTGTCTCTTGTAAATTAAGTTTTATATTTGGTGTGAGAAGTAGGTCAAGGTTTACCTTCTTTTGCACATATGTGTTCAATTCTGTCAGAATCATTGGTTGAAGAAACTCCTTTCCCATCGAATTACTTTTACTCCTTGTTTGAAAATCAGTTGATCAAATGTTTGTCTCTATTTCTAAACTCTGTTCTTTTTCCTTCGATCTGTAGGTCTATCCTTATACCAACAGCACACTTATGGTTACCATAAATTTATAATGTGTCATGAAATGAGAGGTATAAGGGCTTCAACTTTCTTCTGCTTTTACAAAGGTATTTTGGCTATGCTACTTTCTTTTGTTTGCATATACATTTAACAAGGGCTTTTTAATTTCTGCAAAAACAAGCCCGTCAGGACTTTGATAGGGATCACACTGAATCTATCGTCCACTTTGGGGAGCTTCCAGTTAACGACGCTTAGTCTTCAGATTACTGAACATGGTATAACGTCTAGATTTCATCTTCAGGTATATGCAGTATTTTGTGGTTTTCATTGTATATATTTTACACATTGTTAAATTAATTCCTAAATATTTCCTATTTTCATTTGTAATTGTAAATAGTATTTTTTTTTAATTCCAATTTCCATTCTTCACTGTTCAGATATAGAAACAGCTGAATTTTTATTTTGACCTCACATGCTGTATCATGACTGAACTTGATATTTCTAGTTTCTTTCTCATATATATATATATCACAATTCTCTTCATAAACATGGCATCTGTAATTAAACAGTTTACCTCCTCCTCTCCCATCTGTAAGCCTTTTATTTCCTCTACTTCCTTACTGCATTAACTACCTCCTCTATTTCAGAGTGGAATAAGTGATGTGAGCAGACATGTAATGTTTTCAGTCTTAGAGGGATAACATTCAGCTTTTACCATTAATTATGTTAGCTGGAAGATTTTCTCTTTTTCTCATTTCTTTTCTTTTTTTTTTTAGCTGTAGGATTTTCATACATGCTTTGATTAGGTTGAGGGAGTTCCCTTATTTCTAGTTTGCTGCTGGTTTTTCTATCATTCTAGTCATGAATAGGTATGAAGAAATATCTTTTACATCTATTGAGATAAATATTTTTTTCCTTTTCAATGTATTAATATGGTGAATTACATTATTTAAATTTCAAATGTTATGAAAGCCAGGTATCCTGAGATAAACATCTGGATTTGAGGTTCTAAAGTACTGTTAAATTTATCTGCATCTAAGCTAATGAGGGATCTTTTCTTTTCTTGCAATGTCTTTGGATTTTTCCTATCAGGATATTTCTAACCTCATAAAATAAGCTGGGGAGACTGTTTTCTGAAAAATTTATGTAAAACCATTATTATTCCTTTCACAACTGTTTGGCAGAAACCACAATGGACTTATCTCAGCCTAGAATTTTCATTGGGGACAATCTTTTTTTTTTTTTTTTTAAGATTTTATTTATTCATTTAACAGAGAGAGATCACAAGCAGGCAGAGAGAGAAGGGGAAGCAGGCTCCCGACTGAGCAGAGAGCCCAATGTGGGGCTCGATCCCAGGACCCTGAGATCATGACCTGAGCTGAAGGCAGAGACTTTAACCCACTAAGTTACTCAAGCTCCCCAACTGGGGACAATCTTTTAAGATAGATTCAATTTCTCTAATAGATAAAAGGTTTTCTGGGTTATAGTTTTCTCCTTGTGTGAGCTTTGGCAGTTTGTGTCTCATAAGGGATTTGTACATTTCATCTTCATTATTGATAATATTCTATATATATCTTTTGATGTTTATAGGATCCGTGGTGATGTTTGTAGTATTTGTAATTTGTGTCTTCTTTGTCCTTATCAGTACGACTTAAAAGAATTTATAAATTTTTTTTTTAAAGGAATTTATAAATTATAATCATCTTTGCAAAGAACCAGCTTACGATTTTGTTTTTTTTCCCTGTTGTTTCTGCTTTTATTTCCTTCTTTTCTTTTGTTTTTCAAATCAGCATTTCTTTCTTACTGCTAGCTTTGTGTTTGACTTTTATCCCTTCATTTCCTAAGGTAGAAGATCGTTGATATAAAACCTTTCTTCTTTTTCAATATAAGCATTTAAAATGATAATTATTTTTCTTCTAAGCACTGCCTAGTCTCATCCCACAAATACTGATACCCTGTGTTTTGATTTTCATTGATTTAGAATATTTTTAGTTTTATTTATACTTCCTTCTTCAATTCAATGGATTATATGTAACCCATGTCGTACTGATTAATTTCCAAATATCTGGAGGTTTTTCAGATCTCATATTTTTTTCTTTCTTGTATAATTTCACTTGGTCAGAGAACATATTTTGTACAAGTTCTGTCCATTTAAATTTATTGAGATTTTTCTTGTGGCCCAGAATGTGTTCTAGCCTCATGAATGTTCCCTTTTACTTGAAAAGAATGCATATTTAATGTGATTTTGGGTGGAATATTCTATGAATATAAAGCCCTGAAAACCATGAGAGACTGTGGACTCTGAGAAACAAACTGAGGGTTTTGGAAGGGAGTGGGTCAGGGGTTTGGTGAGCCTGGTGGTGGGTATTAAGTAGGGCATGGATTGCATGGAGCACTGGGTGTGGTGCATAAACAATGAATCTTGGAACACCAAAAAAAAAAAAAAAAGAAAATATATATATATATATAAAGACCTGCAAGTTTATTGATAGTATTTTTCACATCTTATATATCCTTTCTGATTTTCTGGCTAGTTTCTTAATAAGAATTGCGAGAGAGGTATTGACATCTTTATTGTTAATTATGGATTTGTCTAGTTCTCATGAAATTTTGCTTCACATGTTTTGAAGCTCTGTTATGTGGTGCATACACATTTGGAATGATTATGTCCTCTTGAGAAACTGGTCCCTTTCTCTTAGTGAAATTCTCCTCTTTGTCCCTGGTAATATTTCCTGTACTCTGATCTACTTTTTCTAATATTAATATAGTAATCTCAATTTTCTTTTGAGCTTTGTTTTCACAGTATGTCTTTTAAATCCTTTTACTTTTAACTTCTTTGTGTCTTTTTATTTACAGTGGATTTCTAATAGGCCGCATGTAGTACAGTTTTGCTTTTTTATCCAATCTGATAATCTGTGCCTTTTAGTTGGAATGTTTAGATAATTTATATTTAACATAATTATCAATAGGGTGGGTCTTAAGAATTCCTTCTTTAAATTTGTTTCCATTTGTTGTTAGCTGTTCCTTTTAATCTTTTTTCCTATGATTTTATGGACTGTACATTTTCTTAAGATTTCATTTCATCATTTCCACTGCTTTAAGAACTATACTTCTTTAAAAAGAAAAAAAAATTATACCCGGTTGCTTTAGGTTTTATAACGTATTTTTAACTTACCATAATCTACTTTCAAGTAATACGACACTTCATATTAATACAAAAACTTCACCACAGAGTATTTCAAATTCCTTCACCATTCTTCATGCTATGGTGGTTATACATTTTTTTCCTCTGCTTATATTATAAATTCCAAAATACATTACTGTTATATTTGTACTAAATACACAAAAATATTTAAAGATTTAAAAGAGTAACAAATTTTTTTTTTAATGTGCACTCTTGATATCTACAACTTTCAGAACTTGTCATATCTTCTTCTAATTGTATTTCTACTTCTACCGAATTTCCTTCTGCTATCATTTTTCTCCTTCCTGGGGAACTTTAATGGATCTTTCAGTGCAAATTTGTGGAAATGAATTCATTCAGCTTTTGTTTATCTGAAAACATCTTTATTTTGTTTCCATTTTGAAAGACAGTGACATTACTTTAAACTGTAAATAAATTTGGGGTAGAGACATCTTTAAAGTATTCCATTTTCTGACCTAGAATCCTCCTCTCTTTCTATATATATATAAATACTACATATGTTATATATATAATATATTTATATCACATATTATATTGTAATGTGTATTATATATTATATATTTTCTAGGTTTTAAAATATCCACAAAATGTATTATTAAATATATATACTTATATATATTTTATAGTATATTTTATAATTTTTATAAATATATACTCCTAATATTTCTTACCTTTTTATGTTTGTGCCACTGCTATGAATGCAATTATTCTTATACCATCTTTTAACTGGTTATTATTGTCTTAAAGAAAGTTACATTTTAAAAACTTATCTCTTATGTGGCCACTTTTCTCAAGGATGCGGGTGAGTCTGAGGACTGTGTAATAAGTCTGATTCAGTGCAGGAAAGCAGGTAACTGACCCTTCATGAAACAAACCTGTCTGTTGGTGGGATGACAACTCCCATTTCTGGCTGGAGCATATCTTAGATCCCTGAGCCAGGGGCAACCAGCAGCATTAACCACAAGTCTCCCTATATTGACTGTGTAGGAAGTGAACTACTTTGTGAGTTAGAATATGCATATGTAGGGGTATCTGGGTGGCTCAGTCAGATGAGCCTGGGACTCTTGATTTTGGCTCAGGTCATAATCTCAGCATCCTAAGATCAAACCGGAATCAGGGGCTCCAAAGCTGAGCATGGAGTCTGCTTGAGATTCTCTCCCTACCTCTCCCTCTGCTCTGCCCCTGTTCACACACATGCTCTTTCTCTCTCTTTTTAAGATTTTATTTACTTATTTGACACAGAGATAGAGAGAGCAGCAAGCAGATGGAGTGGGTAAAGCAACTCTCCACTGAGCAGAGACCCCAGTGTGGGGCTCGATTCCAGGACTCTGGAATCATGACCTGAGCCAAAGGCAGACGCTTAACTGAAAGAGTCACCTAGGCACCTCTTCATACTCTCTCTCTTAAAAAATAAAATAAAATAAAAATTATTTTTAAAAATATATGCATGTGTCACCCAAATATTCCTTTATCCAGTTCTATGGACTATTTTTGCAAGACTTAACAGGGATTGCTAATATTTGGCCTGAAGGATTTGACTTTCCAAGATGTGATTTTTTTTTCTCTCTCTCTCTCTCTTAGTCTTCATGGATATTTCAATGGAAATTGAGTAAGGATAATTTAGGGCTTCTTAGTTAGACACAATTTAAAACAGGAACTCTCAAATTACCATTGTGTATCATTGAACTAAAGAATAAAGTTTCAAATAAAAAGAATCAGAACACTATTTTCAGGAATTCTATTCAATTATCCGTAGAGTATTCTTATTTATGTCAGTCATCTTTTTTTTTTTTTAATGCTGTGCATGTCATTATGCAAAACATGCATGCTCTTCACTCTTCATAAGCTTTTAGCTTTATATAAGAATACCATCATGGCTCAGTTGGTAAGCATCTGCCTTCAGCTCAGGTCATGATCCAAGGGTCCTGGGATCAAGCCCCACATTGGGCTCCTTGCTCAGCAGAAAGCCTGCTTCTCCCTCTCCCATTCTCCCTGCTTGTGTGCACACTCTCACTGTCTCTCTGTCAAATAAATAAATAAAATCTTAAAAAAAAAAAAAAAAAGAATACCGTTACAGCTTAGTTCTGCAGAGAGCATTCTCCTGAATGTCCAGTCTAAGGAAATTTTCACTGCCATTGCACTACTCAGCTTCATTATTATATTCATTTCTAAATTTATCTACTACACTAATTGTCTACCTGTATTGATCACATCTCCCTTCACTAGACTATAAGCTTCATGAGAACTGGGCTTTGTGTGTTTTGTTCACTTTTGTGTTGTTAATGCCTAAAATAGCATTGTTGAGTGTGTACTGAACAAATGCTTTTTGGATGAATATATATATAGAATGAATGAACTTAATATAAATGCAGTATGTTCCATTACAAGGCAGGAAAAACAAAAAACAAAACACATTAGTTTTGCCAGCGATCTCATGGGGGATATCGCTGATACTCAAAGACATCAGAGGACATGGATTTGAGCTGGACCCTCGGGAATAAGAGTAATTTGTATGGTAGACAAGAGTGGGGTTAGTCATTTCTTAGGTCAAGTTCCCTCAAAGCCAAGCATAAGGCAGGTACTGGGGGACATGTGATTTGTCAAAGGAGTCCTTCTGTGGAAAATCCCATAAATAGTGAGAGAGCAGAATAGGGAAGGGGAAGGAGCCCATCGAGGTGTGGTCTCCAGTGAAGTCTAGCCTTGACACATACATGGGCAGCTCTGGAGTATAAAGACTCCAGGCATCTCCTGATAGCCAGGGTGATTCTCTGGAAAAGGCTGAGATGTAAGCCATTCATTTCAGGTCTAGCAAAAGTGGGAGGCAGCTGCACCAAGGAGTCAAGGTGATCTGTGGAGTACCAGATGTGTACATTGCAGTAATCCCAGGTTAAGGAACAGGAGGAAGAGAAGTACAGAGACACAAAACTTGATGATGTGTCAGAAAAGTCAATGTGATCGCATTCTATTTTAAATGGCAGTCTGAGGTAAACAAAAATTAAAATTTAATAATGTATGCAGTTAATTTATTATTCTCTAAAATATTTCTCCCATATGAAGCAACTCAAACTCAGCAGCACATTCACTAACTAAACAGGACATAACAAAATAATACTTAATAAATCTTCTTCAACCATTTGTGTAGTATTCTAGGTGTCACAGATAGTCCCAAAATTTAACTTCCCATGCTCCTGCTTTCACCCCATGGTTTTCAATAGCTACCACTTCAGAAGGCAAAATCTTCTAAGAATCACCAAATATATGTCTAATCATAACAGATGCTACTCTCTTCCGAATTTTAACAGATCATTTAAAGACTACAATTGAAAATCTCCATAAATTGATTTTTATTTAAACTACCTCTCATACCTTCAAATCTAAAGAGATTTAATTTGGGGATTTGAAAAATCACATCAGCAAAATCCAAAATTCACAATATTAATACAGAATAAGTTTGGGAAATTGCCTTGGGCAGCTTATTAGGATAGGTTGAGTCAAAAAGATAAGTCTTGATATGAATTGAGGAGGTAGAAACAAAGTTCTGCTTTTTTTTTTTTCCCCCACAAGAGGAAATGAGCATTCTTGAACCAGGGTCCGTGCAAAGAAAACACCTGGCAGATGTCAGAGCCAAGATAAAGCGTTACTGTGCCATCATTGGAAGATGCTATCGAGTTAGACTGAATGAAAGAAGATGGCTTCACAGTCTAGAAACAGCCATCCCCTAAGACTTTCCTTTTTTCATTTAAATTCTCTTTGCAAGATTGTTCTTATCGTCCCGTGGACCCAATATCGCCACTGTTTTCATTTCAAAGGAATTTAATATTGAAACGCTGGGGATAGAAAGATGTGAAGTCCTGACTAAACTTCTACCTCTCAATCTGTCTGGGTTTTTGGTTCTATGGGAGTAAAATGATGGAGAACAGCTACCCAGGTGGGCTGGGCCCAGCAGGAAATCCCTCTCCATAGTAGTGCCCCCGCTGCTGGCATTTCTCTCTCTGTTTCTCTTTCTCTCTCCACCTGCTCCCTCTCTACCTGGATTAGTTGTATATTTTTCTTATACTAAATATTGTATTATTAACTTCTTCCACTTAAGTAAAAACTGCTCTCATTATATGAGTGCATGAAGAGATGAAACACAGCGTGAAGTTTAAGTGCACGGACGCAGGGGGGCAGGCTGTTCAGATCACAGCTTCAAAGTTCACTAGCTGTGTGACACCGGCAAGTAATTGATGGACCCTGAAAGAACCGATTTTATGCGTGTGAGAGAGAGAAAGACAGAGAGAGAGAAGATTAAATAAATTACCATTGGTGAGGTGCCCATGGGAATTTCTCACACTAGCATTGTAATAGACCCATCCTGGCTCTTGGAATCTTGTGATTTCCACTGTATTGATTATTTCACTTATACTAGAGAGGAAGGCATCATTAAATGTGTCAGGCCTTAAGCAGGAGCTCAATAAA
The DNA here is from genome assembly GCF_022355385.1 of Mustela nigripes. Taxonomy (NCBI): domain Eukaryota; kingdom Metazoa; phylum Chordata; class Mammalia; order Carnivora; family Mustelidae; genus Mustela; species Mustela nigripes. The sequence goes on from NC_081557.1 coordinate 102,562,596, forward strand.
TATTTAGTAAAGGAATGGACAAACATTAAAAAAAAAAAAAGCCTATCTATTATTTGTCTGGGGAAGCACTGAAAATGGAGTAAAGTCACTTCTGATGGTAAAATTATTCATTCAAAAATGTTTTTACAGTAATTTCATATAATATCATAATCATGCTCATTACAACTCCTTGAAGGTTACTGATTGGGAAGGAAATAAGTAGCATATACCCATGACATCCTTTCCCTTTCTGCGGGAGAGTATACAGCGGTCCCCAAAGACAAGGGATGGGGCCAGGGAGAGAAAGCAAGAGTGCCATCACCTCTCTTGTCCAACTGTCCCCATGTCCTAATAACCTTGCCCTCTATCTCTTTACAGTAACTCTTACACAGACCTTCAGTCAGCCTAGGGAGGCCAGTTCACTGACCTCTGCCTTGTCAATAGATCTGGTCCAGTGTCCCCGAGAGAACCCTCGGCATTCCATCCACTCTGTTCATCCAGATAACACCTAAACCAAATTTCATATTAGTCTGTTGGGTCAAACCCACTGGTGCTCTAGTAGGAAGTGGCATATGGAATGGGATACAAATGGGATTGCACAAGAGGAAGGACTTCAGAGCTGTGTTCAAATCAAAACTGCTATCTTTTGCTGCAATAGATATTGCTATATATAGGTAAGAATGTACCAGAAGATTAAGGAGCCACACACCTGCCTTCCTCTTCTGAATTTCTGCTCATACAATGTCTAAACTCTGTGCCAGCCTGAGAAAGCTGAGTCTGTGGCTTGGACAGATCTAAGACAGACATTAAGAAAAGATACACTCTTTCCATCTTTCTTGAGCAGGCATGTGCATGGACAGGTGAGTGTGTTTGTACATGCTGTGGATGTACTTGCACACATGCCTGTTTGTGTGCATTGACTTTTTTTTTTTAAGATTTTATTTATTTATTTGACAGACAGAGATCACAGGTAGGCAGAGAGGCAGACAGAGAGAGAAAGAAGGAAGCAGGCTCCCTGCCAAGCAGAGAGCCCAATGCGGGGCTTGATCCCAGGACCCTGGGATCATGACTGAGCCGAAGGCAGAGGCTTTAACCCACTGAGCCACCCAGGCGCCCCGTGTGCATTGACTTTTGTGCTTTGGACTGACTCCTTCATTCATCAAAAGGATGCGATGTGAGATCTCCACTCGCACACAAAGGAAGTATAAGTGGACTTTAATTTGAGGGTTTCCTAAGAAAACAAATTCAGTGTACAGGAGTCCTACAGTGGGTTTTGTGGCCAAATCACTAGCTAATATAAAAGCTGACTTTATTCTATTTTCTAACGATTTTATTTATTTATTTGACAGAGAGAGGAGTCATAAGTAGGCAGAGAAGCAGGCAGAGAGAGGGGAAGGCAGGCTCCCTGCTCAGCAGAGAGCCCGAAGCAGGGCTTGATCCTAGGACCCTGGGATCATGACCTGAGCTGAAGGCAGGTGCTTAACCCACTAAGCCACTCAGGGACCCCTTATTCTATTTTCCATTATTTCTTACATAGACACATTTCTTCTGAACACTGGAAAGTAGGAGAGCTGGGTGGAATCAGGCAGAATTTAAATATTCTTGGTTCTCTGTATAAAAATCCCACCCATAAATAACACTTGAATGGCATTTCAGTCCGACTCCTACTTCTAGCAAAACTAACTTCTAGCAAAACTAACTCCTTGAGCACGAACTTAGAAGTATGTCCTTGCTTCTTTTTTGCTATTAAGGTAGTCCCGAATTTGGATGGCTATGATGAGTATTTCCTTATGCTCCAAACTTGACTAAATCAGTCATTACAGGGCTACAGCAATGAATTCAAAGACAAAAGGAAGATACTCTCAAAGAAAGTAACAGCCTGGACAGGACAGTAGAGAAAGGTTCACAACATATGGCATAACTAAAGTGACTAGTTTCCTCCCATCCTCAGAAGCAGAACGTGTCCAGTGAGCCCAGAGTGTAACTGATGTTCACACGTTCGCAAAATGATATTTTAATTCCTCACAACACCAAAGCTTGAAAAACAGGCATGTCAAGACTGACTTTTTCCTGATTTATGATTATATAGGGACATACTTTTGTTACATTAGTAGAAAAAAAAATCCTGGCACAAATCTGGAATGATTAAGAACCAGATCAAGAAGGGATCCCCAGTGCATTTCGCTAGTATTAATACAACAAATTTCCTCATAAATCTTTTCTGCCTCTATTTGGCTTTTGTAGACAGGCTAAGTCTCCAGGATTTCATCTCGATGAAGGTTTAATTTGTCTCATTTCCACCTCTGTGGGGGAATTTCTGATGGCTGTCTAGATTTTCTAAAACATCTATTTCAGAATGATAGCCCCTATTTTCATTTGACGCACAAAATGCCTACTCCTGAAACAGTGGGGAATTTTTAGTTGGCTGTAATTTTAATTTGAGTTTAGAAAGGTGTGAGGGTTGATGTTAATTACTAAGGGAGAAAACGTCTGTAACTGGGATTTTAATGTAGAGGAAATCCTGGAGATTTGGGGCACATCAGAGACAAGAATCTGAGTACCCTGCAGCCCTCATCTTTAATGAGAAATGTGAGTAAGAAAAGACTATCCCTTCACAAACTGAAGCAGAACTGTAGGAATTCTTTCCTAGAAAGTCCTGGGGTTTGGAGGCAAATTCCCACAGGTTAATGTGGACACGGTTTGCATAGACACTGAAGGACTCTCCTCCAAGTGAAATAAAATAAACACACTTCTGGTAAAAACAGAGAGGGAGGTAACTATAGGATACTGTACACAGTACTTGTTCAATTATCTGCAGAGAATTTAATTAGCATTTTTTTCCTGAAATGAAATTCAAACTTATGAAAGAATATTTTACAAAATAATTGAAAAGATAGATTTAATTTGCTTCACTAGTCCATGTATTTTGATTCCTCTCTAGCTAGCCATGACTGTCTCCAGGCGTCAGACGCATGACGTGTCCTTGTACAGAGCACACTGGGTGCCCAGCCCCCTGACACCTCTGGGAATAAAATGCGGTACGCCATGTGATCTCTACCTTACAGCCGCGGTTCGGTCATGTAAGATCTTAAATCTGATTTTTAAAAAAATCTGGAGAGTTGGTTAAGTCCATCATTTTGAGGTTCATTTTTATCCAGGAGTTAGAGTAAGTGACTGGGAACCTAAATGCATGGTAACCAAAATCCTTCTGAGATGGTGTAAATGCGGGCATGCTTTAGTTAATTGATTGCTTTCACAGTACATGAAAATGTATGATTTTATCAGTTCTCAATGTCTCTTTCATACTACTTGCCTGAGATGGGGGAAACGGTTAGAGCTTAGTCAAGGTCTTAACTGTACTCACCTCTTTTAAGACCTCAGGGCCTCCTTCCTTGTCTGCTGGTGTTTTTGGAAGAGACCTCTCTTGGAAACTTTGGCAATCTCGACCACATAAATTTCTCTGGGCTTTTATTTCTTTAAAACTAGAATCTAGAATGGGAACAAAAAAAAGATTATATTAAAGCACTAACATTTAATTTCATTTACTTCTCTTTTTCTTTAATGAAAATACTTAGAAGGTTACTTAATGCTCTATGAGCATACCAAAGGCTATTGTAATGGTGCATAATGCTATATTCTGATGATGAAAAAATGCTGCAGGTTTAGAAGTATAACTTCCAATAATTAATACATTTCTGTGTCTATAACCATGCAATTGACCTTCTTGTAGTAGTGTCATAGGCTTGACTTTGAGCTTATTTAATGCTAGGTCTTTAGCAGACACTGACTTCATTTTTGCCTCATGAATTTGAAGACCCAATTATCTTCCTTCCTTGCTTCACAGATCTGAAAATGAGGTCATCTTTTCAGCCCTCTGTGATGTGGTATGTAGCACCTCCCCTCATGGGAAATTAGTGAAGGCTCACTCCAACACAACCTGCCAACAAATCGCCTTGCCCACTTTCCAGCTCCAAATAACCAACATCAAGATGTGATTCCTACCTTTTCATTTTTTTTCAGTATAGCATCCTCTAAAGACAAACTTGTATTCTACACATTAAGACATGATAATTAGATAATTTTCAAATGCACCTTGTCTAAAAAGCAATGGTTGAAAAAAAAAAGATTATATGAAATAGATGCTGTGCTATCAAGACAGATATAAAATGAGGGTGTCCTTCCAAATCTCATGAAAGTCTATCGCTAGGAAAGTCAGTGGGAAGGCCATACAGATGACACCAATGACAACAGACCTGGTTTCTTTTTAGTAGGTATCAACTTGCAGAAAACAAAGTAAGTTTGGTAGTAAAAAAAAAAAAACAAAGTAAGTTTGTGTTGTTGTCTAATCACACTATTTTTAGAAATGAACAGAATAAATTTTTTAAAAAGCACAGAGTAGTTACACTATTCAATCAGAAATAACTAAATGAGAAGCCAAAAAGACATTATAGGTACAATTTGCAAGGAGTCTTGTACATATTAGAATTCTGAAGAAGGGTAGGCTTACTGCACCGGAGTCCTCATGGTAACAGTCTCATGATTTATGTTGTTTGACGGAAATCAACCCTCTGAGTGTGGTTACTGGGGGAAAAGTGGAAGCCAAACCTTTGTAGGTAACTCTGGAATGACTTGTTGGAGGCAGTTAAGTTTTCAGAAAGGACATACAAAGCACACTCCTGATTCACTCTTCCATTTTGTGGAGCCTTATCTCTGCATGAAATAGACGGTCTGTGTTCTGACTGCCTGTCACAGACACTCGTCGAGAAAGTAAAGTCACTCAGCGAACTGTCTGAACTCTTACACTCTATTAGCATTGTCATTTTTCCTCCTCGGCTTATCAGTGTGATATCTTAAATCTCATCTTTTCTGCTCTACGTATTGACACACGTTAGTTAAAAGTTCTCGAGTGTTGAAAGCGGCTGTTGCGTTCAGAAATTGGTGGGAGCTGTGACTACGTATGAAATACGTCCTTGGGAATTAGCGCTGATTCTGGGAAGTTTTATTGTAGGTGTGTCACTTCTGAACTTTGTATAAAATAATGATATGGCATATACTGATCTGCATCTGGCTTCTTTTGTTCAACATACTGTTCTTGAGATGCAATCCTGTTGTTGCCACATCTGTGGTTGGCTCATTTTTATCGCTTATTAACATTCTAAAGTACACATTTGCCAGTTCACCTGTTCGTGGAGAGTTTGTTTTTTTCCAGTTCTTAATGTGTGAAATATAGTTGCTGTGGGCACCCTTTGGTAAGTTTTTTGTGGACACATATTCATTTCTCTGCAGCGAATACACAGGATTGACGTTGATGGGTCATACGGGAAGTGGATATTTAGTTCTGAAGTGGCTACGCACCTCTGCATTCCCACTAGGGTTTGGAACTGTCTTTTTTTTTTTTTTTTTTTTTTTTTTAGATTTTATTTATTTATTTCACAGATAGAGATCTACTTGTGATCTACAAGTAGGTGGAGAGGCAGGCAGAGAGGAGGAAGCAGGCTCCCTGCTGAGCAGAGAGCCCGATGCGGGGCTTGATCCCAGAACCCTGGGATCATGACCTGAGCCGAAGGCAGTGGCTTAATCCACTGAGCCACCCAGGTGCCCCTTTTTCCTTTCTTTTAATTCAGAAATTCTGTTAGGGGTGCAGTGGTATCTAATCTGGGACTTAGAGTTTCCTCATAATGAATGATATTAAATCTCTTTTCCTATGCTTGTTGATTATTTCTGAATCTTCTTTTGTAAAGTTACTTTGAGTTTCTTCTATTGGGTGGTTTCTTATTACGGAGCTACTTTTATATTCTGCTTTCAGTCCTTGCCAGGGGTCTGTAGTGGAATACTTTTCCCAGTCTATACCTTGTCCTTTCATGTCTGTCATGTGATTTTTGAACAGTCTTTTTTTAACATTGCCAAAGTCACATTTTACCTCTTACATTTTTGGCTTGTTTTTTCAGAAATATCACATTACAACAGCTTGATTCCAATGACCCAAACTCCTGCTTTGTTTTTTTCTTCTTTTTAAAATAGACTTTCCATCTCTGTATGTAACCAACACCTGGCACGGTTATTTTGCCTTAAGCAATTATTACTAATAAAGAAACTACAAGAAGAAAAGCACAAATTTTAATGATCTCAGAAGCTCTTTACTCCTTCTGATAGATCCAAGTTTCTGTTTGGTACCCTCTTCCTTCAGCCTGAACAGTATCTCTCAGCATTTCCCCCAGCGCTCGTTTTTTGGAGCAGATTCTTTTGGCTTTCGATAATCTAAATTGTCTGTATTTCAACTTCTTATTTTAATGATGTTATATCAGAAATAGTATTTTGACATTTTCATTATTTTCCCTAAATTTTTCCAAAGTTTCACAATTATGTGTCTATGTAAGAGGTTTTGTTTGTTTTTATTCATCCTACTTATGCTTCAAGAGTTTGTTGAATGAGTAAATTGATTTTTTTAAGGCAAATTTGGCACTATCGTGCTTTATTTATTCACAACTTTGCTTTTGGCCTCATCCTCATGACTTTCTCCTTCCGAGTATCTAATTACATTAACCCAGTTAATAGCTTCCCATAGGTAATGAGACTCGGTTGTTTTTTTATTTGATGTCTATTTCTTAGATTGGATAATTACTATTTTTCTGCCTTCTATTTCACTGACACTAAATTTCTGACATCTTCAAACTATTATTGAGTTAATTTAGGGCAATTTTCCTTTCACTTTGGACACTTTAAATACTTTTTAAACTTTGATATATCCTACCGGTTTACTGATCATGATAACATTTTACTTTAATATTTGCGATATGTTTTCCTTTGGTTCTTGGTTAACTGCTTTAAAGTTTCGCCTGCTAAATGCTGTATCTATGTGATCTTGAGGTTGGTTTCTATTATTTCATCGTTTGGCTTGTTGACATGGTGCATGTTTAGCTATTTCAGATGCTGCCAAACTGTCATAAAATTGTACCATTTTACATTTTCATCAGTAGCGTGTGAAAGTTTTAGTCTTCCTTTTCAACACTTAGGTGCGTTTTGCATTTTGGTTTTTAGTCTTTCTAGTAATTGTGTAGTGGTGTCTCCTTGTGGTCTTAATTTACCTTTCCCTAAAGAAAAATCATATGGAGTGTATATTCATCCTCGTTTTTTTTTTAAAAAAGTAATACTTTTATAAAATAATCCAGTATAAGGGAGAATCCGTATGCATTGATTTTTTAAGTCTCAGTATTATTTGTAATATTAAGCTTCCAACTTACACTAAATATACAGCAATAAGGGAATTAGTGATAAATTATTATTTATTATTCATAGGATCATTTAAATCATTCAACTATGTAGTATAATAGAAATAACATAGCTTTTATATTGATTTCAAAATGCTATATTTACAAAATGATTATAATAACATAAAAGAAACATACAAATTTAAAAAAATACTCTTAACAATAGAGAACAAACTGATGGTCACTGGAAGAGAGGTGGGGGGTGGCAGAAGCAAGTGACGGGGATGAAGGAAGGCGCCTGTCGTGATGCACTGGCTGATACACAGGAGTGCTGAGTCACTATATTACACACCTGAGATTAATATTACACTGTATGCTTATTGTACTTGATTAAGTTAAAAATAAATAAATAAACATTTTTTAGAAAATAGAGTCATAAAATGGAGAAATGCACGAATGCATGAGCATATTAACATTGCACAAGTAGAACGGAATCATTTTTTTCTCTTCTCCATTTTTATGTTTTTTTCTAGAATTTTTCAATAATGGAATAATTATTTCTTATGAAAACACAAAGTACTTATTATTAAAATAAAGATTAGTCATGTCTTTTCAGGAATAGTGACATATCTGAAACATACATAAGCTTTAAGGACAAAATGCAAATTCTCTGGTTTAGGTGAAAGTAAAAGTTCATACAATTTAGATTCCAATCTGATGCTCATTTCTTCTGGAGTCTTCTCTACAATATACCTCTTTCTAGTTGGACTTCCAGCTTGAGCACATCTCATGAAAATGGCCAGCATCTCTGTGTTTGCAGCCTTTCAAAGTGCTGAGAATACACTTCCTTCTGTTGATTCAGGATCCATTTCCTAAAGCCTATACTCAGACTTTTGAAGTATAACCCCTTCTGCACATGGCAATCATCCAAATGCATTAAGGACACTGATCACCGATCACACAAATGCATACACACAAGACAAGGAACAACAAAAACATATACATATCCTCATTTACCTGCATCAAGTCTTCTCAGGGCTTTGGACACACTATTCTTAATGCATTTGTAATTTACCTCTAGCTTTCCTTAAAGTTTTTATCACCCAGATTTGAATACATTTCTGTAGTTTTGGTCTCACTGGCTCAGAACAGAAAGACACCATTATCATTCTTCCTTTCCATTATTGAAGCTTAAATTCTAGCTAGCTTCTTTCGGCCTCATGGAGAAAACATTTTTAAAGGGACACACTTTATAATACTGAGATTACCTTTGAGTTTTAATTTTTATCACAACTGACTTTTTAATGACTTGACTTCCAGTGAATCAATAAGATGACCAAAAACACCCCACAAAACACACATTCCACTCAGTCAGGTGTTAGTAAATCAATACAAGCAAAGAGAAATTATTTCATGGGGGCAGAAACTTACACTCTATTAAAGTTAACTGTTTAATCATGCCGGGTACTACATTTTAAATATGTCTTGGCAGAAAGAGAACTCTATGCAAGGTGTTTCTTCGCTATGCTTTCCTATATTTCTTGTGACCTGAAGTATAAAGATTTTCAAAACACATTTTTTATTTTCTGACCAAAAGACATTATTTATTGCTTGAAGCACATGAGATTTATTCCACTATTCCCTCCTTGCTTAATATGCTCCCTTGAATTATAGTTGACATAAATGGATTTAAGCGAGTACTTCAAGAACTGGTGCTTTTCCTTCCTCTTATGTTTTCAGTGATGACTTTGCCTGGGATGGAATCTCTATGGTGGAAATGCCCTGTGCAGTGTGTAACTGTCCTCAGTACAGAGCGATAAATCTCCAGTGCACCATGCTTCCTAAAATCCAGTTTTCTAAGAATTTTTTTTTTTTCCAGTTAAGTCATTTTGATTTTAGAGCCAAGACATCCATGTAGTCTTTGGTTGGCCATTCTGTGTCCATGAGCAGAAGAGCTTCTCGACATGAACAACAATAGCACAATACCAGTAACAGCCAAAACTCCTGGCAAGGATGCCACTGCTTTCTCTGAATTCTACTCCTCACTCTCAGCTGAGCAGGTCACCTATACAAAAAGACCATTTGGTGCAGGGACATCCGTCTTTTCTCACCTGACGGACAGAGAGTGAGGTTACAAAACAGTGATGAGTGGCCCGAAACATGGCTTGAGATTGTTGATTAAAATTGGACAGCCGCCAGTGCTTGAATTCTCAATCTATAGCTTGAAATACAGGACACAGAAGAAAACAAGTGGGCTTGAAAAGCCATTCTGGAGAGTAAGTATATTATACTGAAGTGAGAAAAAAATTGCCTAAAGCACAATGCAGTAGAAAATGTATTTCACATGCACAGAGCAGAGACCAGCCTGTCCTCTCCCCATCGGATACAAGGGGTTACATTAACACACTCTGAAATAATGCCCTTTTCTCAGAGGTTGTTAACTAAAAATAAACAAATAAATTAAATCTTTAAAAAAAAAAAAAGAAGAAGTCTGAAGTTATACCCTATGACTTTCCTTACTATAACACTACAGAACTAGAAATCAACCACAAGAAAAAATCCTGGACAGATCACAAACACTTCGAGGGAAAATAACGTGCTACTAAATAATGAGTGGGTCAACAGAAAAATCAAAGAAGGAATCAAAAATATATGGAGACACATGGAAATAAAAATATAATGGTCCAAAGCCTTTAGGTCCAAAAACTTTCCTAAAGGCGAGTTTATAGCAATACAGACCCACCACAACAAGAAAGAAAAATCGAAATCAACAACATAACCTTAATTGTTAAGGAGCTAGAAAAAGAAGAACAAAAGCCCCAAAACCAGTAGAAGAAAGGAAATAATAAATATTAGAGTGGGAATGAACAAAAGAGAAACTAAAAAAACCCAACAAAACAAGAGCAGATCCTTTGTAAGATCAGCAAAATTGACAAACATTTAGCCAGACTGAGAGAGAGAGAGAGAGAGAGAGAGAGAGGTGTTAAATAAACAAAATCAGAAATGAAAGAGGAGAAATAACACCTGACACTACGGAAATACAAAATTTTATGAGAATATTATGAAAACTTATATGCCAACAAATTGGAGAACCTGAAAGAAATGGATAAATTCCTAGAAACATATAGCCTCCCAAAACTACAGGTGGAAGTAATAGAAAATTTGAACAGATTAATTACCAGCAATGAAATTGCAAAATATTCCAATAAATAAATGCCCAAGATTAGATGGCTTTATACGTGAATTCTACCAAACATTTAAAGAAGAATTAATGCCTATTTTCTCAAACTATTAATAGAAGAGGAAGGAGAGCTTTCAAATTCGTTCAATGAAGTGATTTCCCTGATATCAAAAAAAGTTAAAGACACTATGAAAAGAAGGAACCACAGGCTGATATCTCTAATGGACATAGAAGCAAAATCCTCAACAAAATATTACCAAACTGAATCTAACAATACATTAAAAAATTATTCACCATGATCAAGTGGGATTTATTCCTAAAATGCAAGGGTGGTTCACTATTTGCAAATCAATAATGTAATACATCACATCAACAGGGAAATAATAAAAACCATTGATCATTTCAATAAATGCAGAAAAAGCTTTTGACAAAGTACAACATCCAGAGGTGACTGGGGTTAAGCATCTGCCTTTAGCTCAGCTCATAATCCCAGAGTCCTGGGATCGAGCCCCACATCGGGCTCCCTGATCAGTGGGAGCGTGCTTCTCCTCTCTTCCCCATTTGTGCTCTCTCTCTATCTCTGTCACTGTCTGTCTCTCTCTCTCTCAATTAAATAAATAAAAATAAAATCTTAAAAAAAAAGTACAACATCAATTCATGATAAAAACCCTCAACAGAGGAGGAGTAAGATGGCGGAGAAGTAGCAAGCTGCGACTACTTCAACTAGCCGGAGATCAGCTAGATAGCTTATCTAAAGATTGCAAACACCTGCAAACCCATCGGCAGATCAAAGGGAAGAACAGCAATTCTGGAAACAGAAAAATAACCACTTTCTGAAAGGTAGGACCGGTGGAGAAGTGAATCCAAAGCGACGGGAAGATAGACGCCGGGAGGAGGGGCCGGCTTCCGGCAAGCGGCGGAGCAACGGAGCACAAAATCAGGACTTTTAAAAGTCTGTTCCGCTGAGGGACATCACTCCAGAGGCTAAACCGGAGCGAAGCCCACGCGGGGTCAGCGTGGCCTCAGGTCCCGCAGGGTCACAGAAGGATCAGGGGTGTCTGAGTGTCGCAGAGCTTGCGGGTATTGGAACGGGAAAGCCGGCTACAGAGACAGAGCAGAAAGTAAGCTCGCAGCTCGGGTGACCTTGAACCGGTCGCAGGCTCGGTGAGCTCGGAGCGCGGCCGGAGGTCAGGCAGACGGGAGTAACTGGGCGCTGTTCTCTGAGGGCGCACTGAGGAGTGGGGCCCCGGGCTCTTGGCTCCTCCGGGCCAGAGACCAGGAGGCCGCCATTTGTATTCCCCGTCCTCCGAAACTCTACGGAAAGCGCTCAGGGAACAAAAGCTCCTGAAAGCAAACCCGAGCAGATTACTCACCCCGGCACCTATATAAGGGCGGTGCAATTCCGCCTGGGGCAAAGACACTTGAGAATCACTACAACAGGCCCCTCCCCCAGAAGATCAACAAGAAATCCAGCCGAGACCAAGTTCACCTACCAAGGAGTGCGGTTTCAATACCAAGGAGAGCAGCAGAATTCCAGAGGAGGAGAAAGCCAAGCACGGAACTCATGGCTTTTTCCCTGTGATTTTTTTTTAGTCTTGCAGTTAATTAAATTTTTTTCTTTTTCATTTTATGTTTTTTTTCTCGCCTTCTGGTTAAATTTTTTTAACTTTTACCTTTTTCTTTTTTAACGTTTTTAAACTAGTTTATCTAATATATATATTTTTTCTCTTTTATATTTTTCTTATTTGTTTTCTTTTCTTCAATTCTTTTCTTTTTCTTTTTTCTTTCTTTTTTTTCTTTCTTTCTTTTTGAACACTTTTTATCCCCTTTCTCCCCCCTCACGATTTGGGATCTCTTCTAATTTGGTTAAAGCATATTTTCCTGGGGTTGTTGCCACCCTTTTAGTATTTTACTTGCCCCTTCATTTACTCTTATCTGGACAAAATGACAAGACGTAAAAATTCAACACAAAAAAAAGAACAAGAGGCAGTACCGAGGGCTAGGGACCTAATCAATACAGACATCGGTAATATGTCAGATCTAG
>NC_081557.1:102585007-102684996 GCF_022355385.1 Mustela nigripes
ACAAAACAAACTGAGGGTTGCTGGGGGGAGGGGGTTTGGGAGAACGGGGTGGGATTATGGACATTGGGGAGGGTATGTGATTTGGTGAGTGCTGGGAAGTGTGTAAACCTGATGATTCACAGACCTGTACCCCTGGGGATAAAAATATATGTTTATAAAAAAAAAACAGTAACAAACAAAAACTATCAAAACTGGTAAATGAATTCAGTAAGGTTACAGGATACAAAATCAATGTACAGAATCCTGTTGCATTTCTATACACTAAAAATGAAGCAGCAGAAACTAGGAAAACAATCTCATTTACAATTCTGTCCCAAATTAAAAAAAAAAAAGAGCCAGGAATAAATTCACCAAGGATGTGAAAGACTTGTAATCTGAAAACTATAAAACAATGATAAAAGAAACTGAGAGTGACACAAACAAATGGAAATGTATTCCATGCTCATGGATCAGAAGAACAAATATTATTAAAATGTCATTTCTACTGAAAGGGATATACAGATTTCATGTTTCTATCAAAACACCAATAGCATTTTTCAGAGAGCTAGAAAAAATACACTAAAATGTGTGCGGAATCACAAAAGACCCCAAATAGCCAAAGCAATTTTGAAAAAGAAAAACAAACCTGGAGGCTTTACAATCCCAGGCTTCAAGTTATATTTCAAAGCTATAGTGTTCAAAGCTATTTTGTGGGTACTGGCCCCCCAAATAGACACACAGATCAATGGAAACAGATACAGAGCCTGAAAATAAATCCAAGATGATATGGTTAATTAATCTTTGATAAAAGAGGCAGGAATGTACACAAACGGTGTCTTCAACACATGGTGGTGGGAAAACTGGACTGCAACATTCAGAAGAACGAATCTGAACCACTTTCTTTCACCATTCACAGAAACTGATTCAAAATGAATTAAGGACCTAACTATAAGACCTGAAACCATAAAAATCCTAAAAGAGAGCACAAACGGTAATATGTCTGATATTGGCACAGCAACATTTTCCTAGATATGTCTCCGGAAGCAAGAGAAATAAAAGCAAAATAAACTATTTGGACTACATCAAAATAAAAGGGTCTGTACAGCAAAGGAAATAATCAACAAAACTAAAAGACAGCCTACTGAATGGGAGGAGGTATTTGTGAATGACATATCTGATAAGGGGTTAGTATCCAAAATATATTAAGAACTTGTACAACTCGGCACCAAAACCACAAATAAACCAATTTAAAAATGGGCAGAAGACTTGAGCAGACATTTCTCCAAAGAAGACACCCAGATAGCCAACAGATGTGAACATCACTCATAATCAGGGAAATGCAAATCAAAACTACAGTGAAATATCATCTCATACCTGTCAGAATGACTGAAATAAGAAAATACAAGAAACAACAGGGGTCGGTGAGGATGTGGAGAAAAAGGAACCCTCATGCACTGTTGGTGGGAATGCAAACTGGTGCAACCATTGTGGAAATCAGTAAGGAGGTCCCTCAAAAAAATGAAAAATAGAACTACTCTGTGATCCAATAATTCCATTACTCAGTATTTACTCAAAGATGATGAAAACAACAGTTAGAAAAAGATATATGCACTCTTGAGTTTACTGCGGCATTATTTGCAATAACCAAAATATGGAAGGAGCCCAAGTATCCAACAACAGATGAACGGCCAAAGAAGTGGTGTGTGTGTATGTGTGTGTGTGTTTGTGTGTATGTGTCTGTGTGTATATATACACACAGACACATACATTTATGTATATATATATAAAGGAATATTAGTATTACTCAGCTATAAAAAAGAATAAAATTTACTCAGCTATAAAAAAGAATAAAATTTTGCCATGTGCAATGACATGGATGGAGATAGGGAGTATAATGCTAAGCAAAACAGATCAGTCAGAGAAAGACAAAGACCATATAATTTCACTCATATGTGGAATTTAAGACACAAAACAAAAAAGAAAGAGGAAAACCAAGAAATAAATTCTTAACTACAGAGAACACAATGATGGTGACCAGAGGGGACGTGGTTGGGGGAGATGGGTGAAATAGATGACGGGTATTTAGGAGGGGCTTGTCTCGATGAACATGTGGTGTCGTACAGAAGTGCTGAATCACTGTATTGCATAACTGAAAGTAATACAACACTACACGTTAACTAGGCTCTATTAAAAATTATTTAAAAATTTTTATCATTAAAAACTATTAAAATTATTCAAAAGCAGATATATTTAATAGGATATAGTTAATAGGATATATTTAATAGGAGATGTACTTAGTTACAGAGTTTTTATCAGTTTGGCTGGTTCTCGTCCTTGGTCACAGGATCTTGAATTTAATCTCAAGGGTCACTTGTCATCCACCATATAAGTCAAAGTCCTCAATCCCTCTTTTTGTTTATACTTCAAGGTTTCAGTCTGAAATCATTCATTATATATATGCCTATGTATTTATGTCATATATTTCCCTAAAGCTGTCTCTGCACTATTCCCATTTAATCCCATGTTACCCTGCATTAAAAAAAATTCTTTTGGTAGATCAAAACTAAGATTCCCATGTGACACTTGATTTCATTATTTCCTTTTTTGAGATGATTCAAAGACACATTTATTCCACAAATAGGTACTAAGCATCTCCCACGTGGCAGGTGCTCCAGCTCCTTCCAGTACACTGACTCTCGAACAGCGCAGGGGTTGGGAGTCCCAACCCCTGACACAGATGAAAAGCCACTCTTGACACCTCCAAAACTTAACTCCTAATAGTCTACTGTGGACTGGGAAGCCTTACCAATAACATTGTCAATGAACACATATTTTGTGTGTTGTACGGTACATGGACTGCATTCTTCAAGTAAGCTAGAGCAAAGAAACTTACTAAGAACATTATAAGGAAGAGAAAATGCACTTACAGTTCTGTAATTTATTTACAGAAAAGAAAATCTGTGTCTGAGTGGCCCCACAGAGCTCAAAACCATGGTGTTCAAGGGTCAATTGTTTGTGACTTTAACAAAAGAGTAAAGATTCTTCTTCTCACGAATTTATATTATTACAAAGAGGAACATGTAACAAATACACATACTAAAGTGAGCAAATCATGTGGTTTGGGAGAAGTTGGTAAGAGCTAATAAAAAAGAAAAAGGAGACTGTTTATGGAGGATTGGGAGTACAAAAAAGCAGCAGAGGCAACAATTTTAAACAGGTTGTTGGCACAGGCATTATTAAGGGGGTGAGGTATGAGTAGACACACCACAGAGACAGTAAAGACAGCCTTGCGCATCTAGAACTGATTGAATGAAATGTCTGTAAGCTAATCAGGTGGCTGGAGGGACTGAATAAAGAGAAAATCACGAGTGCTCAATTTGAAGACCACTGGGTAAGGCATTATTCAGAGATGTTTAGTATCCTAAGTTCTCAGTGGGATAAACCTTAAGATATTTCACAAGCCAACAGTTCGGAATTCAAGTAGCTCTTTTTAGAAAATTTAGGAATGTTCAATATGCTGGCTAATTAAACATAATAATAAAATTAAATTAAATTAAGTTAAATAAAGCAAAGAAAATTTAGGAATCAAACAGTTTCTTTTCTGCATCTGACCAGCTAGGGTCCACATGCATGATGAAGGAAGGCTCTACTAAAAAAAAAAAAAAAAAAAGATGCTAAAATAAAGAATTAGTGTACAAAGAGGAAGGATGATACAGACCTCAGTTTTTTTGAGCGGGCAGCAGAGCCACATTTATGCTCCTTTTCAGAGGCAGAGATGCACGCCATCGACCATGGTCCAGAAACCTGCATCTTTGTGTAGTGGGGTTTTCGTAAAGACCACTTCTGAGGCATGTTAGTAGATTTGCCCCTGGCTGTTTACCTTCAAAGCCAGCCTGTATGGCCCTCCCCCAAATTATTTAATATATATTTTTCCCTGCTTAATTCAGGCAGAGTTAGTTACTGTTGTTTAAAAAAAAAAAAAAATATTAACTGATAGGAGCCAAAGGCAGATATGGACATCATTATACAAATATTCATAATAAAGTTAAGCCAAAAGGTAAAGAACATAAATTGAAGATTTGAGAATTAAAAAACATAATGAAATATTGAGTGGAAATATCTGGTAAGTTTCTTGGTAGAAGAAAAACGTATCTCAGCAGAATTCTGAATGTGGGACAAAGACCACCTAATGGCTTGGATGGGGTAAGACTGGACAGTCTATCAGGCAAGAGTTGAAGTTCACAGAGCTCACCGGGGACGTCATGGGGATCTCTCAAGAGCATTTCTGAGTGAAGAGATCATTTAGTGACTCTCACAAACTCGCATCCACCGACATTGTGAAAGCACCACGAGGTCCTCATAATCCAACGACTGTTCTTTCTTCCCCTTCTGTCCCCTTCCCTGCCTTCCTTCCTAGTCCAAGATGCTTCCCTAGCATGCTCTCCCGACTCCTCAGGGGTCCTCTGTACCCGTGTCCCTACTTTTGCTGTCCTTGCCTACCTCCCAGCCCATGGCAATTCTCAGACTTCCTTGTGGAGCTGAGCGGGCGCCCAGTTATTCCACCATAATTATGTCTTCAATCCTGGCCTCATCTATTGAACTGAACATCTGGTCTGTGCTTTGTTGGGAATATTTGTGCCTGTTCTCAAGGACCAAGGGGAGAATGGGACAGAGGGGATGCATGGAGGGATAATCCTGGCATTCCCCACTGACGTCTGGAAGTGGAGCGGAGCTTTGCAGAAATCAGCAAAAGCCTTTGCACTTCCAGTGGTTCAGTTGCTAAAAGACCTGTTATTCATAAATACCAAGTACATCTTTGAATCCTTCTACTGACCTCCCTTTTCTGGATGAGGGGCTTGACCCACTTTGAATTCTGAACACCAGCTGCTTGTAACGAAATTTAGAAAACAGTTGAAACCTCTGCTTGGGGAAACAGAACATGCTCACTCTAGCTCCTGCAGGAACACACTGCTCAACAAATAAATTAATAAATTTTTAAAAAAAGAAAAAAGAACACAGTGCTGATTTCCAGAAACCTATTTTAATTGTTTAAATCGAGGATGACAAAAGGTTTTTTCCATGTTGCCGTTCATCAACTCATCTCAACCTGACCTTTAACAGCAATCCCAGAGACAAACTTCTGGTAGTTCGTATTTGCCACCTGTGAACCAGACTCCTCTGCTCATTGTTGTCTTAATTATTTGATGAGTGTTTGTGAAAAATGTAAACACTCACAGGGATAAAATGAAAAGATAATAGTCACAAAGTCTCCATTTTAAATATTTCGGGGGAGTAGTCCCTGCAGTCTTCTTCACTAACAGTCTCCTTTCTGCAGAGGGACTGGATTACAGAACACATCCAGAATTAAAAATGTAACACATAACACGTTTCACTGTCCTCAGAGCAGGGCAGGTGGGACGATCCCGTAAATTCCGAATGTCAGGTTGGCCACATGCCATGGAAATTCCAACCCCATAAAATATACAGGCGCAAATAAAATTATTCTCATCAAGTCTGGAGCTTGAGCAGGTCAGAGGAAATTCCTGGATTTTTATAGTCTTTCCTAAAAGAATACTTAATTATCATCACTATAATGAAAATAAAAAAGAAAATTATTCCCATCATATTCACATCTCAGAAGCAACCAATTCAACTCTGAAGAATATCATATTCAGAAACGAGCAAATTATGTGATAATCCTGGATGATATCCATCACATCTTTCTGACATTGTGAGAATATTTCTATTGAAACATATTCTGATTCAAATTAATTATATGAAACTACACTGGAGAAACTTGGCAGAAACTTCAGTATTTTATTTTACACCATTTGAAAAATGGAGACAGAAAATGTAATAACTGGTTTTTAAATACTAACTTAAAATACACCATATTTTGCTTCTACTGTCACATGTTCTGAAATAAGCTGGCTTCACTATCAGCTTGCCTAATTAAGTGATATATGCTTGAAAACACTCAGGTTCTCAAAAGATCACAAAATGCACTTGTACACAGAAGAGTGCATCTCTAATTACAGACCTGAAGAACAAAGCTAGTGAAACAAGAAAGGACAGTGCTCAACAAAGACCAGTGCACCACAACACAGAACATTTGCGTGAGATTCTTTAGAAGAGTCGTATCTTGCATCCCACATGCAGCCCCATGGAATGGTGTACAATTTGGGGTCCTAGCAACAGAATTTACACTAGAAAAAATGAAAAACATCTGCATTTATTAAGCATGATCGAAAAATGTTCTGCTAGAGTGGGCAAATATGTATGGTTAATATGAAAATTAGAGCCACCATGAGGGGTAAATTAGTGTTTATTTTGGGAATCAGAGAAGTGCCATTCATAGAAAACAGATTCACACAGAAACCCAAATCATGTCCTGCCTGTAAGCAGAAAGCAAGGAGTTTTTATAAAGAAAGGGGGAAGTGGACAACTACATCAGGTAAGAAAAGAGAAAAAAGAAAGGCTAAAGCCTTTCTCTTGGTTATACACGATTCTATGTTCAGAAAGTCCACAGGCATCCGTCTTGTGATCAGGATGTCCATTTTCCTTCTGACTTCTCGAGCAATTGCTTACAACAACTGGAATATTATGCAGCCATCAAGAGAAATGATTTCATTTCTTTTGATGGCTGCATAGTATTCCATTGTGTATATATACCACATCTTCTTTAACCATTAATCTGTTGATGGACATCTAGGTTCTTTCCATAGTTTGGCTATTGAGGACATTACTGCTATGAACATTCGGGTGCATGTGCCCCTTTGGATCACTACATTTGTATCTTTAGGGTAAATACCCAGTAGTGTGATTGCTGGGTTGTGGGTAGCTTAAAGTGCTCATTTTAATGCTAATTCATCAGTCCACCCTCACAAAAATATTTAGGATTTTTATATTATTGGAATATAGCGTTTGGTAGGTTATTTGAATAAATTAAAATTCATCATAAATTTATGAGTCTAGACATTTATTTAAAACTGAAAATTCTGGTGGTAACTGCCCAGCAGTTCCTCACACCAAAACTTGAAAAGTAGGGGTGCCTGGGTGGCTCAGTGGGTTAAACCCTCTGCCTTCGGCTCAGGTCATGATCCCAGGGTCTTGGGATCAAGGCCCGCATCGGGCTCTCTGCTCAGCGGGGAGCCTGCTTCTCCCTCTCCCCTCTCTCTCTGCCTGCCTCTCTGCCTATTTGTGATCTCTGTCTGTCAAATAAATAAATAAATAAAATCTTTTTAAAAAATTGGAAAGTATTTAAGAAATACCATCTAATTTGGTCCTACTGTCAATTGAGAGCCAATTATGTATGTTGTTCATAACAAACACAATTCACAATTATGCTTAAATGGGGGCCAGAAAAATGTGCATAATTTATCACATACTTAATGTTCATTAATAACTATGATTTGTGTAATTTTTAAAGATTTTATTTATTTATTTGACAGACAGAGATCACAAGTAGGCAGAGAGGCAGGCAGAGAGAGAAAGGGAAGCAGACTCCCTACTGAGTAGAGAGCCTGATGCGGGGCTCAATCCCAGGACCTTGGGATCATGACCTGAGCCAAAGGCAGAGGCTTTAACCCACTGAGCCACCCAGGTGCCCCTGATTTGTGTAATTTTTATCTGTTTGGTTCCCCCCCCCCCCAAACATCAGAGGCTAAAGAATGCATTAGAATGCAAATATTTTCTTTGAAAGCTGGTCCCCTAGAAGAGTAATGAGAAAGTGGGGAAGAAAAGGAATCAGCAGAAGGAGGCTGCCAACGTCGCAGGGTACTGGTTAGGACAACAAGGTTCACTCCATCCTCTGAGACACTACTCAGAAGCCAGGTCAGAAGTGCTTCTCCACACAATCCTGAAATGAGATATTTAACTCCTTGCACCCAAGCTACTCTTGCACTTTCCAGCTCTGACCTACAGTGGATAACACAAGCCTGTCTACTCTCTGATTTCCACCATCTGAACTATGCATAAATATTTCAAAGTCACATGCCTCCTTCTGATTCTTTCTTTCTTCAGGGAGATTTCTTTCTGATGTTCACCATCTTTTTACATGGGACACCTGGTGTTTCCATAATGCGTTATGTATCTTAGTGATCAGCTGGGGATTTGAGCAATTTATGTTCTGACTTTGGGTCTGGCTCCTGAGGTTTTCATGCTATCAGGATTTCCCCTGAATTCTGATCTCTAACATGGCTAGCCAGAGGAGTGGGGGTTTTCACAGATGTAACCATAAAGATCGAGCAGTGTTCCCGGGTCAGTAAGCCACAAATTCTCAAGTGTTACTGATTTCGTTTTTCAAAATTAATATTGCCAGTTGCTGTCTACTTGTGGATGGCTTTTTCATTTTCTTTACATCTTGTTTAATCCAGCATTTTGTAGTGATCTGCAAAGGTTCTCAGAAGCACATAATTCCTCTATGATGACAGTAAGTTGACTTTTGCTAGTTTTGGAAACATTTAAATACCTCCCAACACTTCCATACCTAATACACCTTATGAAAATTCCTTCCATATTCTCCTGTGTATAACCCTTGCAAGACAGTTGAGCTATCTTACTGACCCACACAAGCTCCTGTGTTATCTGATGTGGGCATCATAAATACATTACTTTTGAAATGAGCAGCTGAAACTCATTCATCTACTAATAAGTGGAAGGGAAGAAAAACTCTTCTGACTCAGAATCCCACGCTCTCTCTTTTTTCTGTTTTTTTTTTTTTTTTTAATATAACAGTGTAAAACAAATAGAGCTTAACAATTCTTAATAACTCCTATAAGAAGCTTGTTATGGGGTATGATTAAGAGATAAGATGTGGGAAGAAAGATTTGATATTATTTATATAGCCATATTGTGTGCAAGAATTTCCACGATAGGGGCATGGATTATTGAATAGATACCTCCACTCAAAGATTCCAGTCATAAGGAATAAGATTTTCTAGAGAAACTAATGTGGAATATAAAAAATACCATTGTTGGATACTGATAGAAAATAATTTGTAGAAAAGCAAGCTTTCTTTCCCTATAGCTTTTAAACATTGGTTTTAAAAATGCTTTACTGAATTGCACAGAAAAGACAATTATTTTTAAATCCTTTTTAGAGTAGCATTATGTTTATTATGGATTATGCATTTAAAATCGTAGAAATAGGGGCTCCTGGGTGACTCAGTGGGTTAAAGCTTCTGCCTTCAGCTCAGGTCATGATCCCAGGGTCCTGGGATCAAACCCCACATCGGGCTCTTTGCTCAGCAGGGAGCCTGCTTCCTCCTCTCTCTGACTGCCTCTCTGCCTACTTGTAATCTCTGTCTGTCAAATAAATAAATGAAATCTTAAAAAAAATAAAATAAAATCGTAGAAATACATATCATCCAGAATTTTCAGTATTCAAAACAAAAGGACGTTCCATAGACGTCTATCACGTATAGTGCCTAAATGGAATTCCAGGGGACTTTCTGCATTTAAACTTGTGTTTGTGTTAAATCACAACTTTATTATATATATATATATATATATATATATATATATATATATATATAAAATACATATATATACACATATATAATCAATATATATATGCATCTATGAAATATATAGATGCATATATATGAAATATGAAAAATATATACATCTATATAACTTTATTTATTGAACCAAATCTGTGATTTTTATTTATTCCTGTTAAAGTTAATATTGCTGAATCTAACCAGTTGGAGAGTGAGTCAAGTGCTCACTTCAGCAGCAAACATACTAAAATTGGAGAGTGAGTCAAGATTATTTTTTTCTCAGTTTGAAATGTTAGGAACCATTTGTGTTTGCACTCATTGCATAATTAGAATAGACATTCACAAATCTGTCCTATCTCTTAGACACAAACTCAAAAGGATTGCAACAATGGCCCCAGGCTAAGAATCGACTCAAGAAGAAACTGAAATAGAACGTGTATTCTGAAGTTGCTGTCCCTTTAAGTATAACATAAAAATAAACACTGAATTTCTAACATTGTTGAATTAGACCTTACACTTTGACAGTGAATTTTCTGACGAGAACATAGTTCTAACCATTCAAAATACTTTTATTCCCCGGTTTTGAAAAAATAGCAGTAAACATCGGATCTGTAAGGGAAATATAAGTTCGCATCTTTGGTTACCTTTATTCACCTCTAAACTTAGAAAATTATAAAAAATGGTTTGAAAAGACCTGGACCACTCAAAAACAAGTTGGCTGTATTTGCTAACCATAAGTAGAACAGAAAACCCAAATTAAGGCGGCATAGAAATCAGTGAGATGTTGGCCTCTGGGGAAGAAAGTGGGAGAGGCATCCAGGAATTCAAACTTGAAAGGAAAGGGGAATCTATTCATTTTATAAAATGTGGACCAATCAGAACATAACCCATGAAAGCTGATAGGGTTGTGGCTTAGACTGAATTACTGCTCAGCAGGACAATGAAAGACAACCAACCAACAGGGCCTGAGCTGAAACATCAATATATTTGAACTGCTAATACATAAAGGACCTGGTTCTAAACTGGTGGTCGTATGGGTCTGGGGGGAAGCAATCCAAAGCTATCCATCAGGGAGGAATGAGAAAGGAAAGACTGAAAGATACAAACACACACACACAACCCAAACCAAAAACTATAAAGTCGAAGTACAAAAAAAGAAAGTTAATGTAAGAAACCTAACTCATTCAACGAAGAGAAAAACTGACCACTTTAGATCTTGAAATAATGAAGAAACTATGGAAAGACAACTTTAGAAATCATGTATAACTGTGTTACAGAGATAAAGGGAAGAACGATATCCAGAGAAGTGAATAAAATATTACAAAAGGAAAAAGAAAAATATGATAAAAATGGTTGGAGATCAAAATAACCATTATAGACTTTGTATGAAGGAAGAACAATTATTTCAAGATAGTTCTGAAATATACCCATAATTCTGCACTTGTATATATGGAAGTTGATATATTGAAAAAAGACGCTCAAAGACACAGAACATAAAATAAAAATGTCAACATATGACTTTACAGACACAATACAAAAATTTAGGAACAATGATGGAGACAAGACCTTTGAAGACATGACTGAAAATTCTTCTGGATTAGATAAGAAAAAGAGTCCTCATTTTTTAAAAAGTGTATTTAAAGCGCCAAATGGAAAAAAATAAAACTATGGGCAAATAAATGTTCATCAAAATAGCAAAAACCACAGGATTTCAAATACATAGAGGTAAAATTACAACTGAGACAACTCTGAGGTAAAATTACTCTACTGATGAGCTAACCTCGGTAAGCCCCTATTCCCACTGGAGGACCACAAGGATAATTCAAGTCTCCTGGAATCAGTGTCAGTTTTGAGTTAGGGTCCAAGAACCCTTAAAAAGTCTGATTAGGGGCACCTGGGTGGCTCAGTGGGTTAAAGCCTCTGCCTTCAGCTCAGATCATGATCCCAGGGTCCTGGGATCGAGCCCTACATCAAGCTCTCTGCTCAGCGGGGAGCCTGCTTCCTCCTCTCTTTCTCTGCCTGCTTCTCTGCCTACCTGTGATCTCTCTCTGTCAAATAAATAAATAAAAATCTTTTTTAAAAAAGTCTGATTATATCCTTTTCTATAATGCATGGTCTCATTCAAAGTTTCTGGGTCTATAAGATGGCTCAAGTCTGGAAATTGATTCTAGGGTCATGACTCTCTTTTATCATTCATTTTAGGTTTCTGTTCACTTGACCTAGAATTCTTCTTCTACAGATCAAGTAAGAATTTAGTATGATTCCCACTTGTTTCACTTTGGGGATACCATGATCACCTAACCAGTGCCATCGGTTTCTGCAAGTCAGACTATCCTGCTTACTGCTCTGACTCTGCTGTCCAATAACTCATCATGCCCACCTTGCTTTTGTTAACTAAGGGCTGCCCGGTGGTGCCAGCCACCCTGGGATCCAGTTATCATCCCTGCAACTCTTTTTCCCCAGTTCACTGGCTGCAGTTCCCACTGGCTACTGAGAAGAGTGACAGCAGAAATTGTTGGCGCCATGATTCCCTTCAGAAATTCACATCTGTAGAAGAGAAAAGATGGTGTGTCCTGAAAAGAATCAAACAACTACTTCAGGGGATTCCATTACCGAATGTTTGTGTTTCTTTGTTTTCTCTGGAGGCAGAGCAAGTTTAATCTCAGGTGAGAACACGGAGCCGAATGGCCAGATTTGAGGGTTCACTGACCCAGCTTCATCAGGTTCATCACATATGTTCAAATGACAATTTTCAGGACCCCATTCCTTCCCAGTCCATGCTCTCACTTTAACAGTGCACAGCCTGCAGGGTTAGGAATTCAATTTGTGTTGTAATTCAGCCACTTACTGAAGGAGATGCTGGGTTTATTTTTTTTAGAAATCCCACCTCTGTAGCTACAGGAGATAAAAGTTTCTTTCAAGAAATACACAGAAACTTCCAGATCATCTGGGCAATGCTGGAACATCCATGATGTAATCCTCCTCCTTCCCCACTTTGTTCAGTGCAATTAGAAGCAGCCAATCTTACCTCACCTGTTACTCTGAGAAACATATTCTAAGGTATTAAATACATGGTCATCCAAATTGCCCCCTGTAAGGATTTGATTACAATTATCCAATGGTATTATTTTGTGTATCTCTGTTGTTACATTATACCATGGATTACCAATGCTATAATGGTATCTCTCTTTTTACTGGGAATAAAGTCATTAGTATCTTCAAATCGAATCATATTATAAATCAAGTCCAGAAAACTCAGAAAAAAATTCATAAAACTCATTCTTAAGGTTCTATTCCTATGGAACTACTCTCAGTATCCAAATCTGTATTAATTATTGCTTTCCAGAGAACCAACAGTGTGTGTGTGTGTGTGTGTATGTATGTGTAGAGAGAGAGAGACAGAGACAGAGTGAGAGAGTCAGGGGGAGGGAGAGAGTACTTGCATGCACCACCCCCTTTAAGGAACTGGCTAGTACAATCTGGGGATTTGTTGGGGGGACTGGAACATTCGAAATTTGTAGGGTAAGCTGGTAGACTGGATATCTGTTAAGAGGGGATGTTGTAGAGTTGAGTCTGAAAGCAGGAAGCTGGCAGAATTTCTATGTTTCAGTCTGAAGGCAAAGGCAAGATTCCTTCCTTGGGAGACCTCAATCTTTAATCTTTAATCATTCAACTGATTGGATAAGGCCAATACACACAGTGGAGGTTAATCCGCTTTACTTAAAGCCAATGGATTTAAAAGGTTAATCCCATCTAAAAGATATTTTAACAGCAATGAATCTAGACAATGTTTTGACAAAACAACTGGTCAGCATAATCTAGCAGAGTTGACACAAAAATAACCACCATGGTCAGTTCAGGAAATCTGTGTGTTTCTAGGAATTCGTACATGTTGTCTCAGTTAACTAATTTGTTGTCACACATTTGCTCATGTTCTTATCTTATAATCTTTACTATATACAAAAATAGTAATAATGCTTCTACTTTGAGTTATTTTTGTCTCTCTCTCTCTCTCTTTTTCAGTCTAGATAAAATTTTGTCACTTTTTTTGCTCATTGTAGCTTTTGGTTTCACTGATGCTCTTCTCTATTGCTTTTCTATTCTTTATTTTTCTGTGTTCTAATCATTATTATTTCCACCCTCCTGCAAGCTTTGGATTTAGTTTGTTCTTTATCTGATTCCTCAAGGCGTAAAGTTGGATTATTGACTTGAGATCTTTCTTCTTTTTTAATAAAGGTGTTTACAGCTCTAAGTTTCCCTTGGAGCACTGCCTTTGCTAAATCCCATTACTTTTTGCCATGTTATGTTTTTGTTTTAATTCATCCCTAAGTATTTTCTGATTTCCCTTGTGATACCATTGACTCATGGGATGCTTAAAAGTGTGTCTTTTGATTGTCATGGCTGTCTTCTCTCTTTCTCCTAGGACCCCTGTGATATATATGCTAGCCCATTTGATGGTGTTTTCCAGGTTCATTAAGCCCTATTCACTTTTCTTCAATCTTTTTTTTCTCCCTGCTCTTAAAATTCAATAATTTTAAGTTCCCCATCTTTATGTTTCCGGAATCATTCTTCTCTCTGCTCAAATCTGTTGCCAAGCACTTCTGGTAAATTTCACTTTTCCATAGAGATTATTTCAGCTACAGGAATTTCACTTGATCCCTTTAAAATAATTTCTATCTCTTTGTTGATATTCATATTTTCATAGATTGTTTTCCTGACTTCCTTTAGTTTTTTTTTTTCTTCCATGTTTTCCTTTCGGTCCTTGATTATATTTAAGAAAGTTGTTTAAAAGTTTTTGTCTAGTGAGTTTGACATCATCAGGGATGGTTTCTGTCAATTTGTTTTTCCTGTTGAAAAGGCAAAACAAACTGAGGGTTGCTGGGGGGAGGGGGTTAGGGAGAAGGGGGTGGGATTATGGACATTGGGGAGGGTATGTGCTTTGGTGAGTGCTGTGAAGTGTGTAAACCTGGTGATTCACAGACCTGTACCCCTGGGGATAAAAATATATGTTTATAAAAAATAAAAAATTAAAAAAAAAAGAAAAATAAAAAATAAAAAAAATTAAAAAAAAAAGAAAAGGCATACTTTCCTGTTTTTTGCAAGCTTTGGATTTTGTTTAATTGAATACTATAGTGTGGTAACTATGGAAATAGGATTTTTTCCATTTCTCAGGATCTGCTTTCCTAATTATTGATACCTATAATTATTGATACCTAATTACTGATAATTGTTACCCTAATTATTGATACCTATAGGTTTCCTTTGGGTTACTAACTTTCAAAAGCTTTTTTTTTTTTTTTTTTAATGCTTCCTTGTGTGTGGTTACTGAAATCCCTGTTCCTTAACTTGTGTTCAGCTAGTATTTTCAGAGATTTCTTTGAATGATAAAGGCTAAAAAATAAATTCCAAACAAAGAAACAGATCCCTCTGCCAGTCTATGCAGATTGGCTCTTTGTCAGGGCATTCAATCAATGCTTACCCAGACCCTGATTCTAGGGATCACCCTGAGGTAAAAGACAAGAATGTTCTTGGTTTGTTTCTTATTGCACATTAGCCTGGTTATGTACATGTCCTTTCAAATTCCCCATTATACCCCGATGTTTCTGAAAGTCCACATTCCTCAAAGAAACTGTTCTGCATTTGCTTACAGGTTTCACGGGTTCTACTGTATATTCCAATAACCTTTTGCCCCAGGCCTGTGTCTGGTTGGTTTGGCACGTAGTGGTTTCAAACAATGCCCACCCTTTTCTGGCCTGAGTTTGAGTGAAGTGAAGCAGAGACAAGCATTATAAACATTTCAGATATATGTACTACATGAAGAATTCCTGTTGCCCTTATAATCTCCATACTTACCAACAAATAATATGGTATAATCAATATCTTTGTGCATCAAAAACATGTAGTTTACTTAGCCTTTCAAGCAAAAATTTCTAGAGGAGGAAAAGAGAACATCAAGAGAGAAAGTAGGGAAATGGACATATTTTGTTCTTTTTATGTTTTAGGAAAAAATGAAGGCAGATTTTTATCTCTTTTCTCATTATAAAATAAAAAAAATCCTTCCACTAAAAAAAGAATACATAAACATGGTACTTGTGAATCCAACGAAGAATAATCAAATGCACTGCTATTTTTTTTTTTTTTTTGCAAGAGAAGATGCAAGGAATTATGTCAAGCAAAATAAATGTTTTCATTGATTCTCCACAGGATGTCCAACAGCTGTCTAATAGTTTCTGTTCAAGCATTTGATAATATTTGTCAATAACAAGCCCAAGCATGATCACTCTAATTCCCCATCATCAAAAATCACTGAATGCAGAAGAAGGTTAGCAGAAGGCGTCCTGTTCGTGAATTATCCCGCAACAGGCATAGGATCACACAAACGTTGACTCTGCTCGCAATGTGGCGTGCATGAATGTCTGTGCAAACATCAGGACAGTTTCCATCCGAAGTGAATGAGATGCTAAAAAGAAGTGAGACAAGTGCATTGTGTTGAGTAGATGGCCACAGCCACGATGACTGGGTGGTAAAATAAAACATCGTGTAGGAGGAGGCAAATGCCATCCAAGTCTGTAGTAATGGACAAACCTTTCTCTATGTAGTGTGACGTTTGAAACAGGCGTGTTTGCTGTTTTTGTTTTTGTTTGTATCTGTGAACTGTTCATTAATACTTAAAAAAAAAAAAAAAGGCTTACAGAGTGTTATGTTCAAGCTCATTCAGAGCTGTTCCTCTTCTGATGTGACTGTAATTCCCATCCTCCCGTATATTACTTAAGGAAAGTTCAGAGCTCTTACCAGACTTTTAATTCCAAAATGAATGGGAGGCAGAAGATGAGTTAAAAGAGAGTGGATAATAATAAAAATAAGAAAATAAGATGGCTTACGAAACAACAGCTTCCCCCATGGTGGAAAACCTTAGCCAGTGGTGACTGTCTGTTGGAGATGCTGTCAATGGTATGCCTTCCTGAAGTGAAATCTGGACTAGCTGATGGGCACATTTTAACAGTGCCATTCAAAGCAGTGGTTTAGAGACATCACTTGATCTCCCATGGCCTCTTGGTTCCTTCACATTTTAGGGTGCTTTCCTGATGATAACTACTACACACATCTTACAAGCATCCAAGACTGCCAGAACTTAACATGTATCAAGTGCTTCTAAGCTTCCTGATACTGCCACCAAATGTCACTGATTTTTTTTTCCTAAATCTCTGTTAACTGTAGAAATTTAGGTAGAAGGAAGAGTGACATGGAACTGAGGTTTCTTACATAGGCAGTTGAAAAGGTATTATTCAACAGCTAAGGTAGGAAATCCAGGATAATGAAAATTTTGAGTCATCTGAGAATTTGAGATGTTAGCGGGCATGGGGGAAGATATTAGATATAACTGATGAGCACTTGGGAGTGGGGGTTCAAGTCATCTGAGTGAAAAGCCTATTGCAGGGTTAGCCATATGGTAATCTCAGAGAATTTAGATCCCGGGCATTAGCTCAGTGGTTCTGTTATTAACAAGGGGAGTGGAGGAAGATGTGTTGAGGACATCAGGGGAGGACAACCTTCATTATTTGCTTCCTAAGAGCTCCACTAATGTGGACAGCTGAAATAATAACTTTTTGTGGAGCATTCCTAGGCTGTGGCTTTGAGCTGGTGGTAAGCAGAGTTAGGAGTGTATATTCTTTTGAACTTGGCAAATAGAGGAGTTCTGGAAAGTGAAAGTACAAGAATCATAGAACATTAATTAATCCCGGATTATACAAAAGCAATTTTCCAATCATTCTCTAATTTAATGAGCATTTACATGTGGTTAGGTATAAAGTAAATAATACAGAGTATGAAGCTGGAGACCTCACTTAACCGAACAAAGAGAGAAAATTAGTTGACTGATTAAAGGAAAAGCTTGCCGGGGCGCCTGGGTGGCTCAGTGGGTTAAGCCGCTGCCTTCGGCTTGGGTCATGATCTCGGGGTCCTGGGATCGAGTCCCGCGTCGGGCTCTCTGTTCAGCAGGGAGCCTGCTTCCCTCTCTCTGCCTGCCTCTCCATCTACTTGTGATCTCTCTCTATCAAATAAATAAATAAAATCTTTAAAAAAAAAAAAAAAGGAAAAGCTTGCCACTCATCAAATGCTTTTTGAATCCATGATTATTTTAAAAAAATCATTAATATTTTTGGTGTGACTTAATAAAACTCAAATTGCTTCATGGTAAATGTCATTTTAATCATGTTTTTAGTCGTTCAAAACCTAGTAACAAATGTATCAGATTCTATTCTGGAGGAGGAAAGGAATATCTTCATGAAAATGACAGTCCTTTTCAAGAAAGAATATTTTGAGTACAGAAGGAATAACTATCAGAAATATAGTCTTGTATGTGGCATAAAGTAGTACCAAGCCAGTTTGACCAAGCGCTTGTCTGCGTGGGTCTTTGTTAGTTCATATTTTCTAGGCATGAAGGTCTGTAACTCGGGAGTCCGGGCAGCCCTGCCTTTTACTCCTGCATCCGCTTTCAAATTCAATTACCTGATGATTACCCTGCTGAAGGCAGACAATGGCGGTGATGGTCCTGATTATAGTACCTTGCTTCGTTGATATGCAGACTTTGTTTCCTTGGGGACTGACTTGCCTTGGATCCCTGCCCGTTAGCCAGCTGTGGTGAACTTGGATGCTTGGAAAGGTGTGGCCAATGGTCCTAAGCAGACGCTCCTCCCATCTAATGGGCCTCCATCCTGGAACTTCGCAGCCATCAGAGGCAATCTGACGGGCCTTCTGAATCCTGCCGAACAGGATATGCTGCCTTGTTCTCCAGACTGAACTTGGATTTTGCCATCGAACCCTTCTGCTTGTTTTCTTTCTTTCTTTCTTTTTTTTTAAATTAACATATAATGTATTATTTGTTTCAAGGGTACAGGTCTTGATTCACCAGTCTTACACAATTCACAGCACTCACCATAGCACAGACCCTCCCCAGTGTGCTTGTTTTGTTCTAAGAAAAAGCCCTGGGGTTAACATGCTCTGGAGCTTACACTCTATTATCATCTAATTTTTTTGGTGCATGTATACCATCCCTGTCATTACTGGAGGAAAAGATGAGATGGCTCCATTGGTTTACTACTTTCAAATTCTTTTTTTTTTTTAAGATTTTATTTTTTTTTAATAAGATTTTATTTATTTATTTAAGAGACAGAGAGCACAAATGGGGTGAGGGGCAGAGGGAAGAGCAGACTCCCTACTGATCAGGGAGCCTGAAGCAGGGCTGGATCCCAGGGCCCTGGGATCACAACCTGAGCCAAAGAACGACACTTAACTGACTGAGCCACCCAGACGCCCCAATTTCAAACAAATTCTTAATAAGAATACATGTGGCAGCTTCTAATTTGTGAAACTGGAAACCAGAATTGTTCAACTTTTACTATATAATTAGTACCTCTGAGAATAGGAAGAAAGCAAAACCTTAAAATCTGCATGTCCCTAATGAATATTAAATACCACGCTCTGATGTTACGAGATGAGTCCTCTCATAACAAACTATTGACGTCGCGCGCAGATGTTTCTGTTTACTTGGATGTAATTGAGAGTGACACATTGTGGTGAAGTCCAAAATCCATTTCTCTGTCACTCTGTAACTGAGTATTGTCTAGGCTTGCAAATATATTTCTAAAGAACTTGTGTTTTTTTTTTTCTGAAAGTAACATTATAATTCCTCTTTTTCCTATCATATTTTAAAAAATAAAAATAATATTATGTTTGACCACAGAAGGCAGTATACTTGACTGTCCATTTAATGTAGGGATGTCCTATCTAAATATTCTTACAAATGAAATTCCGTGTTGTAAAAAGTGTTCCGTCCAGATTGTATGTCAACTCGAATGATTTAAATGTTTTCTTTGCATTTCTTTCCATGCTAAGAAATTCCAGAGCCATCAATCACCACCTTGGTATTTCTTTTAACAATCCTGATTTGTAAACACTCTTTTTCAACTTCACTATGCTTTAACAATACAAGTGAAACGAACCAAATACGTCACCTAATTTGGTAAAAACTAAAAGTCAAAAAAATAATAATGATCCCTTTAAAGTCCTCCTTTTTTTTTTTTAAAAAAAAGTAACGTTTCATTTTAGAATAATTTTAGAGGGAGAAAATGGTGAAATAACAGAGAATTCCTGTTATCCAGCACCTAGCCTCTCCTATTAACGTCTTGCACTGGTACAGCATTAATGAATCAATATTGATACATTATTATTCACTGAAGTCTCTGCCTTCTTGAGATCTCAGTACTGTCTGGAGGCTGATGGCCCCCAGAGACGTGCACGTTCCAACCCCTTGAAACTGCAGGTATCCTGGGGTATTATGGCAAAGAGGAATTCAGGTTGCAGTAGGAATGGAGACTGCTGATGGGATGACCTTAAACTAGAGCTGTTCTGGATTCTCCTGGTGAACTCAGTGTAGTTATGAGGTCCCCTAAAATGGGGGAAGAGGGAAGCAGCTGGATGCACTGCGGCACCTGACACCCCCTCCCCTCGCCGTTTCTGGCTTTGAGGACAGAAGAGGAGCCCAGGAGTGAGAAGCTGCCAATCTCTGAAGCCCGGGAAGGGGGAGCAAATGGAGTCTCCCTGAGGGCCTCCCAGAGAGAACTCTTGCCCCACCAACACCTTGGTTTCCGTTCAGTGGGACTCACTTTGGACTTCTGAATTAGGGAGCTTTAAGAACAATAAATGGGTGCTATTTTGAGCCACCAAGTTTATGGTCATTTGTTACAGCAGCCATAGAAAACTAATTACACTGAAGTGTTTGACCGAATGGCCTTTTTCCGTTTCAGTGGATGTTGCATTTACTTGCCGCACATCTGCCCATCTTCCCTCCTGTCCCCCCTTTTCACAAAGGTCAGCACTCCCCGTTTTCCCTCCCAGTGCCCCCCCCCCAGTATTTATCTTGCATGGCCAATCCCCTCTTGGTGTCTGATGCCTAGAGAATGTGAACTAACCCAGCTTTTTGGCCCAGTCAACAACATCCTGCCACCAGCCCCTGGACAGTCTGTAGTCAGTGAAAAACAGAGGGGAGGGCACACCAAAGGCAAGCCGCACACGGTAAAATGGCTGCACCTACACTCCAGACGCCATCTGAACCCGCATCCTTGCTTATCTGCTTATCCGGCTTCCTTCAAATCCTTTCTTCTGAGACCACTCCCTGGTCAGTCGCAGGTGCCCGAAACCCTGCTCAGACACCACATCTGGGGAATCTTATTTAAGGCAAACCCCATTACATTTGAGTGCGTAAAGTATTATGACTGCATCTCAAGGGTCTTAGGTCTCTCAGTTGGGTAAGGGTTTTTTTCCAGCTTGCAGAGAAGAAATTGTGAATGATGGGTCTACGGAATTTATTATTTCAAGTCACATAATAAATTTATCCACTGATGATCACTTTCAAGTAAATTCATTTTATTTGGCCATGAGCCCTGGTTATAAAACTTTCCAGGATACTGGACATCCCCAAATAGGGAGGAGCCTGAATAAGGGTTGTGAAGATCACTAGGTCACAGTGACCCCCAAGAGTCCTATCCCCACCCCTCCTGCTCAAGACAATTATGTGTGTAGGGCATCTCTAACCACATTCCAGAAGCAACTCTCAATGATCAGGAACTTTGTCTTTCGAGGATTTATTTTAAATCCCTATCTAGTGCTATGAGTCAATGAATATAATCACTTGAGTTTAATCTTCAACTATATTCTTATCATGTAAGCAGAAAAATAAATTTAAAGTACAGACTAAACTCAACATCTGTTTATAAATTAATTCTTATGACATAGAAGTTTTATATTTATCCTAACGTTCACACTCTAGAATCTGATCATTATTTAGTAATGTTCGATGATGTAATGGGACTAAACAAAACAAAACAAAAAGTCCTGGAATATAGAAGTTGCTGATTAGATTAATTTAAATTAATGATGTATATAGATGCTGACAATTTAAATGTTAAACGTTTCCCTATAACAAACGTTAACTGAACACCTACCCTGGAGGGAATTATGCCAGTCACTGCGAGAAAAACAAAGATAAGCAAGACCTAGTTCCTGTAATCCCAGAACAGAACAGATACTGAGAGGACAGATGTGTGCGTGAGAAATTCTAGCGCATCATTGTCACCTGGTGGAAGCATTTCTCCATTTGTAACAGAACAACATACCGCCAAAGACTAAAGTCTTGATGACAAGAAGCAAACTGCTTTTTTTTTGTTTTTTACCATTCCAGCACTTTCCATAATGTAGCACAATTGTCCATATTTGTTGAGTAAGAGCAGACATCAGCAAAAATTGGCCAACTTTTTATCATGCTTTATAAAAATAACATGTGTGTCCTGGTAACCAAAAGAAGACAAATAAAAATCTGTTTATTTAAGTTTCAGTAAGAGGAAAATGTCATGATTTGGGCATCCAAAATTAATCGGCTTTAAACTGAAAGGCTATGGTTTATGCTTTGCATACACTCAGCTAATCTTTGGTTATCTCAATCCAGAAATTTGTTTCCATAAACTTTTACCGAAATCCCTGAAATTAGATTCTACTTCCACTTATGTTGTGTTCCTTAGGGGAATAAAAATTTAGCCAGAACATTTTGTATACTCTCCTCTCCTGATATTGGCAATGTTGAAACAGAAATCTTACTAAATTTATAAATAATTCTTTATAATAGGAAATGTAAAGGGGTCCCAATTCAATATATTGACCTATTTTTATTTATTTTGTTGGAACTAGCTCATGTAAACTTTTTTATATACACATTAAGTACAAAATATTTCCCACTAAATTTCACAGAAATATATTTTTGTCCAATGAATTAAAGTCCCTTGAAATTTCTTACATGTAAAATAAAATATTGTTCACTTATATGCC
Organism: Mustela nigripes; assembly: GCF_022355385.1. NCBI lineage: Eukaryota > Metazoa > Chordata > Mammalia > Carnivora > Mustelidae > Mustela > Mustela nigripes. The sequence continues at coordinate 102,607,369 of NC_081557.1, forward strand.
TATACAACCTAAGAAAAATTATTTTTGTATGCTTATTTATATTTATTAACAACTCATGTTCTATATTTGTACTCACAAGCACACCTATAAAAGCAAAATTCAGTTGCTTACTTTTGAAAACTAATTATGTATAGTTAATTATATACACTCAAAATTTAGTGTTTCAATTTAAGGAAACATTATTAACTTGTCCAATTAATCTGGGCTTTAAACATTTCTCTGAGAATTTAAAGTTGGTGAGAGACTATGAATTCTTTTGTGTTGTAGTGAATGCATTACTGGGTCTTAGAAAAGAAAACAATCTCTTTATTCTTTTACAAAGTTCACCTTCAATTGTATACTGCTAGAGCTGATAAAATAGTCCATTTTAAAACATGGATTTATGGGCAAACACAGCAAGAAAATAATTTTTATTTTAATCTCTTTAACACATAACCTCAAATGTGGGTTGTGAAAAGATCAAGAAAGGTAATAAAGAACAGATATATGGATAGAAACTCAATTCAAAATGAGTCAGGTGTGTGTGTGTGTGTGTGTGTGTGTGTGTGTGTGTGTGTTTAAAAAAGACACATATTTATTGGAAAAGAATAAAAAATAAATATCCAACACCTCTCTGGCTTAGATTTCATCTTTGGCATAAGGGGGACAGTAATAGTAAACCTCATGTGATTTATTTAAGATGGGATCACATGATGTGTATATTAGCACAGTGAGTGGTCAAAGTAAGCACTCCTTCCTTCTAAGTCAGTTGATTATCACCTATACAAGTAAAGGCAAGGGTAAATGTTGGGCATCTGTTTCTTCCCATTACCTGACCTAAGGTGTGTGTGTTTAGCAGTCACTCTCTTCTCTTCTTTCCGTGTGGGTTGATACCACTATTTCTGCTATAGTGCTAGACTTTGAGGTTTTCTAGTTTTGGTAGAGAAAATTCGCTTAGGAAATAATCCACTAGTCATATTGCCATGGTTGACTGTGTTTCTGACTACCAACGTAGATAATAGTGTGGAACCACTGAGCTTCCATATAAAACTGAACAACCTACAAACTGAAATGAATACTCTGAGAACTTCATCTGGTAAGATGTGTGCCAGGCAAAATTCTCAAACAGCCCCTGGGAATAGTGACCCCTGGCATTTACAACTTTTATAATCCCCATCCCTTAACTGTAGGTGGGTCTGGCCTAATCAGTTGATTCCTTCTTTTTTTTTTTTTTTTTAAGATTTTATTTATTTATTTGACAGAGAGAGATCACAAGTAGGCAGAGAGGGAGGCAGAGAGAGAGAGAGAGAGAGAGGAGGAAACAGGCTCCCTGCTGAGCAGAGAGCCCGATGCGGGACTCGATCCCAGGACCCTGAGATCATGACCTGAGCCGAAGGCAGCGGCTTAACCCACTGAGCCACCCAGGCGCCCAGTTGATTCCTTCTTAAAGAGGCTCTGGAGATCAGAGAAATAAGAAATTAGGGATATTCAAAATCCAAGCATATCTCATTTTACTGTGCTTCACTTTATTATGCTACTGTGCAGATACTGCATTTTTTTTACAAATCGAAGGGTTATGGAACCCTCCAGTGAAGCAAGTCTATCAGCCCCATTTTTCCAAAAGCATCTGCTTACTTCATGTCTTTGGGTAACATTATGGCAATTCACTTAATAGTCCAAATGTTTTCATTATTATTCTTATATTTCTTATGGTGATCTGTGATCAGTGATTGACTTGCTAGAAGCTCAGATGATCGTGGCATTTTTTAGTAATAAAGTATCTTTAATTAAGGTACATTGTTCCTTAGACCAACTACTGAACACTTAACTGACTACAGTACAGTATAAACATAACTTTTCGACCAATGGGAAGTCAAAACCTTCATTTGACTTGCTTTATTGAGGCACTATCTTTATTGTGACAGTCTGGAACTGAAACTCAATATCTCCAAGGTACACCCATGTAAGAGAAAGGCTGATGGAGGGGCTGTGTGGCAAGGACAGAGATTGGTCGCCAACAACTGGGTGCAGAACTTGTTCAACAGAGAGGAAAAACACAAGGGCCTCAGTCATACAACTGCAAGAAAATGAATTTCCCAGCTACTTAAGCGAGCTTGCTGGTACAATTTTTCATAGCTGAGTTTCCAGATAAAGCCTCAGTCAACATCATGTTGATCCTCAGTCAACATCATGATTTCAGCCTTATGAGACCCTGAGCAGAGGACTCAGCTAAAGTATGCACCATCCCCATGGAGACTGTGCTCTATTTTAGGCTCACTTTGTGTCACCTATTATGCAATGATATATGCAAATGCAAGGGCACATGAATGGTTCTTGTGATTTAACATACAATCTGAGGGCCCCTGGTATGTCTCAGGCACTGTCACAGGTCCTGTTATCAGAGAGTTGAAGACTCCCACTTTTGTGAAAAACCTGAGTAAAACCCCTAAACATGCTTATTGCTACTAGTGTGCTATTTTTCAGAGGCCTTCACAATATACAGAACTGTAACACACATTTGCATCTTTTATAAACATCCATCTCTCTATCCAATTCACATTTCCCTCTTTATACACTTTAGCCCGTGAGATTATATAGCACCACAAATTCTAATGCAACACTGCAGGGTTCATTCTAGATTTGTCTCTTTTCCATATTTTTAACACCCTTTTGCTAGAACAAGAAGCCTGGACTCCATTGTATTTGGTATAGTTTCTCATTTGCTTAACGCCCTGTGCATAGCTGCAAGGCTACCAATAGGTTTTGTGGGGGCTTCAGAAAAATATTTATGTAGACCTTCTGTCTATACAAATAATATGATTTAAATGATCTAGAAAATTCATAGGTTCATGTAAGGTATGGAGACATATCAATGATGATTTAGAAAAATGGGTAGAAACACATACCTATTTTTTTATTGTCAGTTAGTACACACAGATATTCTTCACATTGTCTATCCCTTCACATGCAAGACCCAGCTTTTCCTTTTGTTTATTGTCAAATGTTCCATTCTTGGTTAATTTCCTATCTCCCAGGAAAATGAAACGATGTCGTTAGTACTAACAACAGGGTCTTCCAAGCCTGTTCATATTAAATCAATTTAGATGATCTTGCTACTGTAGTACCTTAATAAGTTATTTATTGCTGATTCCATAATTTCCAATGACACTGTATATCCACCCTGAATATTGGTTTCCAATGACTCTCTCAAAGTTTGTTACTGTGTTTCATGGAAACATAAATTCTAGTCTTAACCAGAGTATGCAGGAAAAATAGAAATAATGAATCATTTAATGGTCATGTAAAATTTACCATATGGAATTTTCTAGTGAAAATATAGAACAAAATATCCTTCTCTTGAACTCTGTAGGCTATAATCACTAGAGTCCTGAAAAAATATCTCTTTCAATGTTATCATGTTCCTTGCCCTCCTGTCTTCCACACAATGCCAACCATGGGGAAGACAGGTGAGGGGTCCTGGACAGAGCAAGAAGAATGGTCCCACTTGGAGAAGGAATGTCTATCTCTCACCTTGTATGTCTGATGACCAACTAGGAAAAGTATGACACCTCATCATTCAACAAGAAGAGAGCACATGGATTAGAAAGACTAGATGGTCGTGAATGCCTTTGGAGAAGACAGGCTGAGACTCTCCTGGAGGAATGCCTAACAGATGATGAGGAACCCACAAAATCATAGCAGTGGTGGTGGACTCAGCACAACCCTCAAGTGCTGGAGATCGGAGGCAGCACAGTGATCCGAAGAGTCAGTCTACTGCCACACATTGGGCTGAAGTCTTTAACTGTCAGTTGCCCAGAGCCCTGCACTCTGCTTGGTTCTAAGCATAGAACTTTGCAAGTCAGCATCTCTCACACACATAAATCTCCCCCACTCCATGAAAGAAATATGGCCTTGTGGGAGCAATCCTCTCACCAGTTGCTCTCCTGAAACTATGGAGAAGCTATAGGACCCAGGGACAACCCCACAGGCATGAGTCCTTTTGGTCCTTGGGACATTTGGTCCATCTCTTGTAGGAGTAGGGAGGAACAGAAGGTTAAAGAATGTTTTTATAGGAAGAAACAGGGATGGGCCTACAGGGGTCCTGGTCCAGGCTTGGAGCTTCCTGTCTGGCTGGATGGCACTGCAAAGAAACACGCCAAAGGGCTGGTCCCCTGAGATGCATGTCTAGGCATGGCCCTGGCATGTCCAGGTCTAAAGCATTCTGTGTAGTCTAACTCCTGGCTGCTCCAGGTCACTGCCAGTCCAGATGCCCTCCTGGCCGAGGCTTGGCCTCCAAGGGACTGCCCTTCCTTCCTGATCTGACACCTTACCTGTGTGCCTCCCATTGCCCTGAACTGCCCTTCTGTCTCCATGATTTTAAATAATTTGAAATTTATGAGAGACAGAGGCAGCAAGAGCGAGAGAAAGAGCACAAGCAGGGGGGAGCAGCAGAAGGAGAGGGAGAAGCAGACTCCCCACTGGGCAGGGGGCCCGATGAGGGACTCAATCTCAGGACTCTGAGATCATGACCTGAATGAGTAGAAGGCAGATGCTTAACTGACTGAGCCACCCAGGTGCCCCTCATGTGAAATTTCTAATATTGAGCTTATTTTCAAAACTGCCATTATAAATATTAGTGTATTAACGAGAATATCATCTTACACGGATCTTGCAATCGTCATTGAGTAATTTTTTAAAGCACGTTCCTGGAAGCGAACTTCCTAGGTGAAAACAGGAACTGTAAAGACTCAGATATTAGTAGTGCTTGCATGATAGCTAAGTCTTAACCCAAAAAAAGAATTTTAACAACATCTTTACATTCAATACACACAGTTTTATTTTCCATGTTGTTATTGAAGGACATAATATTTCCCTTTCTTTTTTTTACATAATTGCTTTTATTTATTAGTTTTTAATGAATTTTTTTGTTGGCTTGGTATTTTTCAGAAATGTCAGTAGCACTTGTGTGACATCAAATTCCATTGGAAATAGTAAAGCAAATGTCATCTACACTATTAAGTCTTGTGTCAGAATGACTTTGTACCCAGTTCTAGGGTACCATAAAAGAGCTTGGACATTCTTTCCTGCTTTGTCGAAGATTAGTTGACTGAGGGGGTTTGGGAGAAGGGGGTGGGATTATGGACATTGGGGAGGGTATGTACTTGGGTGAGTGCTGTGAAGTGTGTAAATCTGGTGATTCACAGACCTGTAACCCTGGGGATAAAAATATATGTTTATAAAAAATAAAAAATTAATAAAAAAAATTTCATCAGCCAAAAAAAAAAAAAATCTAAAATAAAGATATTTGTAAATAGAAAAAAAAAAAGAGTTTGGAACCACAGGTGATTATACCTATAATAATCCGAATTTATATGGAAAACTTTCTCCATGATGGTTTTTTAGAGGAAACAAAAGATCCGAGAATCCTGCAAAGATGACTGTTACATGTAAATATTACAGACAAAAATGACTATGTAGACATGGTGCAAGTAGAAGAAGTAAGCAAATCAATTTCAAATATATTTTCAAACCCCCAATTCAAGTTTTATCTTTCTAGTTATAGAAATGCTAGATAGTATAGAAATACAGATGCTATCATAACATCTACACCTTTATAAAAAGTTGGTCAATTTGTGATTCTCTTCATTAGCAAAACTGCATTGTTCAACTGTAAGATACTGAATGATTTGTCTCATGCTGTGCCTTTATTAATCACTAGACAAACTTTATCAAACACCTTTTATCCAATTTTTTTCTTCTGGTGGTCTATGACCATAGAGATGCTTTTTCTCCAGGTTTACTGTTTCATGTCTACTTCAAATCATGTTTCTTCTACTCCCCATTAGACTGTATTTCTCTAAGGTTAGAATCTCTTACTTCTTGGCTTCCATATAGAAATGATGAGCATCATTTTATTAATGTATTGAATATCATTTTGATTTTTTTAAATATTTTATTTATTGGAGAGAGAGAGCATGAGTGAGGAGAAGGGGCACTTCTTCTCTGAGAGAGAGAAGCAGGCTCCCTGCGAGCAGGAAACCCGATGCTGGACTTGATCCCAGGACCCTGGAACCATGACCTGAGCAGAAGGCGGACAGACACTCAACCAACTGAGCCACCCAGGCACCCCTCATTTATTTTCAACAGTTAATTGTATTCTTTGGGCTTTTGCTAAGTTGAGGCTAAAAATTAAACTTTGGCAAGATCATTAAAATTAGTTCAATCTTTTCCTTTCTCGACTTACTCTTATGACTTTTCCCTGAATTTGTTTTTTCCCTATTCTTCTTAATTAAAATTTTAAAAGAAAGCCTCATTTCACAGATACTTACACACACTTACACACATACATACAATGAACCAAAGAGACACACTTCTGTGCTTATGAACTACTTAGGCAGTAGGCTTTGGGTCACTATTATTTTGGAAAGTCTTAATTTTGTTGTTGTGGGGATACTTGTTATCATTCATGACTGATATGTACTGACACTTTATATTCAGTAGAAAATTAAACGAAATATCTATACATAAAATATAAAGCACGGTCTCTTATTTTTAGAACCAATTAAATTAATTGCAGACACCTTCCTAGTGTAAAAGCCTAGATATGCCAGACAGAAGCAAAAAAAAGGGGCTTAGTGAAATTGTTTAAATATATAGAAAAAAGGCTTTAAAAGTGAGTGACTTATACTTTTAACACACACACACACACACACACACGCACATCCACGTGCACAGGTGAGGATCAGGGGACTCAAATGAGCAAGGGAGGGAAGAGGAAATTAGACCATTGAATAAAGACTAGATAGTCTGGGTTCCAGTAAAAGATCTGCTGGTTTAGGGGGCAAACAAGAAACTTATTTTTTCTTATGCTGTTTGGGTAAGGGCTCTATTCTCTTGTGAAAAACTGGCAGGCAAAGCAATCCCCATGTTCTGGTTAGTGGTTAAAATTTTGTCAATTTATAAAGAGTAAAAAACCAAACCAAAACAAAAAAACATCGCATGGGATTCGGTATGGGCGCAGCATGTTCCGAGGTTGGGAAGCCACCAAACAGCCAGCTGAACAACACCCAGGAAACGTACAAAATGTTTCTGAAAAGAAACATACAGTAAAGAGTCTCCTTTATTAAACTTACTTTGTAGGAAGAACAATCAGGATCAGATTCGGAAAACAGTGGATCTTGGCTGATGTATTTAAATCTCCCTTTGAATTCCTATTACAACACTTAGATGTCTGGCCAAGGAGGGATAAGCAACAGCCATACTCTCTCCCTGAAACAACTAAGAATACATAAAATACCTAAAATGATGGTTCACAAAACCCTGGGCTACAGGTGATGAAGACAATGATCCTGGAAACACAGGAAGCGACAGAGATTGGATCTTTGCCTCAGTTTACTGCACTAAATAAACTTGCAGGCAGCGGTGCTTGCTGGGGACATGCCAGGCACTTCTCAGGGAGCCCCCTGAATGGCAGATCTGCAGTCCAGGGAGACAGGCTGCTAGAATTTGTTGGAGCATCAGAGAGGACTACACTTCATGCCGAAAGAGCTCTGGAGACCCACAGTGAATTCCTCTCTGGAGTTCAGCCACCTAATGATCCTAGGCACCAGTGAGGGGAGGTGTTTGGGGAAACATCCTGGTGCTAGGAAGTAAATACAACCCCAGAAAGGATCCAAAAGATGAGTACTGGTGCCCACAGGCAGCCTGGAGAGCTGCCTATGCCCCCTGCCATACTGAAAAACCTCATGATTCACTGGGTTGAACACAGCAAGGGCAGAGGATCTTTTCTAAGTAGTGGGGAATTACCAGCCTCGACTGAGCACTGCTCTGTACTCCCCTACGAATCCCAAAAATAGGGACTGGTAAGAGCAAATTATATCTAAGAACTTCACTGCATTGTAAACTAAAGCTCAAGAACATGTATACTGGAGTGTACATGCATAGAATCTGTTCTACTTCTTCTACATACAGAAGATACATATTTACAGATATATACATATAGAATACATGTATACTTATGAATGTATACATATGGAATATATATACTTATTCTACATATAGAATGTATGTATATATTCTATGAAATGCAAAATAGCTCAATTCAAAATATTTAACATAAAAACATCCAGTACCAAACAAGGTAACATCCACAATGTTTAGCAAAAAAAAAAAAAAAAAAAAAATTCTCTGACTTGCAAAAAAGCAGGATAATAGGACTCATAAGGGGAAACAAATCTCTCAGTGAAAACCAAACTGAGATGTTGCACTGGAAACAACACACATTAAAATACTTCTTATGACTAGATTCTGTGTGTTCAAAAACTTACATAGAGACATGGAAGATCCCCCCCCCCCCAAAAAAGAAGAAGAGCCCAGAGTAGGTTTCTACAGATGGAAACTGTAATAACGTGGGAGCTGGAAAATCCAGAAGATGGGGTGCTGGCACATGAGATGCTTCGCAAGAACAGAGTAGAAAACTTGTAGATCAGTGGAGCCTCCCTAAAATGAAACATGAAGAAAGCAAAAAAACTAAGAACTATAAAGAGAGCATTGGACAAACTGAGGACAACTTCTAGCAACCTAACAGAGATGCAGCTGTTGTCCATGAAAGACAGAAATGGGAACAGAAAAAATACTGAAACACGTGGTGGCCAAAATGATCAAAATTATCCCATATTTGATACAAAAAATAAAGCCAAAGTTCCATACGTCTGAGAAATTCAAGGAAACTCAAGCAACAAAGAACACAAATAAAATGATGTCAAGGTAGCTTCTAATCAAATTGTTCAAAACCAATGACAAGGAGGAAATCTTTCTTTAAAGCATCTGGAAGGAAAAAGAACATATTACGGATGGGAAGACAAAGACGATGACAAGAGGTGATCTCCTAGAGGAAGATGTTTTAATTAAATAAGATTTTTTTTAATGTTTTAATTAAGTAAAAAGTGAGATTTATCCCATGTATGGATTTGTAAAAGAGGAGATCAGATATGGTCATTTGCTACAGAAACAACATAATTTATTAGATGTTTGGTATATGTAATTTATTTGTAATTTATTATGGCTAACACTACCAAGGATTCATGCACTCAAATATGCCATTTCTTTCTTTTTCTTTCAAATATGCCATTTCTAACATAGATATCTAAAAATATCTAGATAGTTCGTCGTTAAAGTGAAGCAGAAGACAGAGAAGACAAAGAAGACACAGATAGTTCGTCGTTAAAGTGACAGGGGAAAACACTGTCTTGCTAGGTTTCCATGGAGGTACCTTTCAAAAGCACAGGTGAAACAAAACATATTTTCAGACATAAAGAATTTGATGGCATTCATCAGTGGCAAAGCTACACTCTAAGAAGGGTTTGTTTTTTTTGTTTGTTTGTTTGTTTGTTTAAAAGTCATCAGAACAGGAATGATACTGGATGAAAATAAGTGTTTACTTCAAGGAATAAAAAGCACCAGAGGTGGTCCCAGATTCCAGCTTCTCCCCCAACCACCTTGAAATCGCCACGGGTCTGCTTGGCTATGTGATCTCTCCATCACCTTCTTGGGAAAAGCAGAGCTGAGTATTAGTCTCAACTCTCTGTACTCCCCTCTTCATCAAGATTCTACCCGTCCATGGCCTTACTGCCTTGTTATCACCCAAAATACTTTCAAGCAGGTTTAATAGTTTATTCAGTTTTTCTAGGTTCCTTGTAATAAGATATGTAGGTTATATACAATTTACTATACTGAAAATGAAGTCCCAGCATTGACTAACCATTCTTCTTTATACTTCTGTAAACATACACTTCTTTAGACTTTTAGATAAGACATAATTAAATGTGAATTTGACCACCTTTTAAAAAGTCTGTTGCATGTCTTTATAAAGTCTCAAACTTCATTAGTCTTTTAGATTGTTTTGTGAAGATATTTGCTACACAAATATACCAAAGTAAGCAGTAACTCCAACTTTTTTCCCCCTCAGGGGGGGAAAAATACATATTTTTAGATATCTATGTTAGAAATGGCATATTTGAAAGAAAAAGAAAGAAATGGCATATTTGAAAGCATGAATCCCTGGAAGTGTTAGCCATAATAAATTACAAATAAATTACATATACCAAACATCTAATAAATTATGTTGTTTCTGTAGCAAATGACCATATCTGATCTCCTCTTTTACAAATCCATACATGGGATAAATCTCACTTTTTACTTAATTAAAACATTAAAAAAATCTTATTTAATTAAAACATCTTCATTAATCATGGAAGGTAGTAAAATGAGGTAGAGTGAGTTTTAAATCAGAAACACATGTGACCTAACTTTGACTCTGGGATTTGTACATCTCTTATTAGTATCTAAGCCTTTCTACTCCTCAATTCTCTTACCAATAAAAGGAGATGAGTAATATCTAATTTGTAGATTTGTGATAAGAATTTAAAAGAATTTAGGAAAAGTACCTAGTATATATGACAGGCACTCAGCTAATTAATTTCAGCTTGGGGCTAGCTATAATAATTCATCACACACGTCTCTATACAGATGATGGATAAAATTTAGCAACTCTCAACACCAGAGCATGAGTGAATTGTGTCACTGATTTATTCATCCATTCATTTTTGAATGCCAACTATAGTCAATGTCAAGCCCATTCCAATCCTTGCACTGTAATATTTCCTGTTTCTGAAATGTTCTGTTTTTTAAGGATTTAATTATTTATTTGAGAGAGAGAGAAAGAGAGAGAACAAGTTGGGGGAAGGCGCAGAGGGAGAAGCAGGCTCCCCACTAAGGAGGGAGCCTGATGCGGGACTTGATCCCAGGACTCTGGGATCATGACCTGAGCTGAAGGCAGACACTTAACTGACTGAGCCACCCAGGTGTCCCTGAAATGTTCTAATAGTCATACGTCTGGCTATAACTTCCCTGGACATCCTTCAGTAGTAGCATCCTTGTCTTTCTCTGTCCCCTTACCTTGTTTGTCACTTACCCTATACTTGTCATTATATTTGTTTATCTTTGTTATATGTTTTCACTATGAAAAATGTAAGTTTGATGAGGGCCAGAGCTTGTTTATTCTGTTTACAGTTTGGTACCTTGAATTGTGACAAGCACAATGTATGTAATCAGAAATATTTTTAAGAACAAAAAAACTATGCCTTTAGTATAAATATTCTTTTATAACACCCTTTACTGGTGGGATGATGTTTTATATTTATGGATATATTATATATTTTTTCTTTGTTTTTGTTTAAAATATTTTACCATTTCAAATAATGCTCAATTAAACACTTTTGTACATAAATGTTATTGGCTGAGTCTGACTATTTCTTTAGGATTAAAAGTATTCCCTCTTATACTGTCCTTTCACACTTTTAAAACTCAACAGATTCTTCAGACAAATGCTCCTATCTAGAGTTATTTGGAGCATGGCAAAAAACAAGACCACGAGACACGACGTTCAGGTCTGCCTTCCTTCCAGCCGGCACTGTGCCAGGCACACTGATAGAAACACATTAACATGACTTAACTTTTCCAGGTCAAGGGCTTTTGGAGTGAGCAACAAATGGGTCATTAAATAAAAATACCGTTTGAGTATTTACTAGCTAGTATACTACTAGCTATTAAGTAATAGTTGTTTTGTTTTGTTTTAAGATTATTTATTTATTTATTTGACAGAGAGAGGTCATAAGTAGGCAGAGAGGCAGGCAGAGAGAGAGGGGGAAGCAGGGTCCCTGCTAAGCAGAGAGCCCGACACAGGGCTCGATCCCAGGGCCCTGGGATCATGACCTGAGCTGAAAGCAGAGACTTTAACCCACTGAGCCACCCAGGTGCCCCAAAAGTTGTTAATTTCTTAATTTGCAAAATGAACACTTAGATTATTTCAAGGATTAAATATCTCAGTATAGACTGGTAAGTGTCTGGCAGTAGCCGGTCAATGAATAGTAGCTACATTTATAAGTTAAAAGTACAAATTCAGTTAAAAATGCAGTAAGTTCTCCAGTTTCTGCTTTCTTCATTTTATAAATACCAGGGATCAAAATCACGACCTCACTGACATTTTTTAAGATGACATACTAGAAAAATGTAGAGTAAATTTTCATCATTAGTAGATGCAGCTGTAAAATATAAAAGCAATTATTTCTCGTATGAATTTTACCTATTTAATTAATAATCATATGAGGAGTAGGTCTTCAAATTGCTGCACTGGGTTATTTAATTAATAATTAATTAAATAATTAATACATCATTAATTAATTAGTCTGAATGAGGCACGTCTCTACCAAAAGAGCTACGAGGAACAATTATAACTCAAAGCTTATCTGTTTCAAACGTACTGTAACTACCTCTAATCTCCCTAAGAGGAGTCTAGCTGTTTAATACTGATCTTAAAACTTAAAGCTCAAAGTTTATCTATTCATTTCATAGTAACAGGTTAGCTGTTACTATGTAAACTTAACAATGAACTGGTAACAGGTAAAGCTGAAAAATACTGAGAATCATATGTTAATACAAATCCTATCTTATATAAATATGAATATGTTGAGATGTTCCCTGTACGTTGGTGTATCTAGTTAAAATAAAACTACAAATAAAATATAACAAAATATAAAATATAAATATAATAAACCTCTGTTTAGGTAACTAGGACAAGTCACCATTTTACAGTGAAGGACACTATTCAGACATTAGCTTCAGAAGGATTGTGATAACCATTCTTAAGTTCTGAGAGTATATACAATGACAGAAAGTAAAGAAGAAGGTGGAATTTGGAGTTGGGAGTTGGAGTCTAACACTGGTTTCCCACCTAGGACCTTCAGTGAATGTCCTCACCTTTGGTGGGTCTCAATTTTTTCATCATTAGAGTAATGAGATTAAACTAGACAGCATATAAAGTCCTTTTCAGCTGTTAACATGTGTGACTATATTGGAACCAAATTACCAAAGGGTTTAAATTCATTGACTTTTTTTCTTTCTTTTTTTTTTTTAGATACTGTGGAAGTTTCAGAGAATTGGAATTTGTATATATTTTTTCTTAGAAAATACAGATCATCAAGTCAATTTGGTACTTTTATCAGAGGGCTAATACCCCGGAAAGATTCTACCCACTTGAATCTCGGGAGAGCTGAGCGCCTGGGTGGGCCTGGTCCTGCACTCCTCCGGGAAGCTCTCAGCTTAGTCAAGGAAGAGCACCAACATACCTGGGATGACACTGGGACTGACACAGGGGTGTCTCCAAAAATATATTTCATATTTTAGTCCAACCAATTTTCTTCTTCAGATGACTGTATTTAGGGTCATGAACTTGACAATATGAGTATTTATCCAGGTTATTCATTATGTCGTGCACTGAGTTGAAGAGGTTCCTCAGGAGCTCAGTGAGATCAGAGGAGAAACGGGGTTAATTGAGGACAGGTGTTTGAAGGAGCTCGGTATTGAACTCCTACTTCATGGAGCAGAATGATGGAACAGGGGTGAACTGGGCAGCACAGGCAAAAGATTGCTCGACGGGAGTGGGGATCCACGAGGAAGCAGGTTAAGCAGAGACCGGGCAAGGGAAGGAGAACAGGTGTAGCCTCTGCATTTTGAAGATAACATTCAGAAGGCGGTGTTTGATCTGAGGGCAAAGGAGACTCACTGAAATAGAGAGATGACAGCTTCAAGAGATCCATATAGAAAATGATTTAGCAAGAGTGTCTCAGAGACCTGGAGAGAGAAGGAACCAGAATGCAGAAAACAAAGAGTTATTGTTGAGTTTTATATCTTAGGTAACTGGAAATTCTACCCACCCCCCCAAAAAAAGATTTTGTAAGCTACAAGAGAAAGAATAGGGAAATTAAAACCATGTAATAGGGAACAGGATTATTAGATTTTATGAAAGTCAAGTATAGAGGGACTGACCACACTTTGGAATTAGAATAAATGCCAAAGATTATCAGTTAGTTCAAGAGAACACTAAAACATAAGAGAAACTATCAGAAGTACTGTTACTTAGCTAGCTATTCACAGAGCTGGAAGTATTAATAATTGTTCTGACATCAAGTGCCTATACACACACACACACACACACACACATATGTATATATTTCTATGTCATGACCGCCTTTCTTAGAAATTCAATATTACAAAAGTATTTGAGTATATTTAGATATGCTTTGGGCAATATACGAAAATATGGTGTTTCCTAAATCCTTGAAAAAAATAGATAATATGGAAAAAATGGGTGCACAAGCTTCATTTTTGCCCAACAAACTTGGAGATGGCAGAATCTGACATATTATTCATTCAATATATGCTTGCTTCATGTATTATGCTAGGGGATAGGGTCATAACCATGAAAAAATACTTTGTTCCTAATTTCAAGGCATTCATTGACCAGTGGTGCAAGCAAATATGAAAATGAATAATGTGAACACAGGGTCATAAATTCTGTGATAACATTGTGCCCAGGAAACTATAAGAACCCAGAGAAAGGGCAAATGGACCTAGTTTTGTTTCATCAGAGAAGACCTTCCGGTGGAGAAAATATTTGAAAATGAAGAGCAGTGAGGATTGAGCCCAGGAGAGAGAGGAGAAGGGAATTGCTCCAGCTAAAGACAGCCTAGGGATCAGCATGAATCACTGTAGCCAATTACAAGTTTTATAGGGGTGGGGCTGGGAGTGGAGGCTCAGAAGGGGCTGGGATCAGATCAGGAAGCACGGCATTGGCAGTCCTACTGGGTTCACTGTTCACAGCGCTAGTAGATGAGGCACTGGTAAGGCACACTGAGCAAGACCTTGATGATCCGACCTGTGCGTTAGGATGTTCACTCTGACACTAGCTGAAGACACCTGTTTGGAGTCTGGGTGACCAGGTAGCAAGTGGTTTCAGACCTCTGCAAGAAAAACAAAAGAAACTCCAATGAGGAAGTTGTGGAGACCAAGGGTAAGAAGGGAGAAACTCAAGAAGATAGTTGCAAGGCTCGCCTACCCAATGCACCCTGGCAGAGGGTGGGAGGTAGAGATCGTGAGTCTCCCAGACTCCTGATCCAGAAGACTTGGGAGTGGGCAGTGCTATTAAGGAAGAGAGAGAGTTTGGTCAGCAATGGTAGGTGGAAGAGTGATTTGGTGGGAACGTGAAAGGAACTGAATTAAAATGAGAACACCTAAAATGTGTTAGACATTTTGTAAAGGTTATCTTTTTAATTCTGATGATTGAATTTCAAGAAAGTGAGGCTCAGAAAGATACATCTATCTATCTATCTATCATCTATCTGTCTATTCATTGACCTATCTTCCTATCTATGCTGCTCCATTTCCAGATGTTTTGAAGCACAGAGTTCAAACCCTATAATTAGGATTCAACAATTCATGTTTCTTCCACTCCATCCCTCTGAACGAATCTCAGTAGGGCTGCGTCTGAGCTCTAGCCATCCCACATAGCAATCACTATACTTTGAGGAAACAAACAAATAACAGAAGAAAATAGAAACAATTACTACAACAACAATAAAAAACACTTTACAGTTCAACTGTTTAAAGTCCATGTAAAAATTGCTGGTAATACTATTACCTCCCTCACAGTGATAGTATCCAACATGATGATTATATGGAGATATTTTTGTAAATTGAATATAATAAATGTTCATTACTATTCCATCAACACTGTTAGAGGTTATTATGAAAAACTAAATTTCTCTCTTTAAGTCAGATTAATTGAGATTTAATATACAATACAATAAAATTCACCCTTTTTCTATGCAGATTTTGATGAAATTGATCAATGTATACGGTTCTGTACCCACTGCTATAATTGTTATATGGGATATTTCCACCACCCACAAAAAGAGGTCCATTATGCAATCTTGCCGTCTATGCCCTAAGCTCCCCTCTCCTTTTGCCAACAACTCATCTGACATTTGTTTCTGTAGTCTCACTTTTTCCACAGTTCCATACAAACAGATTCATCAGTATGTGACTTTTCATTTCTGGTATCTTTCATTTAGTATAATGCTTCTGAGAATAATCACTATTACTGGATATACAGGTAGTTTGTTCTTTTTAATGCTAGGTAGTGTTCCATGGTATGATGTGCTACATTTGTTTATGCGTTCACCAACTGATGGAAATTGAGAATCACCCCCCCCCCAACACACCTTTTGGCTCTTATGAATAGAGCTGCTATGAATATTTAAGTGTAGGTACATTTAAGCGTATTTAAGTAAGGGTTTTCTAAGTCATACGGTAAGCGTACATTGAACATCATAAGACACTGGCAGACTTCTCCAAAGAGCATTCGCATCAGCAAGGTCTGATAATTCTAGCTGCTGTATCTCTTTACCAGTATTTGATATTGTCAGTCTTTTCAGCCAGTCTAGTAAATGTGTCGAAGTTTCATATTGCGGCTCTCTGCATTTCCCTAATGACTTAGAATGTCAAACATCTTTCGTGCATTGATATTTTGTCCTCTGGTGTGAAGGATGTGGAAAAAAAAATAGGGAGACTCTTTGACTCCTTACCACTGAGTTTGAGTTCTTTATATAAAGCATCTCATACAGGCTTTTACAAGATAGCTGGTTTGCAAATAGTTTCACTGAGTCTCTAGTTTGCCTTCTCATTTTCTTAATGTATTATTCTAAGAACAAGGGTTTTTTAACTTTGCTGAAATTTACCAATTTTATGTATCATATTTTTTTTTGTCCAAAAAACACCCCCACTTCTCCTTAAACTAAGTCATAAAGATTTTTCTCCTATGTTCTTTGTTGCTGCTACGGTATAGCCTTACCTTACATTTAAGGACGTGATCCATTTCAAATTCAATTTTGTATTTGGTGGAAGGTACAAGTGAGGTCATTATGATTTTTGGGCACACAAATGTCAAATGTTGTGGCATGTTTACTGAAAAATGCAATCCCTGTCACACTGAATTACTTTCTTGTTGAATTACAATTATTACTGAAAATCAATTAACCATGCATATGTGGGTCTATTTCTGGCTTCTCTTTTCTCTTCCATTGACCTATATGTTTATCCTTCTGTTAATACCACACTCTCTTGATTACAGTATCTTTAAATAAGTATTGAGTCTGGTAATGTGATCTTTGAGTTTAAATAGCAAATCTTGGGACACTGAAAAAATAAAATAAAATTTAAATATTTCTGCTTTTTAATTCCATGAAAGCATAAAAAAGAAAATGAAAATCATACAAACTTTGTGCCAATAACTATTATTAACAAGTGGGTATAGATTCTTGCTATTTTTAGTCTATAATGTTTATAAAATTATCTTAATATATAAAAAACACAATAGTTTAACTTTGCTATCTAATATGGCATGAACAAATTATGTTTGGAATTATTATCCTTACTTGAAATTATTTTAAGGAATATTTCATTGTATAGAAATATCATTATGATGCCAGTATTGAATATTTATGTTGATTTCAATTTGGGGTTATTTAATAATATTGTGATGAGCTCTGTTTTCCATAATTCTTTGTTTACATCTCTGGTTATGTTCTATAGCTTAATTCCATAAAGTAGAAATATTGGGTCAAAGACTATGAGGACTTTTAAGACCACCTGCCTCCTACCAATCCACAAATGGAAACAGGGCTAGAAATGGAAATACATTATTCTACATTGTCCACCAAATGTATATTATTTTTAAAAAAGATTTATTTATTTGACAGAGATCACAAGTAGGCACAGAGACAGGCAGAGAGAGAGGAGGAAGCAGACTCCCCACTGAGAGAGCCCGATGCTGGACTTAATCCCAGGGCCCTGAGATCAAACCTGAGCCAAAGGCAGAGGCTTAACCCACTGAGTCACCCAGGTGCTCCCCCCCATTTATATTCTTATCAGACATATAGAAAGTGCTCATTTCCCCTATTTTCTTGTAAAAACTGAGTTACGTTTTTAATCTTGGACAATTTGATGGACAAAAATGAAACCTCATTATGACTGAAAAACCTTCTTTGATTACTAGTGAGGCTGAATGCTTTATGACTTAATTGGCTATTTGCATTTTTCCATGGATTAACTACTGACACACTTGGGAATTCTTCTTTTGAGTATTCATAAGTTCTTAATGATTTGAAAGGAATTTTTGGTGTTGTTTGCAATATATTTTGTTCCTTAACCAACACACATACTAACTTACCCATACATTATCATAATTCTCTGGCCTTTTAATTTTACTTATGGTTACTTTTAAAGATATTTTTTGAAAACGTATGTCGCCAAGCTGGTCAATATTTTAAATTTTGCACTATGACTATTTTATATTCCATTGTTATGTACTTAAAATAGTTCTTCTGAACCCAGAAATCAGAAATTCATTCACAATTTAAAGTTACTTTATAATTTTTTTGAAAAATTTTACCATTTGATATGATGGCTTTTATTATTCTAACTTTACAATATGGTTTAGTAGCTGGAATGGCAAGAGATTCTTACTCATAATTTAGAAACAGTATTTCAGGACACTCTATGATTTTTCAATTAAAAATAAGAAAAAGAGGAAATAAACTCTGAGAATAATTTACAAACTTGTATTTAACCTATAAGTTAAGTTGGGGAGAACTGTCATGAGAAATACTTAGTCTTCCTATCCTGGCTTTATTTAAGTCTTCTTTTATTTTCTTCAGTGATTGTGATTTTTAATTTTTAGTTGTAACTTCTACATATTTTATGTGGCCTCGACTTACTATTCTAATTTTTGCCCCCTGATGCTTCTATTTTGAAAAGGAAGCTTCTTATTGACCAACAGAATTGTATATGGTAAAATGTATTACCTGAAAATAAAGTTCTTTGTCAAATTGTCTTTCAGATCTTGGAAATCAACCATTTACCTTCTCATTAAATCCAACATTTTGAGGTAGGGTGTAACAGACTCTTGCTAAATGGGTAAAAAGGCTATCTTTTACTTGACTCATAGGAAACACATAGATTAGAGAAGGTCTTTCTTGTCCCAGTGGAAACACAGGTATGGCAGGATCCCCACAATAGAACAGGGACTAGTTCTATGCTTTTTATATTTGGAAAGCCAAATAATAAGGGGGGAAAAAAATCCTAACCCGAGGAAGGAGGTCAGCAGTTAACACCTTGCATAACTTCCATTAGGTTTGAAAATGGTAGCTTTGGGTACACTTCAAAAACCAGTTAAGGCCACTGGATCACCAATACATTCTGTCATTAGTGTCTTGTCACAATTAAAACACATGTCTCTTGCTCTCTCCTCATCACACCCTCGATCTCTTCAGTTTCACTTTAGTGAGGGTGAGCGGAAGAAACGCTGACCTAACAGGATCAGTTTATACTGCCTGGAACTTTGGAGGATACCTTGTAGTTAGAAATGCTCTTATTTCCAGAACGGATGCACTGTGAAAGTATATTGGACCTGGAGAGCTTTAGGAGCGGAGTATTTAAAAATTAAAACTTTGTGACATGCATCGGTACTGAATTCTCACTGAGCATACACTCCCTGGAATTTCAAACCTGGAATGGAAAAAAAAAATCTTCTTTGTACACCTAATTAAAAAATGGAAAATATGTGCTCTGGAAGCAGTACCACAGATTTTGTAATCTGCAATTAATTCATGGGGCTTGCGAAGATTTCTGGGTATTTTCGAGCATAGTTAAGTTTTAGACACACACGTGGCGTTGCAATACTATAAAAAAGTAATGTGTCATATAAATTTTTGATAAATCATATTTCCTCCTTGTTGATTTTAAATCTTTGCATTTTCACACTTTACTTGAGTGCTTTCCCTGAGTTTAGTGAAAGACCAGCAGATGATGAGTACCATATCAATACTGCCAGCCAGATGTGGAGATATTCTTGCCTTAGCCTTATCTCAAGCTGAATGAGTGGTATAAAGTCACAACATAAAAAAAGAATGACATCTGGTCTCTGTCTTCAAACTAACTGAAATCACTGTTGTTTTCATCATCTGTGATTTGTGATAACACCTGTATATTTATTACATTATTGCTCATTTTGTAAGTACTATTCATGTTATACATCAAAGGCTTCATCTTCATCAAGCTTCCATGACCTTCATTTTAATAATAAAGATTCTTTGCATTGAAGATGAAAATTAAAAAATGATAATGCCATGATAAGCCGGAGTTGGAGGTGATGTGGTTTTAACGGGGGCAAAGCCTGAGTGAAGGAGAAATTGAAGGTCTGATTAGACTTTGTAGTGGGAGCTACTTTCTCAAAAAAGCTAGATCTGAGATAAATCAAAGGTTTAAAATGGAAGATGATATTCCATATCCATGAGTAGTCACTTTAGCTCCAAATAGGGAAAATTAATATTTCTGTCAAGAAGCTGCCAGATTTAGGACTTGGGCAATAAACTCTTTTAAATTGATAGAAATATTTTTTCATTCATCTTAATACTAATTTAAGATCCAAAAGTACCTGTGAATTTGAATGAACACTCTCTCTAAAATTTATACATGTGGGTAAGGATTTTTAAACCTGTTACATTTCCTTGATATATCGGTAACTCCTATGAAGTACCAAATTAACATCTATCTTCTCACTGGTTTTATGTTCCTTTAATTTACTAAAAAATTGCTGAAGTAGGAAAAGCTTTATTGTACACCAATTCTGAACAAAATATGATGCAATTTCACTAAGAGCAACTAAGAAAATTTGTTGATTTAAATGGGTATTATTCTCGGGGCACCTGGGTGGCTCAGTGGGTTAAGCCTCTGCCTTCAGCTCAGGTCATGATCTCAGGGCCTGGGGCTGAGCCCTGCATCAGGCTCTCTGCTCAGCAGGGAGCCTGCTTCCCCCTCCCTCTCTGCCTGCCTCTCTGACTACTTGTGATCTCTCTCTCCATCAAATAAATAAATAAAATATTTAAAAAAAATAAATGGGTATTATTCTCTCATTAGATTTCAGGAAAAATGCATGACAGTAACTATTGCTCTATCAAAACTAGCTTCTTCCATGAAAAGGTGGACCCCACTTAGGGGCTAGGAGCATCTCCCAAGTATGTAAAGGGGCAGGAATTGTCACAGCCCGAACTGTAATAGCATCTCTTGTCCGAGAATCATGAGTCATTGATCTCATAAATGGGTGACTTGATCCAAACTTTCAATTTATATATATATGTGTATATGTGTATATATATATATATATATATATATATATATACACACATACATATTTGTTTGTGTATATATATATATATACACATACATATTTGTGTGTATATATATATATATATATATATATATACACACACACATATATACATATATATTTGACAGAAAGCAAGATCACAAGCAGGCAGAGAAGCAGGCAGAGAGAGAGAGGGGGAAGCAGGCTCCCTACTGAGCAGAGAGCCTGATGCAGGGCTCGGCCCCAGGCCCTGAGATCATGACCTGAGCTGAAGGCAGAGGCTTAACCCACTGAGCCACCCAGGCCCTCCCCATTTTTATATTTTTATATAAAATTTTATATTTATATTTTTATATAAATATTTTTATATTTATATATTTATATTTTTTCTATTTCATGAGATTCCTGTGATTCAGTTTTTTAAGTCACATACACACACACATACACACACACACACACACACTTACACACTTCTTACTGTTTCCTGACAGTCTGTCTACCACATCCTAGTCAAGCAGGCAACCAGGGTGTCTTGAGTTTTGAAAAAGATTTGGGGAAACTTACTTTCACATGAACGATAAATGCTTAATAAATTATTTGGGTGTGCAGGATTGCATTTTACATTTAGCTCAAAGTACTGTTATTAGGAAGCATTGCTAACATATCACTATATGATTAATGAAACCTTTACTGTATGTCAGGTAATGTTCTAGGCATTGTTTTTTAAAGATTTTATTTATTTACTTGACAGAGATCACAAGTAGGCTGAGAGACAGGTAGAGAGAGAGGAGGAAGCAGGCTCCCTGCTGGGTGGAGAGCCTGATGCGGGGTTCGATCCCAGGACCCTGAGATCATGACCTGAGCTGAAAGCAGAGGCTTTAACCCACTGAGCCACCCAGGCGCCCCTTTGTTCTAGGCATTGTGTATCCATAGTTTCCTTCCATACAAACCTACAAAATAGAGTTGCAATCGCCAAATTAGCTATAAGGAAATGGAAGCTCAGAGAGAGTCAACACCACCAGAGTGAGCATGTCACAGAGCGAGAACCTGTATCATACCTGGCCTGGGTCCAAACGGCATGGTCTGTCTGTCTTTGGCATTGTAACATGACTGGTAAGTTTGACAGCGTCTATCACTACCCTTTACGGCTCTCTTTTGTCCCATTTATTCATTCGGAAACTACCAGACGCCTCCAATTGTCCAGGCAGTGTTCCGGGTGCTCAGGACAGAGAACACAAGCGAATCTAACAGACAACAGATAGGATCCCTGATCTCACATTCAGTTGAGCGAGAATGTGTCATAAAGAAATTATCACACAGATACAAAGATGATTACAAGGTATATTATACTATTACAGAAAAATGACACATGTTTGGAGAATGTAAAAGGGATCTTGTTTAAATTCTGGAACTGGCACTCTCAAGAGAAGTACTTATTGAGGACACAACATTAAAGATGAGTCCCACGCAGTTGAAAGATGGGAACAGTGTTCTAGATGAGAGAGGACTGGCATGTTAGCAAGCTCTGTTCGGGACACTGTGGTTGGTCCTGAGGGAACAAGAGGATGGCAGGAGCTGTATGATGTAGAAAATTATGGAGTTTATAAACTGTAAATTTTATTTTGCTTCATTTTGTTTACTGGGGCTCTACATGTTCTTCCAGGCCCTGGTGATGTCTTTCCTACCCCATGGAACAGTTATGCCCACTCATGCCTCTGCCAATCTCTCCTTTCTTCGACTACTGTGCTCCTATTATTAGGAGCTACTAGCAAAAATGTTCACGTGTGAAACTTAGCTCCTTTCAGAGCAGGAACAAGGTCATGAGCCCTCATCACACAGTACCAATCAGTTAGTATCCCCTGAATTTAAAAATGTGGACTTTTGTGATAGTTGCTCTCATGTTGGGGAGATTGCTTACAATTAATGGTCATCCCTTTCCTGGGAGCCAAAGATGACTTATATGGAATCAGTGTTTGGTTTCATTAGCATACTGAATGCAGGAAGTGAAAGTAAGTGGGATAAATGGAAATGCTATGTAAATGTAATGTATTACATTTAAGAACAAAGCAAAAGATAGATTGTTATGGATAAGTGAGAATTAGCAGATTTTTTTGCATCATAATCTTTTGAAGTTAATGTATAAATACAATGTGCTTTACTAAAATCAAATTCATGTTGCCATGCTGAGAAGCATACCAAATTTTGGATCTTTCTTTATATAGAATAAGTCTCAAAAGAGCAAAGACATAAATAATTACCTGTCCCAAACTTAGAAGGTTTGTCTTCACAAGAATGTGTTTTAATACTGATAGCAGATCATGGTTATAGAAACTTCGCATGGACGGGGAAACAACAGAAATTAAACTTATTGTGTCCCTTTATTTCTATGCTGCATTTTTTGTTTGATGAGAGGTGAGAAAACCAAAAAAACCCTGAGTTTATAATGGAAATATCAGTATCACATAATTACCTTCAGTTATTTTTCCCCTATGCGTTATTCTAGCTATTTCGTGATTCTTAGCTCCATTGACAACCAACTCTTTGGTGACAATCTGAAAAAACTTCTCAACTTTTTGCTTCCTTATCTAGGAATCTTAAACAAGAATGCTCCTTTAGCTCTTTTCTAAGTAAACAGGGATTTAAGACTATTGCACGTCATTGAAGACATAACATTAAAGATGAGTCTCATGCAGTTGTCTTTTATTTAATATCTTTTATTTAATAATCTCTTTTATTTAATCTTTTATTTAATAATTTTAAATAAATCTTCTATTTAATAATTTTCACATTGTGTTTACTGGCAATTTGCGTAGTCACTGTGATTTCTGAGTTTATGATATCTTCTTGGTTCATTTTATAGGTTTATAAGTATATTATGGAAGGATTATGATGTAAAGTCAAAATTTATGACCAATCAGAACATTCTACCAAATTAGATATAATAAACTTTCCATCCCAAAATAATACCGCCATATAACTTAGCCGCTTAGAATAGAGAAACCACTGTCTCTTAACCAATATTAATGTAACTCTTACTCTTTTGAAATCCATTGTCATAGTGGCCTCAGACTTACTGGATCTCTTGGTGGAAACCTGATAAATGCTTCTCATTTTCAGTGCGCCAGTGGTTTGGTGCCCCCTCCTCACACTCCTCAGATTAGTGATTACTCTCTATTCACCCCTAGCAAAACGTACCTGGCATGTGTCTTATTCCCTCAGTAGGAAATAACCCAGTAGATGACTGTTAAGCAGCTAGGACACAGCGTGATAGATTCAAGAATGTGGCAAGTCAAAGAGGGAGGATATTTGGGGAGGATATTTGGGGAAAAAATGTCTTTTGAAGGTGTGCTACTCAAATGTTACTATTTGCCCATACCACTTATTTACTCCATTTATTTACATAGACTACTGGCTCCATTGAGAGATTGATATTGAACAGCTTTGAACTAATCTTCTTATGTCATATCTTCCAAAGAAGACAATTTGACAAATCTTCCCACGTCATGATTTCAGCAGAAATGATCCCTGTGGGGTATATTCTAGATGACCCATGGTTGTTTTGAATATCTGGGAAGATCATTCAACTTAGTGGGTTCTAACTTTGGCCCTGCTACTGACTCTTTGTTAGGATATTTTGTCAAAATATGTGCGGGTTAATGTCCAAGGTAGGGGGATGGGGAGAGATGGATATACAAGATTCCTGTCCTGGGGCATTTTTTGGCCTAGTGATATAAGAACTGATAAAAAAAAAAAAAAAAAAAACATGGGGCGCCTGGGTGGCTCAGTGGGTTAAGCCGCTGCCTTCGGCTCAGGTCGTGATCCCAGGGTCCTGGGATCGAGCCCCCCATCGGGCTCTCTGCTTAGCAGGGAGCCTGCTTCCTCCTCTCTCTCTGCCTGCCTCTCTGCCTGTTTGTGATCTCTCTCTGTCAAATAAATAAATAAAATCTTAAAAAAAAAAAAACAGATAATTTCATCTTAACGTGGAAAGTGCAGGGATTAAAATAGGTACAGGGTGCAATGGGAGTCTAAGATGAGGAGAATAACAATGTTTTTCTGTTGTAATTACTCAGGGACTCTTTTGAAATAGATGACAACTTGCAAAATTACCCTGAACTTTATGGCCAAGAAAAATCCTGTAGGAATTCAAGACATTCCTAATCATCACCCATCCTGTAAACACTCTGGTTTATATGATACCTAAGGTACATTATACAGATCACTGAAATTATGCAATGGTTAATCTTATTTTTTCATTAATTCTAGGGGGTCTTCTGAGTAGTAAGGAATATTTTGAAAAATGTTTGTTTTTGATCCTGTCAGTTTATATATAGTAAATATTTTAAGTTCAAAGTATTGCAAAATATTAAAAAAAAAAGGAAAGAAAGAAACTACCTGTTACTTAAAAGTTAAAATTGTTACTTAACTATGAGAAGTGATTTTATGACAAGCTTCATTTCAAAAAAGCTAGAAATTAGTCAAGATTCCTCTCCATGGTGTTCTGTAATTGCTTTTTGACACACCGGCCTTTCTCAGATCCCATCCTTGGCTGTGCTAATGGTAATTAAAACCTTATTTCAGGCCATCCTTTAATGGTAAAATGTATTTCTGGCCTTCTGAATTATCGTTCTGCGTAGTGTATTAAGTTTGGTACTCAGTACTATCTGCTTGACCTGGTTCTTTATTATCTAGTAATATCAGATCTTTAACAAACTTGATCAAATGTGCATGACATTCACTCAACAAATATTTATTATTTACTATTTATTACCTTCTATGTATAAAGCGGTGTGCTGATCACTGTTGATAGAACATGGCTTCTGCCTTCACAAAACTTGTGACTTATAGGAGGGTAGAGACAAGTATATCTGTGCTTATGGGACAGCGGCAAGTCCTATGGGAGAGAAAGATGGGAGGCACACTGAGGACAGAGAAATGGGCATTAAAATTAGACTGGAATAGCTGGGAACACTTTTCAGGAAAAGTGGCTCTTGAGCTTTATCCTGTTGAAAATATATAATTTGATTGTATGAGGACATGGACAGGGTTTTCCACTTGAAATAAAATATACAGCTTTGTCCCTTATTAGCATAGCCAATTAAGAGATGATGATGGATTGAATACATTGTGAATATATTTTAATCCATGCAGGTGGGGGAAACTCTTTATAACCTACACTGCATATTTTAAATACTGAGTCAAACTAAGTACGTAGCTGTAGATCACATAGCTGGCCAGCATCTGGGAGATGGAACAGCACTAGAGCTGGTCTTTCAATATTATATTCGAGTCTATTTTAGTCTCTATTAGGGGATCAGCAAGCAAAGTGAACTGATCTGGATTCATGAAGATAAGGATGAAAGTGCCATAAATAGTCCTTATCTTGCCTGACCATAGCTATCATTCTTCTCTGGGGTTTGGGCTTCTTCTATAGGGATTTTCTGGGAGGTGAGCTTGAAAGATTAGTTGGCTGAGGTAGGGAGCCATGGGGGAGGTGAAAGGCAATGCTGCTTAAAGACAGGATTACGCAGCTGTAGAGAACTCACATCTCCTCTTGCTCCCCAGTACTCAGATTAGTCATCATCACACATTTAATACAGTTACTTCAAGAACTTTTATGGAGCATCTACTACATGGCCAAAACCTCTGCCAGGATTCACAAATGAATCAGACCTGGTCTCTGCCTCCCTGGAGTCACAGTAGAGCACAGAGACCTAAATTAACATAAATGAGTATGAGAGAATGTAATTAGCCTATGATGAAAGTAATCATGGGTTAGGTGAGCAGGAGCAAGCAGAGAAGATCTGGAAAGACTTCTGTCAGGAGGTGATGTCTGAAATGCTTGCTAGAAAGCGAACAGGTGTTTGAAAGGCCATTGAGGGCATTTTGCACAGTGGCAAAGAGAGAAGGAAGTCACATGGGGGTGTGGAAGACTTGGCCTCGGGGTGTATGTGAGAGTTGGGAGGGAAAATCTGCACCAAAGGGGAAGTGGTGAGAGAAAAGTCTGGAGGGACAAGCAGAGACTAAGCAACTCCTAACACCGTACTGACGGAGAGCTTAGAATTAGGGTAGAAGGTGAGGAGGGGCACTTAAATTGTAACAGTTTAATAAATAGAACCTGTAGACTAACCTTCAGAGTAGCATTCATCCCAATACCTGAAAGGTAGAAATAATGCAAACGTTCCTCAATTGATTAATAAATAAATAAAACATGACTTATCTATGAAGAAATAGAACATTAGGCTAATGGAAAGAAGCTAGATACAAGACACCACAGATTGTATGATTTCATTTACATGAACTATCCAGGATATACAAATCCATAAAAGAGAAAACAGAAAACAGATTAGTGGTTACCAGGGGCTGAGGGGAGAATGGGACAGAGATTACCTGCTAAATAGGTAGGGGCTTACTTTTGGGGTAGAGATAATATTCTGGAAGTAGCTGGGGGTAGAGGGTTGCACAAAACTGTGAATGCACTAAATGTCACTGACATACACGTTCCCTAATAGGTAAAATGGTAAATTGTATGGTGTATGTATTTTACCACCATAAAAATTAAATTAAAAACTTAGCTTAAAACTAAGGGAGGAAGTGGCAGGAATAGTGATACCATTGTAAGGAAGCAAAATTTGCCACTTTAAACATGTATACTTTGGCATGTGGATTATTTTAGGATATTTACTTTTTTTTATAAAATGGAAGGCTCAGGTTTTTTGTTGATTTTTTTTTTTTTCTTGTCTCTCCTTCAAATGCCTAAAGAATTTAGATGCTGGACCTGTTCCAGGAAAAGAACTATCACCATAGATAAGTACATTATGATATGAATTAGGTATGATGGACAGGGAGGAAGCTAGCAAAGCCTGTTGGGTCAGAGTTCTCTCTATGTCCTATTGTTTTGGAGTGGCCCCAGAAGGAGTGCCTGGGTGGTTCAGTCGGTTAAGTCTCTGCCTTCAGCTCAGGTCATGATCACAGGGTTCTGGGCTAGAGCACTGCATCAGCTCCCTACTCAGTGGGGAGCCTGTTTCTCCAACTCCCACTCCTCCTGCTTGTGTGTTCTCTCTCTGCGTCAAACAAATAAATCTTAAAAAAAAAAAAAAAGAAAAGAAAAGTGGCCCCTGCAAACATTTGCTTACTAAGCATTTTCCCCTGAGAATTCTTTTCTTTCCCTTTAAAGCCCCAGACACCTACCCGCTTCTCCTCAGTCCAGAATAACATATATACTTCATTTTGCATGACTGTCTTTGGAAGCTCTCATATTTATTTGACACCTCTGTGTAATCAAATTTGATTTTCTCCTATTGATCTGACTCATGACAATTTGATTCTTAGAACAGCTAGAAGAATCATGAAGGGCAGAGTAAAATTTCTCCTCCTCAACACTATGAACTCATTTTGGTGAATATGTAAGTTATACAGTTACATGTGCAAGATTCGGGAGGTGGAGTGGGGCGGAGGATGCCTGCTGTAAAAACTGGCCTGGCAATGTGCTCCTAGGTGGCCTTCTGCCAGGACATGTATCTTGTATCTCCTCTGGATTCACTGTCCTGTGCTAGGATAGCCACCCCCTTGAGTACATAGTAAGCACTCAAGAATCTGAGAGCATGATCCTGTCAAGACAGGGTTTCAGTGTTTACACTGTCTTGAAATCATTACATTGTGAACTTATGTCTTTAAGTGGTCTTTCCTCATTCTCTCAAGAATGTCTTTCAATTTCCCGTTAAAGTAGGTTTACTTCCTTTCTCACATTATTAAGCAGTATTAGGTTGCATCAGAGTATGCTTCCTCTTCAAGGATACTAATTCAATAGCAATTTCTCTTGTGTTCTCAATTTTCTATTTCAACTCTAGGAGAATTTATACATCTGGGTTGGACCATGTTAATATAATGCGATCAGTATAAATCATGTCAATGCAATTAGTTGACCAAATGAATATTATCCTTGAATTTCCTAATGAGAAAAATCCAAGCTCTTGGTAATTAAGTGGCATGGCATAAATGGCAGAGGACAGAGCCTGTGCTCTCAAGGAGATTCAAAGTAGGGATTATCTCAGCTTGGTGGCTACCTCTAGGCCCGTCATCCCAGAAGGGTGAGCCCTGTCAGATGGTTTTTAAACCTGATCCTGTGGAACGGCACTAAATTTCTGCACATCTCTTCCCTTTGGCAGCACTTCTGGTTCTCGTTGCTAAGATTCTAAACAGAAATGTGGCTTACCCTTGTCTACGTACTCAGAAGCCTCCCTCTTGGTCCTCTACCCTGGGTGATCTCAAGTTTTAGGAACAGAAGTATCCAGAGTGAAGGAGAAACTGAAGCTCATCTTATGGCCTTGCTGAGTTTCCAAAAGTATCTGTGGCTCTAGACCTAGTAGAGTGTCTTTGTGATATCACAGCACACAACAGTGTGAGGGAGGGAAAGTAAAGGTGGGCAAAAAGGAAGAACTTCCAGTTATCAGATAAACAGCGTCTAGGACATAATGTACAGCGTGGTGACTATAGTCATTCATACTGTATTGCATATCTGAAAGTTGCCAAGAGAGTAGATATTAAAAGTTCTTATCACAAGGAAAGAAAATGTCATGATGCGAGGGAATGGATATTCATTAAAATTACTGTGGGGATCACTTCACAATATGTACAAATACCAAATCATGCTGTGTATCCTGGACTAACACACTGTTAAAAAAATAAAAAGAACACATGACATACAAGATGGTCTTACAGATTGCAATGCATTTTTAACCCACACAATTGTGATGACTGAACCTTCCACAAAACACTTCTATCTGGGCTTATTATTTTTCCAAACGGCCTTATCATCTTCTAATGTAAGTTGAACAAGGAAACTATGGTAACTCAAGGTACTTGGTGACAATTATTGTCTGGGGTTATATGGTGGATGTCTCTTCCAGCTACACTCAAAAATACACTAAAAAATCACACACTGTTGGGGCGCCTGGGTGGCTCAGTGGGTTAAGCCTCTGCCTTCGGCTCAGGTCATGATTTCAGGGTCCTGGGATCGAGCCCCACATTGGGCTCTCTGCTCAGCAGGGAGCCTGCTTCCCCCTCTCTCTCTCTGCCTGCCTCTCTGCCTACTTGTGATATCTCTTTCTCTCTCTCTCTCTGTTAAATAAATAAATAAAATCTTTTTTAAAAATCACACACTGCTACAAATTAATCAATTTTAAAAATTAGAAATAAATCATGCCTCTCTGGGTAAATAAGCAAGCCACTCCACACTTTTGGAAGTTGCATTCAGTAACCTCCAGAAGACTAATATACATTTGTTTTAAGCCGCATCTGAATGGCAGTATCTTTGACAATGTTGGTAGGTGGTAACTAGTACTATAGTTTTAAATATGATTAAATCAAATTAGTTATTTAGTGTTTTAGCAACAGTAAGTTTCTGGCACTCATAAAGCATTCCAAGTTTTAATTCAGACAGCACCTACCCCACCTTGCATTTTTTGTAAACCATTGTTACAGACAACAGTTTAATTCTATTAAGTCCTTGAAGCTACCCTGGGAAGGTATTTTGTCATTTTTATAGAAAATTAAACAGCACCTTAAAGACGACTGACTTACATGGAAAAACAGAACTGGAAATTAGACCTGTCTGACTTCAAAGCTCATTTTCTTTACCATTATTCCACAGAAGTATAATTATCTTCCATATCCCATATAAGAATAGCCCATGTAAGTATATAATTATAAAATTAGCCAACCATATCACAGACTCTTGCTTCAACACTGATGACTTCCCTAGAAGCTCCCCAAGTCCCGTATTTGTGGGGCTGTTTATCTTGGGCCATGCCCTGTCCCGGGAAGGGAGGTGGGAAGGAGGTGAGAGAAAAGTCCTCTTCTGCCTAGCCGGTGAGAACTGGCACTTTCCCTTGTTTTGTGCACACGTCTTGCATCCAGGTATGGTTCAAGATCCCGAAGGATGAATTATAGCATATCCCCAAGGCCAGGCCTCCTCCATGAAAGAGAGAGCAGTGTGGAAAAAAGACTTCAGAGCGAAATAATGCCTCCAGGCCCAACTATCCTCTCGTTCAAATGCCCCGGAGGACCGGGAACTCTCCACTGAGCCATTAGCAGGCTCTGAGTGCGGTACAGTCCTGTGAGTCTTACAGATGGTGCTTGTCGTCTGGCCTCGTCCTCACCCAGGAGGAATGCTGTGGCCTGAGCCGTGGCAGCTCAGGGGACCAACAGTCACTCATCCAGCTGCCAGTGGTTTGACTGCTTTATTCCCGTATCCCCTCAGCGACAGCAGGCCACCAGGGCAGCCTGAAAATCTACTGTTCTTTGTCTTCCCAGCTTCTCTCTGATTCTCTGGGGAAGGACCCTTCTGTCCCTGCTTGGGATCCTCCTCACAGAGGTGTGCGGGGGCCTGGCTAGCCTCCATGGGTCCTGTCTCTCAGCACTGCCTCCAAGTGACAGCTGGGCTGTTTCTTCCTCCACTACAGGCCCTCCGTGTCCACTGCAGATTTGACCAAGCGGCCCTAAATCCTGAGTTGCCATCAACACACTCTTTGTCTTTCTTTTAACGTTTGGCCTCACTCTCACAAACACAGCACCGCGATGCTCTCCACGAGCTTCTTTATCTCGGCAAAACTGAAGAGTCCACTAACAATTCAGGCATATTCGCATCATTCCTATCTGAATTTTTGCTTAAGGGGAAGTACAGTTTCACTATCTCCAACCTCCTGGATTCATTAAAAGTAAAATATGCTTTAGTAGTTGCAAAACAATTACACAATTTTTTTTCTTCTTTAGTCTTTCCTGCACTTTTTTATATCTAATTTGTAAGATATTTCATAATTCTTCAAGCAATCATTGTTTATAAAATTGAATACACTGGGTCTAATCCATTCTCAGTAGTTTTAAATTTAAAAAAAACACTAAATATTTATTACTTTGTTCAGAAGTAATTATATACAAAAACAGGAATATCCCATCATTTCTCTTCTGATCTGGATTTGTCTTTTTCAGACTGAAAATCTCCTTAGAGGGTTGAACTTAAATTCATTGGAAAAAGCTCTCCAAGGAGGATGCCACATTTTTAGTTACAAAACAAAGCCACCTTTGAGATCTCTTTGTTATCCTCTGGCATCCTTCTCAGAATTCTTCAGTTGGTCTCTAAGCCATTGCTAGAAAATTATCAGGAAATACTCTCATCAAGTAGGGAGTAATTTTTCAAGCACTGTGTACTTTCAAAAGGATGTTTGGACTAATTTTCTGGCATGAGTAATAATGAGGTAGAGAAGTTCATATGAATCATTTTATCTGAATCCCAGTGTGTATGTCTTGTTTAAATAATTTTTACATGCCACAATATTAGAGGGTGAGGTGGAGGCCCAGAAATTATTCAGGCTTCTGCCTTTCAACATTTTTAACTCTGACTAACGTTAAGAAATATACTTTACTTTGCATCCCTGTATAAATGCATTCATATTCAAAACTGAAATTAAAGCTCATGAAACAGCAGTTTCCTTCTTTTTTTTCTTTTTATGTGCAAGGTACTGTTTATTCTATTCTGTTCTACTTTTCCACCTTTTGTGGCCACATAGGTTGATTTTACAACCTACTGATAAATTAGAATCTATAGATTACATAATGCTGTTTCCATAAAATTCTCTTATTTAAAAAAACCAGAGACATCCATTGGGAATTTATGTATATTCTCTAAATTGGCATAACGAACTAGTGTAAGAACTTGTGTCTGAAACTGATCTCTAGATTTTCAGCCTAGTGATCTTATTTATTCAAACAACAAATTATTTTTGAACACCTACAACCAAGGTGGGGCAGAACATTCAAGGAGGATGGTATTTTCAAACATAAACATGTATTTCTCCATTGAATTTTTAAAAGATAGGGGGCAATCATTTTAAAATGAAAAAAATTTTTTAAGATTTTATTTATTTATTTGACAGACAGATCACAAGAAGGCAGAGAGGCAGGCAGAGAGAGAGGAGGAAGCAGGCTCCCTGCTGAGCAGAGAGCCCCATGCGGGGCTCCATCCCAGGACACTAGGATCATGACCTGAGCTGAAGGCAGAGGCTTTAACCCACTGAGCCACCCAGGCGCCACTTAAAATGAAATTAAAAAATAATAATAATAAT
Source organism: Mustela nigripes (assembly GCF_022355385.1). Taxonomy (NCBI): domain Eukaryota; kingdom Metazoa; phylum Chordata; class Mammalia; order Carnivora; family Mustelidae; genus Mustela; species Mustela nigripes. The sequence continues at coordinate 102,640,567 of NC_081557.1, forward strand.
TGTAGAAAGAATTAGAACAAAATAGTAAAAGCACAAGTACATGATTATTCTCTACAAAATGTTTATCATTCAGCTTTGAATTTTCATATGCTTTTACTACTTCTCTTTAGACTTTCATTTATTTATTATTCATTTTTTAATTTAAAAACCCTTATTGATACATAATCAATGGATAACTACCTGCATGATTTATGATGTACAACTTTATAATTTTGAATTATGTGTGCTCCTATGAAATAATCCCCATAATCAACCTTTTCCTGCCCAGCTTCCCAGTTATTTTATGTCTCTTTGTAACCTCCCTTGTCCCCCCCTATCCATTCCCCTCCTTTTATCACTGGGCAACTGCTAGTTTACTCCATGTTACTATAGATTAGGTTATGTTTCCCAGAGTCTTATATATTAGAAATCTCATAGCATGTGCTTCTTTTTTGGCTCACTTCTTCCATTTTGCTTGCTTGCTTGTTTGTTTGCTTATTTATTTATTTATGTTTGTTTGTTTATTTATTTAAGATTTCTTTAGGGTGCCTGAGTGGCTCAGTCGTTAAGCATCTGCCTTCGGCTCAGGTCATGATCCCAGGATCCTGGGTTTGAGCCCCGCACGGGGCTCCCTGCTTGGTGGGAAGCCTGCTTCTCCCTCTCCCACACCCCCTGCTTGTGTTCCCTCTCTTGCTGTGTCTCTCTCTGGCAAATAAATAAAATCTTAAAAAAAAAAAAAAAAGATTTACCTATTTATTTGAGAGAGAAGAAGACACTAAATGTCTTGGGCACCCAAAAGTCTGCCCCATGATGGATTTTTTTAAAATTTTATTTGTTAATGTGGCTAATTACAGTGATTGATTTTCAAATGTTTAGGCCTGTTGAATTGATTGCACTAGGTCATGATGTCCTATCCTCTTAATGTACTGTTGGATACAATTTGCTAAAATAGTCCATAGGTGTTCAGTGGTATTAAATCAGAATTTCCATTTGGATTTTGTTCTTGGCTACTGAAGTTGAACATGTTTTTATGTATTTACTTGTCATCTCTGTATTCTCTTTGGTAAAGTGCCTTTGCCATTGGGTTGCTCCTTCTTGTTGAGTTAGGGTAATTCTTTAAGGCTTTAGAGTACAAGTTTTATTATGCATGTGGGTTTTGCTCATACGTTTTTCCATTCGTCCAGTGTACTATTATTGGTTTCTTGTTTGCTTTGCTCTGTGTTTGAATTCTCTAGCACTGACTTTTACAGAGGAAAAAATTAATCTTGATAAAATCCAATTTATTACCTTTTCTTGTACAAATCATATACTGATGTAATACTTAAGAACTATTTGGATAACCCCAGATCATGAATATTTTCTCCTATTTTTTATTCTAGGTTTTACAGCTTATTATTTCATATTTATATCTATGACCCATAGTCAGGTAATTTTTGTTCCGAATGTGAGGCTTAGATCAAAGTTCATGTATTTCCTTATGGATATGCAATTGCTTCATGATCATTTGTTCAGAATATTATTATTTTTGTTCCAAAATGCTTTTGCAGCTTTGACAAAAACTAGCATACTGCTTAAGTCTATTTATGAACTCTATATCTAGTTTCATTAATCTTTGTATGCAATACAGTTATAACATCTATTTTAATACTTTTTTTCTGCAAGTCTACTATCTTATCATAGGATAATATGGATCAATTGGTTTTTCTATACATTGTGGGTCATGGTTTCAAACTTTTTTTATGTTACTAGAAATATTTCATTGGATGCCATATACTGTGAATCTTAGCTTTATGGGTAACAGATATTTTTTATTCTCTTACAAATACTCTTGAGTTTTTTTCTGGGACCCTGTTAAGTTACTTAAAAGTCATTTGATTTTTTCAAGTCTTGCACTTATGATCTGTTAGGTGGGACCAGAACAGCATTCCATCCAGGGCTAATCATTCCACGTTACTGAAGCAAAACCCTGGGAGTACTCTATCCCATGTCCCGCAAATGAGAAGGGTGTCTAGTAAGGATGATGGATATGGATTATTTTTTTTACACCCTTTTGTGAGAAACAGGAACTGTTCCTTGTAATTCTTTCCAGTGGTTTGTTGCCTACATCTTGCAGTTTCTTTACATGCAAATGTCGATCAGTGCTCAGGGAAGCACTTATTCAGGTCTTTGGTTCTGTTTTCATGCATATCTCTTCTACCCAGTGTTTTCCCTTTTGCAAGCACTGTCAGCTCCATCCTTTGGCTCCAGAAGCTTCCCTGACTCTACCTGTGTGCACTCCATCCCTGCACTGTGCCCCGGAAACTCCTTCAGTGCAGTAAGCTGAGGCAAGCATGGGGCTTACTCATTTGTCTCTCTCTCAAGGTCACTACCCATCACTGATCTTCTCAGTGTCTTGAATACCCTTGTTTCATGTATTTACTGGGTTAGGGTTTTTTTGTTTTGTTTTGTTTTGTTTTGTTTTTCGAGCAATTCTGGGAGGGAGAATAAATTTAGTATCTATGGCTCTGGCTAGAGCATAAGTCAGAATTTCCATATGCTTTTAATATGATGATATAAATCTTGTATTTGAAGGAAACTGTGTCAGGTCTTAAGAAAGCCTGGAAAGAATTTCACTGAAATTCAGACACTTGGAAATAGGACTTTCAAGTATAATTGCACATGGCTTGTCATAGAGAGGGAGGCTTCCTTCTCCAAGGGCTGATTGTAGATATCCTTAAAGACAAATTTTAATCTTTGTTGAAATGAGGTATCCAGTAAATTGCACACATTTGTCAAATAACCACGAATTTCTTCCTTACTTGCTCCTTAATACCCAATATAACAATGACTAATTATGTCACTTCCATCAGATTATTGAAAGAACTAGTCAGTAGTTTATCTCAATTTTTGAAGAATTTTAATAAAAGTCTGGCCTAAGAGTATGAAGTTAAAAAAAAAAAAAAAAAGGACCATCTGGAGAATGAAATGAGATTTTTTTTTTGAACAATGTTTCATAATTTGGCAAGGTTCAGTCAGTTGGCACATTTTTCTTGACCTGAACCCATAATAGCATAACATCTCAAACGTGTAAAAAGAAAAATCATCATAATAAATTAAACAGCACTTAGTTCTGTCACCTTAGCCTTTTCAAACTGCTCTTTAATTTATTTTTTGCTTTGCTTACATAACTGGACTGAAACCTGGTAAGCTGTAGAGAAATGCCACAGAGGTCCGGGAACCTGACGCTGATATGCAGCAAAAGTGAAAAGAAAGATTTGATAATGCGGAGAACGAATAGGAAAAAATATATACATATATATATATGTATATACATATATATATATGTATATATTTACCTGCCTTAACATTGTAGAGACTTCAGCTATTAGAGCTTCCTGTCTGACTCAAAACTTCTCTGAAGGCTGCAGAACTATATGTTGCAGGTGTAGGACAATAGTGACAATCTTTTTTCAGGTCCAATGACTGTGTCACCAAATACAAAGGCAGTGTGTGACCCTCTGCTAGTTCTCCTTGAACATGGCCTGACCCCTTTCAGAATCCCCAAGGTGACTTGCAGATGATGAATTCCCTGTATATCTTACTAAACTCATTTAAAAGAGACCTCAAAGATTATAACATAGAATAAGTATCAAACAAGAAGGAGATTATTTTAATTATGTATACCATTTGTTATGTTAATATAGCAAAGAATGATTCAGTAAAATAAAAAGGTGTACTAATTTTTTCATAAATAAAGAATTAATAATGATGATCATGGGTCTTTTCCTTTCTAATAGTCACAATAATCCTTTTTGGTTGTTTAAAAATACAAGAACATCTTGGAAACAACAGGCATATATTTACAAAAGAACTCATTAAAAATTACTGAGATGGCCTGGAAGATCACAAGTTGTATGTATTTATTAATCTTTAGATATATATTATTTGCCAGGTGGAAAGTTGAATGTGAATTTATATAGAAACAATGCAATATGCTTCTATTTGAAAATCTGCACTATAAAGCAGGGTCCAGATCTCAGTGTTTCCCCCTCAAAATTCACAAAACCAGTTTCACTATTTTCTGAGTGTTTTTTACTATTTGCAATACGTCTGTTTTTCAACACATTTTGCCCAGTTGTGAGTAATGTAACAACAGAGGCACACGAGTCTCGATACTAAGGAAAAACTTAATCAGCCCATATTTGCAAATGAACAAAGGAATCAAGGAGAAAACAGAGATAAGTAAAATCTTGTCTGCAAATGCTAATGGCAACAGCAAACCCCAAAATGTTCCAAAGGAAGCCAACCACTGAATGACATTCAAAATAATATGCTACTTGAGCTACAAGTATCTTCAGGCTATTTGGTATTTTCTATCGCTTAATAAATAAGTTAATTATGTCAGTGCCTGACAAACATTGTACCTATTCTGAGAGGAAAAACAAGAGATTTAAAAAATTACGACCCATTTTATGTTAGTTGTGGATATGGCTCAGCAGACATCTCTCTGCTATAGTCTTTTCCTTAATTATGTGGGGTTTCTACTTCTTCAAAACTTGAGGCGATTTCTTGGAGGTTTTCCCTTGTTTGCTCCCCAGTCTGGCAGACACTTCCACACAAGCAACCACATGAAAGTTTATGGCACTTATATTTTTAAAAAATCACTTTCTAAAAATGACATTGGGGCACCTGGGTGGCTTAGTCATTAAGCATACCTTCAGCTCAGGTCATGATCCCAGGGTCCTGGAATGGACCCCACATCAGGCTCCCTGCTCAGAGGGAGTCTGCTTCTCCCTCTCTCACTCCCCCTGCTTGTGTTCCCTCTCGCATTGTGTCTCCCTCTGTCAAATAAATCAAATCTTTTTTTAAAAAAATTACATCACGTGTTTTCATAAATAAAATGTTACATGTGAAGGAGTTTCAAGGTGAAAGAGTTTTGACAAATGAAATGAACATATTTCATAAAGAACATAAAGAACATAAAGAAAAAGAGATTTGGAGATCAGGAGGTCACATGCTCAGGTTGATGCTTGCACTGTCTTTTCTCCAGACATATAAAGCTTTGCAGGACCAGAAGCATATGACTTATATTTGAAAATGCACATCTTAAAACATTATTATGCATTTTATTTTATTTTAAGATTTAATTTATTTATTTGATAGGCAGAGAGCACAAGTAGGCAGAGAGGCAGGCAGGGAGAGAAGGGGAAGCAGGCTCCCTGCTCTCTAGCCCTATGCGGGGCTCAATCCCAGGATCCTGAGATCATGACCTGAGCCAAAGGCAGAGGCTTTAACCCACTGAGCCGCCCAGGTGCCCCAATAATTATGCATTTTAAAGGGCATGATATAGAGACTTTAAAATGTGGTGGGTAGTCTTGGCAAAACTGTTGTCAGAGTAAATTCATATGCTGGATATTAAGCATGCAAACTTTTACTGGGATCTTTGCCTTAAAAATCTGGGCTTTCATGCGAGTAATTCTAACCCTGATTTTGGAAAAACTATGGTTTTCTTTTGAAAGGTTTTAAAATTTTTTCATCGAAAATTCACTTGATATTTATCTCATTAATGTATGTATGAATGAATATATATATGTGTGTGTATATTTATGTGCGTATATGTATATTATATATTATAAATTATATTATAAATATATTATAAATTATACTACACACATTTTTATATGTTCTGGATAGGAGATCTCTATACATATACACACCTCATAAATATTTGTTGAAAAGGTAGAAAAATGAGAAACATGAAATCTGCCAAACATGAAATATGTTTTTACCAAAAATGAGAAACATAAATTTACCAAAAGAATTTTGATAGGGTCTCTTGGTTTCCAGAACATTGAGATATGAGCTGTGCTTGATGGCATTTTCCCCACGCTGTGTTCTGCAATGTCACCACTGAAAGACGTCTGCTTAGGATCACCCAAGCATTATCTGGGACCCGTCTTTCTCTGCTTGGGCTGCTGTAACAAAAATACTGAAAACTGAGTAGTTTACGAACAGCAAACATTGATTTCTCAGTTTACAGGCTGAGAAGTTCAAGATCATGGCACTGGTAGATTCTCTATCTGGTGAGGACCCACCTTGCAGCTCAGAGATGGCTTGTTTTCATACAGAAGAGGCAGGGAGCTCTCTGGGACTTTGCTTCCAAGGGTGCTAATCTCATGCATGAGGGCTCCACACTCCTGACCTGATCCCAGGGGCCTCACCTCCCAACACCATCATACCTGGGATTAAGGTCTCACCATATGAAATTTGGGGAGGACACAAATACTCTGTCCCTAGCAAAGCCTAAAGAATAATCACACTCAGATACACTCCTTCTCCTTCCTACTCTATATACACATACCATTTATTTTCAGGTGAATTTAGGTAAAAATGGGCATTGTTGAAGCCCTGAGAGGGAAATGGAATTATAGAGTCATTCGATAACATGTGAAGGGGTTTCTCTGGAAGTAGAAAAGTATCCCAATTATTTTGCCTTGAGGGTGTCAAGCAGTGGGCAAGTTGCAGTGAACACCTTCCCTCTGAAAATGTTTATTTGGAAACAATAACCCCACTTATTGTGTAGTTACTAAGTCTATCCTTTTCTGAAGTGTTTACTAAATCCTAAGATACTGTGAACACAGGGCTTATGCAAGAAAAAGCTGTCAGTAAATTAAAGACCAATGTCTGTTGACCTATCAATCTATTAGTACAATGGTATATATTACTGACATACTAAATAATACACATAATGAGATTAAGGAACCGAAGACTGAAGAATTGTTATCTTGCATAATTAAAATGCAACAAAGTGGACAACATCATCACAAAACCATCCATATATACATTATTTACCGTGGCTCAGAATGAAGACATTGTGGGGCGCCTGGGTGGCTCAGTGGGTTAAGCCGCTGCCTTCGGCTCAGGTCATGATCTCAGAGTCCTGGGATCGAGTCCCGCATCAGGCTCTCTGCTCGGCAGGGAGCCTGCTTCCCTTCCTCTCTCCTGCCTCTCTGCCTACTTGTGATCTCTCTCTGTCAAATAAATAAAATCTTAAAAAAAAAAAAAAAAAGAATGAAGACATTGTGGCTTGAAATGACTTGTTGATTTTAGGACCAAAAAAAAAGGAAAAAAAAAAAGATTTACATACAGTATGAATGTCGTGAGTTAAGATTAGATATCGGAAGGCTACTACTTGTAAATTCTGTCCCCCAATGTCTGTAGGAAGAAGGTAGAAAAACATAAATGCTAAAGCATTGTTCAACATGGTTCACTTTTTTTTACATAGTCTCATTCTCCAGGTCACTCATGAAATTTGCAAGGCATTTTAATCCCTACAGCATCCAAGGGCTGGCTGGAAGATCCGTTATCTTCAGGTTTCTACTTGGGGAAACAGTGGCTCAAGGTCAAGAGAAGGAATGTTTGCCAGGAAGCTGTCTCCCCATGAATTATCTCCACAACACATTGTCCTCTACATTAAATGCTCTGGGATGACTATTTGAGGGCAACCGGATAACACTGTGATAATGAAAGCATAGACGGATTTAAAATTTACATACTTTTAAAAGAGTTGGAAACGAACCAGATTATTTTTGCAAGTAATTCTCAAACCTAATGGGCCTAAAAACTTCTGTCAGCCTGCAAAGTTATATTAATTCTAAATGTTTTTTTTTTTTTTTTTCAAGTAGCACCTGGTGACTCTTCTTACCATCTTCAATTTCTCTGCTTTTCCTCTGGAGGTAATCATTGGCATGTACCTCCAGAAAAAAATATAATAACCTTGAATACTGGAGAAGGAGGGAAAAGAAGAGCAGATAGGGAATTTGCTGATATAATGGACCAGCACGGAGTTCCAGAAGTTTAATGGTATTTGGAATTTTTGAAATCCTGACTATAAAAGCACTTTAAGAATAATGACTTTAAAAGTAATGATAAACTTTCATGTGTTGAAAATTTACCATGTGGTCAGGTGTGGACCAAACACGCAGTACGATACACTTCTTAGAAATGCCCTAATTTTGCATTTCACCTTTATTCTACAAGATACAAATCTGAGACACAGAGAGTTTACCTCCCCAAGGTCACCCAGCAAATATGACTTGGGCTATCAAACTGTAATTTAATATGTGAGAACTAGATGGTACTTGTAGTATTATTTTACACCGGATATATTTCTTTTTAATAGCAGTATTGCTTCAAAAGCCTATATTATTTCTGAGGGACTGAAGCCCTGTACATACATGATCATTTGGGCCTGCTTAGAGGTCATTTGAGGTGACCAATATTCATAATGCAAAAGTCTTATTAACTCAACTGTAATTAAATTTCACATGAATTAAGTTGCTTTACAACTGAAAGTTGCCTGTACTTTGCATATTTTAGAGATTTTAAACTTGAGCATTTATTTAAAAATAGAGACTGCTTTGTATAAAATTCTAGTCATATTTCAGATAACGCTCTCTCAGATAGGAAGGCACAAATTCACATGGCAAACAGTGGGTCTGCATTTCAGAAAGGATTAATATGTCCTTTAGAATGCTCCAGAACTCAATTTTCATTTCAGAATGGAATAATTGTCTCTCTTAGTTCGCATTGAAGAGTCGTGTATTTATTAAGCAACATTTATTTGGTAACCATGCATTCTGGGTAGCCTGGGTACTAGAATCTGGGTTAGGCATTGTTGATAAAATGATTAATATAACTTGGCCTCTGCCTTTAGGAAGCTTATAATATGGCTTTCAACACATTTTTTAAAACGTGAGCCCATGTGGCGTGTGTGATGTTCAGAGTCTCTCTGAAGAGCCACCATTGTGAAGAAATAGTCTGAAATCTGCTCAAAATGCTGGCCTGCTTGCACTGCCTTTGAAGATTCCTGGGAAAGTGACACAGGTATGGGAATATTCTATGTCAGGATATAGAATTAGTTATCTGGAGACTCCAGTCCCGAACAGAAATTCTGATACATCTGCCTCGAAGACTGCCCATTTCCCCACCCCTCTGCGGGACAGTAAGAAACATCTTCAGGGAGAGTGGAGGCCAATGCCCCAGAAAAGACTGTGTTTGTTATACACAAATTCTGGATCCCCACCCCAGAAATTTAGTGTCCCCACTGTGAAGTCCAATGAGCAGTCTCCTAAGCTGGGGTTCAGTTCTCAGACCACACCCCTAAGCCACCAAAGGGAGCCCTCCCTGCATGAAAGGGCCGGGCGGGGAGGGGCAGGGAGAATGAATGAAATCCTCACAGCTAAGGCATGGATGATTGGCCACCACCTCTCCACCACTCACAGAGAAGATGGGTATAACTAAGACTTTTTCATCTTTGAGAGACAAGAGGGAAAAACAAAACCAGTCTGTAATTCATGGTGCTATGGGTCCCTGAAGAGAAACCCAAGTGGACTCCAGGTCTGAAAATGGCAGATGCCAAGAGCACCCCAGGAGCAGCTGGAACGTGCGGGTGCCTCTGACTGGGTCTGACAGAGTTGAGCATCAAGTTCCACTAATCTGCTACTCCAGACAAAAGGCCAGCTGGACTCAGCCTAGCTCTTAGCAGTAGGTTCATCTTGCCTCAAAGGCCTGCAAAGTCCTGGTGTGGGAGTTGGGCCAGCAACATTAGCCCGTTAGAATGGGTAAAGAGCATCTCTCTCTACGGAGAGCATGGTTTCAAGAGCCCCAGCTGACAAGAAGGACGGACGGCAGCCACACTAACAGAAACTGCACACTGCGGAGACAGTTGGTGATTCCCAGCGTTGACTGGATATTACAGAACAGATCTCTAGTCTCCAGGTTCTCATGTATGAGTCCGTTACCTGGCGGTGGCTGTCTTATCCTAATATTAATTCCACTGAGAACAAAAGTCGAGGTTTGTCAAAGAGTGAAAAACAGAACTGCCCTGTGGTCCAGGAATTGCTTTGCTGGATATTTACCTAGAGAAGACAAAAACACTGATTCAGAGGGATACATGCACCCCTTGTTTTTAGCAGCATTGTCTACAATAGCCAGACTAAGCAAGCAGCCCAAGTGTGCACTGACAGATGAAGGGATAGAGATGTGGAGTGTATATACACAATGGAGTATCGCTCCGCCCTCAGAAAGGATGTGATCTTGCCATCTGCAGTGACACTTTATAAAAAGTGAAAGAGGGCCATCAGAGAAAGACAAATACCACATGATTTCACTCAGAGGTGGAATTTAAGAAGCAAAACAAATGAGGAAAGGATGAAAAAGAGAGAGAAGCAAGCCAAGAAACAGACTCTGAACTCCAGAGAACACATTGCTGGTCACCAGAGGGGAGGTGGGGGTGGGATGTGAACAGGTGACAGGGACGAAGGAGGCATGCGCTGTGGTGAGCACCCGGTGTGGGTCGGAAGTGATGAATCACTACGTCGCACGCCTGAAACGAATACTACGTTGCATGGGAACTCTACTGGAATTTAAACAAAAAATGTGATACTAGTTTTTTAAAAAGCTGAGGTTTGGAGTCAGTCAGATTCACTCAGATCTGCACCCAAACAGGTACAACACTTACCGCAGGGGAGCGCAGCACATAATTTTCATCAACCGTAAACAGAACGTGGTGGTAACTGTAGTAATGACATCCAACGCTTGCGGTTAGATAGCGTCATTGTGATTTACCATACAACTTTCCGGCGATGGGCACTGTGCTTGGTGTGGAAATACACGGACAATGAAGAAAGGGCCAGCTGAGCCGTTAGCTGGGTTTGCAGCTGGGAGCAGTCCTCCTAAGACAGGGAGGGATCGCTTTGGTTCCCATGAAGTGGACAGAGCAGCAGCAGAACCATGAGAGCCAAGAAGGGTCCTAGATCATGTAATCCAACCTCTTCCTCAAAGACAGAATTACCTCTCTGATTTCCTTGGTTGCGGTTCACATGTCTGTTTCAACCCTGATAAACGTGGATATTTCAAAAGTAACTTGAAAAGTGCAGGGACTCTAGAGCCAAAAGATGGAGGTTCAGTTTTCATCTCTGGCTCCTTACTAATTTTAGGATCTTAGCTCTGTGGCCCATTCTGTGCCTCAGATTTCCCGTCCATGACATAGAAGATGCTAATGAAAATGTCCTTCCTAGTTAATGCACGGTGTTAGCATGAACCTCAAGCAAGGTAATACCAAAGTCCTCTGTAAATGTGGAAACTGTGCAAATAATGGTGTAGTATTTTTTTTTTAATTTTACTGTTAGCAACAGAGAGAGCAAGAAAGGGTGGTTTACTCACTATTCCCCTTAAAACCCCACGTGCATTTTCATCTCTGTCATTCCTCACTCATCCCTTTCCACAGGCTACCATCTGCCTTACCGCTTGTGTCTACTAGCGCAAATGCCCGTGTTCTTATTCCTCCTCAAACTCTAATTTCTTCATGAAGTCTTCAAAGAATCGAGTGTAATAAGAAAAACAAAGAGACATGTGTTTTGATCCCAACTGACTTGATTAAGTGATGTAACATTTCTGACTCTTGGCGCCTCCCTCATAAACTGTAGAAATGTATATCTATTATTAAAAGAGATTTAAAAAGTATATATATGTAAATCAGGGGCACATAAATACAACCTACAATGTGTTCCTTCTCTCTTTGTGTCCTTTCCAAGATTTTTCTCTGTCTTGCGATTTCCTAGAGCGGCGATTTTAAATGGAAGTGGGCCTTTGCTATCAAGTTCTTTGGTGCACCTTTAATATGTTCTAGACTCCTTGAGGGCAGGAACTGTGTCTGATGCATCCTACTAACCTTTAGCAGTTCTGAGCATAGTGTTGGGTCAGCAGGAAAATGCCCAGTGAGTTATCAGGTCAGTAGGGTTAACAGTTCCTTCTGGTTATGGATTTGCAGCTTGGCTCAAGTTAAGTGCACAGTGCCAACCTTAGACCCACAGGGAATTTCTATTCTCCCTGCACCTGATAAGATGTTGGTTCCAAGGAGATTAATGGGAGAGTGTGACTTTCAAAGAGTAAGAGAGGCTTGGCCATCGTGATGAAGCCATTGCGTTGGCGGTCCTTGAGGACGCAGGGGCTTTGGCGTGAAAGAAGAGAAGCGACAGAGAAAAGTAGGGAGAACTTCCCGCCTGCAGAGGACACACATGGCAGGACTCTAGGAAATGATCTTAGGCTTCTCTCAGTGTGACCTGGCAATCACCAGTGTGAGGTAAATGCAAAATGTGATCCAAACTTCACTAGTGATCTAACCTGCTGGGTTGCCCCCATCCTTAAAAGGCACTTTAAACTAGGAGTGAGGTGAGGACCTTCCTCATTACAACCTGAGTGACTGGGTCCTTCTGTCCCTATTTCGCTATGGTCATGAGGTCCACCTCAACTATAAGAGCTCAAGGGCAGAGACCAGCTCTGGGATTTTCTTTGATTATTTATACCTCCCAAGGTCTTTGCATCATTAAATGCTGCTTCTGTGCAGAGGACAGAGTACAAAAAGGGCATGCTCATTTTCAACAGAGGGTCTAAAAAGACTTGATTTCTCAGCTCCATAATGGCACTAGTAAAGAGAAATTCTGGTGGGGCATCCTTGCAGATAGTTTCCAGTGACAAGAAACAGATCTAAGATAGAAGGAATGTCTTTCTGGGCTCTCCAGAGAGATGCTGGGCATGGATCTGTGGCACTTACAGCTGCTGAAAACAGATTAGAAAGTTAAAGTCTTTGGTACCAAACCTGATTTCATTAAGAAGCCTCTGCTTTATTAATCCTGTTGTCTGTTGTTTACGTCAGGAGCCACACGATGGAAGGGTGAGAAAGAGAGAGCAGTGGAAAAGAAGGTATGGTTAATCGCTCTCTCTGAAGTCAGAATGGAATCCATAGTCCGTGTCCACACACACACACACACACACACACACACACACACGTGACTGGTCCTACCGTACTTGATCCCTGCAGGTCCATCAGAGATATCCCCAAAATATGTAACATACATACCAACTCACTCATAAGATGCATGCATATGATATAAATATGATACAATGTTTTCTTTGAAATAAAGGAGGGTCACCTAATAAAGAACAAATACGGCAGGATGGAACTTTGGCCCCAGGGCCAATATGTTAACAGCCTCGTGTATATCAAGTTCATTAAATACACAGTGGCAGACACTTGGGTTCCATAGTGATCAACATGAAAAATGAGAAATCCCTCTTCTGAGCCACTTGGCCTACTGACGATGAATGCTTCCCCAAGCTCTCCAATCTATAAATGAAAAAAGATTAGAGCAAATAGCACTGGCCAATGACTTGGAATATCTGCAGGTACCAGAGCAGTCTTTAACGAGGGTATCCAAAAGATGGCCAAGACATTTTTTTTTCAAAGCATATATGCCTGGATTCCTATTTTATTCAGTGGCTTTGGCTAGGGTGAGCTGGGATTGCATAACTTGAAGATGTTCTCCCAAGGGATTTTAATGGTTACAGCGATTTAAGGAATCTGACAGCAATATAACATCTGTGCTGTGCATGCAGGCAAACACTCAGCCTCTCTGACTGGCGCCATCATCGGTAGATACTAGCTGGTATTGCCATTACTTGACTTCAAGTCTTAGGTTCTCCAGGGCACTACTGTCTCCTGGTGTACTGAAAACGTTTTCTGGCAATGGAGCAGTCCTGTTTAATTGAGTGATTTTTGCGTTGGATGAGAAACAAAGAATCAGCTGTTTCAAAGATCAAGTTACATTATATCCAGATCATAAGAAAGCTAGTTTATATAAAAATTGGGGGGGGGGTGTAATGGCTTAACTACTAAATTGGCTTTCCCATGATTTACATTTATAGTTTAGCAAAATCAAAATAAGCTTTCCCATGCGGCACAGACATATGCCTCTGGCAAGTGACGTGAAGTGCTCATCTCTTGCTGTGTGCCTTGCCGGAAAAACCCACCATTGACCTCAGGCTCCTGCCGTTAGAGACTCATTCTTTAAGTATATACGTAAGTTTATGTATTTCTGTATGGCAATTTATTTCAAGGAACTGGCTCACCTACTTGGGAAGACGGGCACATCAGAGGTTTGTAGAACAGCCTGGCAAGCTAAAATCTCTCTCAAGATAGAATTGATGCTCTATGTATAAAATGCCTTCATAGCAACACCTAAGTATGCATTAAACTGAATCCGGGGTTCTATGCTCTAGCCGAGTTGACACAGAAAACTAACCACCATACTAGCTGACAAAATGTAAACGAAGAAATGAAGATGAGGGCAAACCCCCCACGTACCAGGATTTATTACCTTTTTGTTATGGGAGATTTCAAACATATACACAATGAAACCATGTAATATGACTCCACAAACCTGCCAGCTGGTCTCAACAGTTACCATCTCATCGACTATTTCATTTTATAGTCCCAACTGACTTTCTTCTCTACCCAATGGTTTATTTTCAAGCAAGTCCTAGACACCATGCTATTTCACTCATAAATATTTAACATGTATATTTAAATGCTAAGGACTCTTTGAGCATATATAACTACAAGATTATTTTCAGCCCTAAAAAATAAGCGGTTAATAACTCTTCACTGTCATAAAATGTCCATGAACTGGAGGTGGGAACACCGCTGGGGGAAAGAGATGGTGGGATATCACGACTGAATAGAAACACCTTAAAATGAAGAGGGGGGCACCTGGGTGGCTCAGGGGGTTAAGCATCTGCCTTCAGGTCAGGTCATGATCCCAGGGTGCTGGGATGAGCCCCACATTGGGCTCTCTGCTCAATGAAGGTTCCATTTCTCCTTTTCTCTCTCTCTCTCTCTGCCCCTCTCTCTCTGCTGTGCTCTCTCTCTCAAATAAATAAATAAAATCTTAAAATAGAAGAAGAAAAAACAAGGAAGGGGCAGGGTGATGTATGTGGAAGAAATGGAGTCTAGAAGCAAAGAAGGGAGGGCAAGAGGTTGCTACCAATCACGGGGTCCCTTTTATGCCCAGCTAACCTGGAGCGGTTGGATACATCACATTCTAAGATATTCAGGAAAATATTGCATAATACATTTCATTTTTATTATCTATTTTGTGAAAAAATAATAAAGGTGATGCTGCTTCTCTAGAAAGGCCTATGAGAAATAAATATTATATAGAGAAGTTATTTGTGAAGAGCTCACACCTTTTGAAACTCTATGGAAGAAAATATTGAGGATCTGTTCACTTCTGAAAATACGTGCGGAAGGCAATCCCTGACACATAATGAGAAAACAGCAAACATGTGCTTTCACGCAGTATTAAAAAAAAAAAAAAAATTAGTTAATATACACTGTGAGCAAGCATCAGCCTTTTAGGGAATTGCTTAGCTCTATGGTGAAGTAGGAAGAGAGGTCTGGTTTTATTCCAGAACAGTGATGGAAGGTTAGGTCTGGGAGGGAGGACTAAGAAGGGGAGTGGGGTCCTCAGAACCACCTAGGGGGACTCTCATCATGCACATCCTCTCTCCCCACCTGAATTAACCAACCAGAGCTTCCAGAGCTCACGGGAGACAGGTGCCTTGTGAAAGCAAACCACAAAATTCTAATAAGCTCCTTCTGAGAACAGAAAAAGTAAACTCTGGCCTACTTCAAATATTACCATGAAAACTGAAACTTCCGGCTCACAGTGGTTCCTCTTCCCTCCTTCTCTGCATTCCATTATCACATTCTTCTCTGACCACACTTCTCTGAAGTCAGGGGACAAAAACATCACCACCGTTCACCTTCTCTGTCGCTCTCGGCCCGCAAGAACGACTCGGAGACTCACGTAGTGGCGAACCTTCTTCTTTAATCGCTTTTTTCTTCTCTCTCTCTACCCTCGGCGCATGCGTTTTTATACAGGCAGTGTTACCCAATCACAGTGCAGTGCTCATGCACCTCCCGCGAGAGTGGACCTAAATGAACAGCCGATCATATTCAGTCCCTTACAGCTCTTAGAGTAGGCCTCCTGTACTGGCTCCCGACACTTCTCTGTTTAATGTGTTTTCTGGCCAGTTCCAAAAGAGCAGGCCTTTGTTGCCTGGGGGTGGGAATGGGGTGGAGGAAGCGCTGGTATTGTCTTGGCTACTAAGAAGGGGAGCTTCCAGCTTCTGAGTGTTTCAGTCCTATACCGCAAATATGCAGAGCTGCTCCTTAGTTCCGGGATCAAAGAACATGCAGGTTGCTAGGCTATGTTAACCGAGTAGTGAGCAGAGCTACACTTAAATAATTGTATCTATATCGAGATGTACCTCTATGTACCAGAAAAACCAAAGCCTGCCTGTAACAGCAGCAAGAATGAGAATGATTTTACTGTTATTGTGACGTTTCCATCTCTACCTTTTTAAAAAATGGAATTACGTATGCATAGACAAGAAGGGGTTATTTTTTTTAATGTTTTAAAGAGAGTTTTTCTATTTTAACAATAGTGATCTAAATATGAGCTTTTGTCTTTGCTTATTCAGTGCAATTGTATCATCTCTTTACCCACAAATGTGGGAGAAAGGTAATCATTTTGAAGGAGAACCATGAAAGACCAAAAAGAAAATCATCATTTATTTCCGAGTTTGAAACTAATTTCTTGCCGGCTTCGATATAAAACCCTTTCTTCTCTAAAATGTAGAGGCAGAATGCAAGGCTCTGACCACCACATAAAGCAGAAACAAACAATAATTGGGGCCTAGAAGGTGTTGGGCTGGAAGAAGGTGTTGGGCTGGAAGAAGGAGGTAATACTTAAGGAGTAGTTATTACACGCCAGGAATTACAGGCACTGCACAAATCCCGTACCTTTTGTGGAATGAGGCAGTAAGGGCTGACCATAAGAGAAAAGAGACCAATAAAACACTTCTTGCAAGACTGAAGGGAGATGAAACGTGTGAAAGGAACAAGGCTGAGGTTTACAACACACACCAAGTATGGGAGGGAGAAGGAGTCTTATGTTCTGGCAAAACAGCAGAGCAATGGGGGGAAGTGGATAAACATGCAAAATAGAGAAGAAGCAAAAAGGTCAATATAAGAAACAAATTTAAGGAGAAACAAATGCATCAATCTTCACAATTTAGGAAACAGCCTTGAACACTAACAACATTTGGAAAGACTCTGAGGCCAGCAATAGAAATCTTACGACCAAGAGAAACAGTACAACATTTCAGTGCAAATTCGAAGTGAGGAGAGTTAAAGAGGATTACGACTGTGTTTTATATGCTTTGTATATGCTTTTTGTATAGATTATCTTTTTCTCACAAAAATCCTTTAAGACATTTTCCACATTTTACAAGGAAATTGATATTTATAATTGTAAAGAAGACCAGATCTAGGAAAGAGTCTTGAGTTCCGTGAGACCATGCCCGGATTCATTAACATAAATAATACCTGTTGACGGGAGATCAGTGAATCACTCACTTCCATGAAAACCACCCACCTGTCTCCGGGTGTTCTGGAAGATCCTGGCTGTTGGATAAATGCACTCTACCTGCATTTCACCCTTTAGGCACACACACACTGCCTTCCATGGTCTTGTTTAGCTTTTCTCAAAGCTCTGGCATTTCTAAAGTCCTGATCAGATCTTCTACATATTTTGTTTTTCCACACAAGGTGCCCTCAATGTCTAGAATGTTCTGAAACAGGTCTAACAGTGGACACCAGTATGAGAACACGAGACTGAGAGTCAGAACACCAGTGCCAGTCTTCACTCCCTTACTCCCTGCTTGTTAGAGAATTACAGAATCACACTCACACTAGATTTCCTTTATTGTAGAAAGGACTCCCCTGACCCCATGGAACATTTTATGGATGTAGTCAAAATAGTATTTACATAAAAAAAACCACATGCTTTAAACATGGTGGGAGTGCACAGTGACAATGACTGTTCAAGGGCCACTAAATGGGTGGGTCCTGCCCTTCCTTGTGCACAGACAGTGGGGCACCTGACAGGTGCGTGCCTTTCCTCCTCACGGGGGTTATGGTCACCCAGAGCCCAAAGCACATTGGCCCTCCTTTGCCTGATGTATCCTGCTCCAAATTCTTTTATAAAAATAATTAATTAATTAATTAATAGAGTATGATCAGGGGGAGGAGCAAAGGCAGACGTAGAGGAAGGGAGAAAGGATCTAAAGCAGATTCCCCGCTGGGTGAGGGATCCTTCTCAGGACCCTGAGACCAGGACCTGAGCTGAAATCAAGTGTCAGACACTTGATATCAGATAACAGACTGAGCCACCCTATTCACCATTCTAACGAGGGGCAACCAGTGCCTTAGCACAGAAGCTTTCATTTACTAACTCTCCTTTCTGATGGGATCTGAAGGTTTAACACCTACCTTGTCTTGGGAAACTAAAGTAAGACCATTTTGTTTTCTTTTTATTAGGCTTCTATCAGGATGTTTGGGGGGATCATTTGGGTTACTCATAACGCGTATTGATACACATAAACTAGATAGGCTGCCCACGACGGCAGCTGCAAAGAAAATGGGCTCAACAAATGAATACTCACTAAGTATTTTCCAAATGCCTACCAAACGCTACAAAGAAAAACAGTGGGGATCTCAGAATTCTTTGTGGAGAAAAAGAAAAAAAAATAATTAGAGATTTAAAAATCCACACTAGTCAAACTAACATCGAAATAACTGATAAGCATTTTACTAAATCCAAAATAAAATCCTCCCTGAAATTACTTGAGAAAGGGGTGAGAAAACAGGGCTTAAATTATTTTGTGATTTTTTACCAGTAGTTAGGAGTTTATTTGGATATCTATGACTAACGAATCTAAGAAATGATCCTAGTGTTCTATAAAACTTTTTTTTAAAAAATACTTTAAAATCTCAATAGATTCCACTTAGTTGATGGTTAACAGACAAGTACATACATTCAAATATGCTTGTGTAAACTATGTGCAATGTATACTCATATATCCGTACAAAGAGTTTATCTAGCAACCTGAAATCCGGTACAGTTTTATTGAATTTCTCCATACATACAGTAAATCTTCCATCTGATAATCCTTAAAGCAGCTTTATATTAAGTCTACTTCATTCTACTGAAAATGCCCTTGGCTACTATAGACAGTGCGATGATTGGTTTTATGGAGCAACTGGATATTTGGTCAGACAGCATTCTGCATATTTCTGTTCAAGTGTTTTTGGGTGAGGTTAGCATGTACATCAGTAGACTGTGAGTAAAGCAGAGTCCCCTCCCTCATGTGACGGTCCCCCTCTGAAGAGTGAGAGAACAGAGCGAAAACGTGCTCTCCTGAGCAAGAGCCACACTCCACTGGCAGATCAGCTTCAGACCAAAGCTGCAATTCTTCCCTGGGTGTTCAGACTGCTGTCTCATCCCATCCGATTCGGGACTCGAGTACATTTCTTTCTATACACACACGTCTCCTATTGGTCCTGTTTCTCTGGAGAACTCTAACACAGATGGTAACGGAAAATCTCTGGGATGTTTTGTCTCTTCTGCTAAGCCTCTGATCGATTCCCCCCCTGGATGAGCGCTGGAAGAAGCTCCAGAGCAGAGAGAGCATTAAGCCATGGATTTGCCTCCCAGTCTCCTCAAGACCCAGGCTCATCTGATGAACGGGCTTCCGCTTTTCCCCACTCCATGATTCCCTCTAGTCCTCTGCCTGATAAGTAGAATGGGAGAGGCAGTGTAGACAGACAAGGGTATGATCTAACATTACATTGATTTCGTAAGAGAAGGGAGAACAAAATAGGTCAGCTGAAACTAAAAGCTACTTTGTCCCTAAATGGCATTTGTCTCCATTATAGTATCGTTTTCTGAAATATGGTACCTCCCACACTTGCCTAGACCGTCCTCCAACCTCAAGTCAACTGGATTACACATGTGGCTAATCACTCTACGTTTTACTGCTGTTTACCTCATTTACATATGGTTAGAGTTTCCTTATATATATATTTTTTAAAGATTTTATTTATTTGACAGAGAGAGATCACAAGTAGACAGAGAGGCAGGCAGAGAGAGAGAGGGGGAAGCAGGTTCCCCACTGAGCAGAGAGCCTGATGCAGGGCTTGATCCCAGGACCCTGAGATCATGACCTGAGCTGAAGGCAGAGGTTTTTTTTTTTTTTTTTTTTTTTTTGAAGGCAGAGGTTTAATCTACTGAGGCACCCAGGTGCCCCAGATTTCCTTGTATTTAAAAAAAAGTATGTTTTCCTATTCCCAATTCCCTCCCCCATCATAATGGCACAACCCATTACTGATAAGGTAGGAATTCCAAGTTGCAGCAGGAGATAATGAATGCTTGACTCTATCTGGCTGGTCTCCTACAATCTTCTTGCCGTCTACATCATGCAAGCTCTTTCACAGTTCTGCCTGTCTTCTCTATTTTAATTTTCTTTCTCTACTCCTGATGTTTACCACAGTCTTCCTGAAAGATTCATTTAACTGGGAATTATAATCATTAATTCATCCTTACCGACCTTTCTAACTCACTCTAACCAGCAAGAAGTTAATTCTGAAATATCTGAGTACAGCATCTGTTGGTTTTCAACCCTGCAAAGATCTAAGAATTAAAAGGAAAAAAAAAATGAGTACATAGGCCTTCATTAATATTTATTTTAAGATTAACTTTTTAAGGATAATTTACATTTATCTTTAACAGATAAAGTATCTGGCTACTTTTGTGCCTTTAACTAGGCCAGTGCCCTGGAGATGATAATCAGGCAGCCTATGCTAGTGAACTGTGGGTACTGAGTCTGGTCCACAGACAACAAGAAAGTCTCCCCACTTTCCTTCTTACTCTCTTGCTTTCTCTCCTTTTCTTTTACTCTGATTCTGCCCCATCACTTCCTAAGCTTATCTGGTTCCTGACATTTTGGATCTTTTTCCCCCCCATCAGATACTTCTTTCTCATTGTAACTGGGGAAAAATGGCTTATTGGGGTTTTATCCTTAAACCTTCTCCAAGGGCAGCTTAAACTCTTTGTACACACTGTCACAGGTAACTGCTGGAAGTGACTCCACACCTCTCACCCCATCCATGTACTTGGTCAATGCCATATCAACTACTCAGATTTCTTGAGAGAAAACTCAAGCAATGCATGGAGAATATTTCACTGCCCTATTTCAAAAGTAAGAAAATCAAAGGAGAAGAATAAAGAAATAAGAGATTGCTTAAAACCAAGTAACACATTAGAAAAGAGACGGAAGACTCCGTTCTTGCTGATGAACACCAGTGTCCCATATTTAGATGCACCGTCTCTAAGAATGGGAAGTTCAGGAAATAGATTTTAGTTCTACAAGACTCATTTCGAAAAGTAAATTAAGAAATGCCTTTTTCCCTTTAAGAAGCAATTTAGTCGTGAAGCTAGATCCAGATGTGCTATAGCACGTCTCAGATGTGACACAGCCCTTTCCAGAAATGTCATGTGAGAAATACAGAAGGGCCCTTGCTATAAATCGTGCATTCAGCAAATCTTTACCAGGCCTCATCTGTGTGACAGACGCTGAGAAAGGTGCTAGTGAACAAGACGTCATGCCCAATTTAAAGGACTTTACAGGCTAGCTTGCAGAAAAAGAGGGAAAAAGAAAAAGCAAAGAGAAAAGAAAGTAAAGAGGTTTCTAAATCTACTCCTGAGAGAGTATGGCTGGGGTAATTTACAGCTAAATGCACAAATGAGGGGCGCCTGGGTGGCTCAGTGGGTTAAGTGCCTGTCTTCGGCTCAAGTCATGTTCCCGGGGTCCTGGGATCAAGTCCTGTGTTGGGCTCTCTGCTCAGTGGGAAGCCTGCTTCTCCCTTTGCCCCTTGCCCTGCTCATGCGCACTGCACTCTCTCTCTTCCAAATAAATAAATAAATAAAATCTTAAAAAAAAATCTTTAAAATGCACAAGTGATTCCTTCCCTACATCTGGAAATGACATAAAAACATGATATAGACTAACTCATGCATTCTCAAAGGAGCACAGCCCATAAAGAGATGCCCAGTGGGTCTGTGGAATTAAAATATCGTTTGGGGGTAAGGTTGAGTAGGAGAAACACATTTTAAAAATCCACCTAGGAGATAAACGAACAAAAAGTTTGAGACACATTGATTCACCTCTTAGTGACATGTGCGTCCTCACCATTATTTTACTGGCTTACTGGAGCCACGGGAGACTCGCACAAGTAGCAGGGCTCTGAGTTTGATCCGAAAGACGGGCACCTGAGCATTATTTATTTATTTTTCTTTTTTTTTTTTTAATTTTTTATTTTTTATAAACATATATTTTTATCCCCAGAGGTACAGGTCTGTGAATCACCAGGTTTACACACTTCACAGCACTCACCAAAGCACATACCCTCCTCAATGTCCATAATCCCACCCCCTTCTCCCAAACCCCCTCCCCCCAGCAACCCTCAGTTTGTTTTGTGAGATTAAGAGTCACTTATGGTTTGTCTCCCTCCCAATCTTGTTTCATTGATTCTTCTCCTACCCACTTAAGCCCCCATGTTGCATCACCACTTCCTCATATCAGGGAGATCATATGATAGTTGTCTTTCTCTGCTTGACTTATTTCGCTAAGCATGATACGCTCTAGTTCCATCCATGTTGTCGCAAATGGCAAGATTTCATTTCTTTTGATGGCTGCATAGTATTCCATTGTGTATATATACCACTTCTTCTTGATCCATTCATCTGTTGATGGACATCTAGGTTCTTTCCATAGTTTGGCTATTGTGGACATTGCTGCTATAAACATTCGGGTGCACGTGCCCCTTTGGATCACTACGTTTGTATCTTTAGGGTAAATACCCAATAGTGCAATTGCTGGGTCATAGGGCAGCTCTATTTTCAACATTTTGAGGAACCTCCATGCTGTTTTCCAGAGTGGCTGCACCAGCTTGCATTCCCACCAACAGTGTAGGAGGGTTCCCCTTTCTCCGCATCCTTGCCAGCATCTGTCATTTCCTGACTTGTTGATTTTAGCCATTCTGACTGGTGTGAGGTGATATCTCATTGTGGTTTTGATTTGTATTTCCCTGATGCCGAGTGATATGGAGCACTTTTTCATGTGTCTGTTCGCCATCTGGATGTCTTCTTTGCAGAAATGTCTGTTCATGTCTTCTGCCCATTTCTTGATTGGATTATTTGTTCTTTGGGTGTTGAGTTTGCTAAGTTCTTTATAGATTCTGGACACTAGTCCTTTATCTGATATGTCGTTTGCAAATATCTTCTCCCATTCTGTCAGTTGTCTTTTGATTTTGTTAACTGTTTCCTTTGCTGAGCAAAAGCTTTTGATCTTGATGAAATCCCAATAGTTCATTTTTGCCCTTGCTTCCCTTGCCTTTAGCCATCTATGAAAAACCCACCGCAAATATCATTCTCAATGGAGAAAAACTGAAAGCTTTTCCGCTAAGGTCAGGAACACGGCAGGGATGTCCAATATCACCACTGCTATTCAACATAGTACTAGAGGTCCTAGCCTCAGCAATCAGACAACAAAAGGATATTAAAGGCATCCAAATCGGCAAAGAAGAAGTCAAATTATCACTCTTCGCAGATGATATGGCACCTGAGCATTATAATAAAAGACCAGTCTGAGACATTGCAAGGACCTTCGAAGACAGGAACTCCTTTTTTGGCCTTTCTGTCTGTTGAGAGCTGGTGATGAGTTTATTTTGTTCTATGTACAAAACCCAGCCAAGGATACAGCTGTAAAACTTGTTTCTTTCTCATTTTTTTCAAGCTTTAACACACTCCACACAGCAGAGAGTGCATTGTGAATCACTAGTACTTAAAGCTGTTATTCTCCTGATCAGATTAAACAAGTTCAACATAGGTCTTTATTCTCGGAATATTTTCTGTCCTTGTGTTGTGGATCGTCTGTTGAAAGAGTAAAAACTCTAACTGTGATCCTGAATCACGAGTCTGTCTTTCTGTTGTTTCTTTCAAATGCATACGTGAGCTCTACCAGCTCTGATGTGTAACTTTTTCCACTGGGGGAGTTCCTCCCAGTCTCTTTCTTCTTCTTTTGTTATTTTTTTCCCCTATAGTCATCCTCACACCTGATCTTTTTAATCTGTTTTGATATCCATTGCCTGAATATCAAAAGATCTTCATAAATGAGAGTAGTAAAAGAATTCAGGACTTAAGAATTCAGATTTCTTTCTTTATTTCTGGCCAGAAGTTTTGGACAGAAAAATATGCGCGTTTTTCCAAGTTATCTGAAAATCATTATCCTATGCTTATTTAATTGGCTCTATCTTGGAACCTGAAGGATAAGAATTTGAAACAGAAAACGGAAAACTTTCTACTCATTAAAAGAAATGGTAGTTTACAAAAGTTCTGATTTTATAATGCTGGCATCAGAGGCAGAAGCTAAAGTATTAGGGTCTTTCACTTGCATAGTTGTTCATTTCCGGTTTTGTATCGTTTCTTGAAGACCCCTCATTTGTTTGCACTTCAGTCCCCAGGGCACATGGATGGGATCTGTGCAAGGCTGGGGCAGCCCCCTGGGGGTCATTAGTAGTTCCCAGCTTGGTCTTGGGGAAATTCTAGCCTACCTGACACAAACACCAAACTCCTCAACCCTCTTACCTCGTCCCTCAAATATCCGACGCATTCCGACCAGGTCAAACTTCCTAACGTCCTTCTCCTTTTTCTGTTTCTTTACTTCTCAGAAATACTCCGTTCTTTCCCTAGCTCCTAAAATGAAATGCTCAACCTGACCTCTGAGGCCACTCCCAAAATGGGCACAACCTCCCCACGTTCTATCTTTCTGCCAATCTCCCTTACAATAGCCTCCTTCAATTGGGCCACCCACCCTCGTGGGGGTGCTTCATATACCCACAGATCTGACCTTTTCCCAACCTCTCCCCTTTTCTTGAAATGCCTTCCAGAGGGGCTCTCCAGAGAACCCCAGCTGTGGCCTGGCTGCCTACCGAGAATGGGCGGGATGGAAGGCTGCCGGGTCCAGCCGCACACAGAGCAGATCAACACTGCGGAAGCTTGTAGTACCTTTGCCTTAAAAGGCTGTACTTTTCCATTGGTTGCCATGTTCTGCTCAGATTTATTGACACCAGTCACAGGACAAAATGTTAAGTGCGGGACCTCTGAGGAAGTCTGCATCCATGTTTAAAGGACCATAAGACACACATAATCCAAGAGAAAGACCCAGATTCTCTCTGTGAATACAGATGTGATCCCAAAGAGATTTCTTTAATTCTGCTGTACAGACTGCCACTGCGTTAGGCAGAAAGTGGACCACAACTGGGCGGATGTTGTGAATGAGTGACTGGACTAGAAAAGGACTTCCTGTGGATAAGCATAGTTTGATTCAATGTGAAATTTAGGGCATCACACTGTAAGTTTCTTACATGGGATTTGGGATTCTCAGGGAACACACTCTATTAATTTCCATCAGAGTTTATTTATCTTCCTGTAAGTTCCTCCAGAATTAAAACAAACACACAAACACTAAAAAGTAAGTTGAGTCAGTAACAATGCCCTCCACCTTCCCAAACCTGCCTGAAAACCTCTTTTGTTGTGCTCATCTCAATGCCTTATCTTACGGGATTTCCTGAGTTCCCATTTATAGGTTCCTTCCTCCCTTGCTCTCCACCTCTGCTTTCTCACCTTTCTCCAAATAGTAAGATTTCTAATTATCCCCCATAAAACTAACTTCTAAATTATATGGAGACAGGATTCTAAAGACAGCTTCTTCTTCTTTTTTTTTTTTTCTCAGTGTATACTCGAAAGGTCTCCTAAGTGTCCAGGGATAGATTTACACCCTCTCCTTTATTTATTTATTTATTTATTTATTGAAGTTTTTTTAAAATTCCAGTGAGTTAAAATACAGTGTAATACTAGTTTCAGGCATACAGTGTAGTGATTAAAGACTCCCATACAACATCTGGTGCCTATCACAATACTCGCTCCTTCATCCCATCCTGTTTCCCCCATCCCTCACACACCTCCCCTCCGGTCACCATTGGTGGGTTCTCTAGTTCAGGGTCTGTTCCTTGGTTTGTCTCTCTTTCTCTTTCTTTCCCTCTTTCCCCCTTTCCTTGTTTGTTTTGTTTCTTAGATTCCACATATGAGTGAAATCATATGGTATATGTTTTTCTCCCACCGACTTACTCACATACTCTCTAGCTCTATCCCACCGACTTACTCACATACTCTCTAGCTCTATCCATGTTATTGGAAAAGGCAAAATTTCGTTCTTTTTTATGGCATATCATATATATATATATATATATATATATATATATATATATATATAAAACCTCTTCTTTATCCATTCATCAATTGATGGATACTTGGACTGTTCCCATAAGGTGGCTATTATAGATAATGTTGCTATAAACATTGGGGTGTATGTATCTCCTCTTTGCATTCTTTGGATAAATAGCTAGTCATGCAATTACTGAATCATGGGGGCATTTCTATTTATAACTTTTTGAGGAACCTCCATACTGTTCTCCAGAGTGGCTGTACCAGTTTGCATTCCCACCCAGTGCAAGAGGGCTCCCCCTTCTCCACATCTTCACCAACACCTGTTGTTTCTTGTATTTTTTTTTTAATTTTAGCCATTCTGACATGTATGAGGTGATATTGAAGTTTTCATTTGTATTTCCCTGATGATGAGTGATGCTGAGCACCTTTTCATGTGTCTGAGGGCCATGTGCCTATCTTTGGAAAAAAATGTCTATTCATGTTTTTTGCACATTTTTTAATTGGATTATTTGTCTTTTGGGTATTGAGAGTTATAAGTTCTTTATATATTTTAGATATTAACCCTTTATGGTATATGTCATTTACAAATATCTTCTCCCATTCCTTAAGTTGCCTTTTAGTTTTGTTGATTGTTTCCTTTGCAATGGACAAGCTTTTCAGTTTGATGAAGTCCCAATAATTTATTTTTGCTTTTGTTTCCTTTGCTTCCAGTGACATGTCTAGTAAGAAGTCACTGTGGCCAATAACAAAGACATTACTACATATATTCTCCTCTAGGATTTTTATGATTTCAGGTATCACATTTAGGTCTTTAATCTTTTTTGAATTTATTTCTGCGTTTCATTCTTTTAAATTTTGTTATCCAATTTTCCAAACACCATTTGTTGAGAAGACTGTCTTTTTCCCATGGAATATTCTTTCCTGCTTTGTGAAAGATTAATTGACCATTTAGTGGTGGATTCCTGTTTGGGATTTTTATTCTGTTCTGTTGATCTAAATGTATATTTTTGTGCCAGTAATATACTGTTTTAATCACTATAGTGTGAATTCTGGGACTGTGATGCTTCTAGCTTTTCCTCTCAAGGTTTATTTGGCTATTCTGGGTCTTTTGTGGTTCCAACAATATTTTAGGATTTTTTGTTCTAGCTGTGAAAAATGTTGGTGATATTTTGGGGCACCTGGGTGGCTCAGTGGGTTGGGCTGCTGCCTTCCGCTCGGGTCATGATCTCGGGGTCCCGGGATCAAGTCCCGCATCGGGCTCTCTGCTCAGCGGAGAGCCTGCTTCCCTCTCTCTCTCTCTCTCTGCCTGCCTCTCCATCTGCTTGTGATTTCTCTCTGTCAAATAAATAAAATCTTTAAAAAAAAAATCTTTGAAAAAAAATGTTGGTGATATTTTAATAGGGATCGCATTAAATATATATAGACATTTTAACAATATCTGTTCTTTCAATCCATGAGCATGGAATGTCCTTTCATTTCTTTGTGTCGTCTTTAATTTCTTTCATTAGTGTTTTGTAGTTTTCAGGGTGCAGGTCTTTCTCCTCTTTAGTTAGGTTTACTTCTAGGTATTTTATTGTTCTTGGTGCAATTTTAAATGGGATTGATTCCTTATTTTCTCTTTCTGCTTCTTTATTATGTATAAATGCAACAGATTTCTCTATGTTGATTTTGTATCCTGCGACTCTGATGATTTTTTTAATATTAGTTCTAGGAGTTTTTTGGGAGAGTCCATTATTGGGTTTTCTATATAGACTATCATGTCATCTGCAAATAGTGAAAGTCTGACTTCTTCTTGCCAGCTCAGATGCCTTTTATTTCTTTGTGTTGTCTGACTGCTGTGGCCAGGACTTCCAGTATTACGTCAAGTAAAGTGGTGAGAGTGGACGTCCCTGTCTTGTTCCTGACCCTAGAGGTAAAGTCCTCAGCTTGTTCCCATTGAGGATGATGGGTTTTTTCATAGATGGCCTTTATTATGTTGAGGTATGCTCCATCTAAACCTACTTTGTGGAGGGATTTATCATGAAAGGATGTTGTACTTTGTCCAATGCTGTTTCTGCACCTATTGAAATGATATGATCCTTATCCTTTCTTTTAATTAATGTGACATATCATGTTAATTGATTTGTGGGTATTGAACCACCCTTGCAACCCAGGAATAAATCCCACTCAGTCATGATGAATGATTTTTTTAATGTGTTGGATTCAGTTTCTAGTATTTTATTGAGAATTTTTGCATCCATGTTCATCAGGGATATTGGCTCGTAGTTCTCTTTTTTAGTGGACACTTTATCTAGTTTTGGTATCAGGTTAATGCCGGCCTCACAGAAA
Source organism: Mustela nigripes (assembly GCF_022355385.1). Taxonomy (NCBI): domain Eukaryota; kingdom Metazoa; phylum Chordata; class Mammalia; order Carnivora; family Mustelidae; genus Mustela; species Mustela nigripes. The sequence continues at coordinate 102,668,946 of NC_081557.1, forward strand.
GAATTTGGCAGTTTTCCCTCCTTTTCTATGTTTTGGAACAGTTTGAGAAGAATAGGTATTAACTTCTTTAAATGTTTGGTAGAATTTGCCTGTGAAGCCATCTGGTCCCAGACTCTTTTTTGTTGGGGAGTTTTTTGATTATTGATTCAATTTCTGTGCTTGTTATTGGTCTTTTCAAGTTCTCTATTTCTTCCTGTTTCAGTTTTGGTAGTAGTTTATGTTTCTAGGAATTTATCCGTTTCTTCCAGGTTGTCCATATTGTTGGCTTATAGTTTTTCATAGCATTCTCTTATTATTTGACTTTCTGAGGTGTTGGTGTTATTTCTCTTCTCCCATTTGTGGTTTTATTTATTTAGGTCCTTTCTCTTTTCCTTTTGATAAGTCTGGGCAGAGATTTATTAATTTTATTGATTTTTTTTTTCCCAAAGAACCAGCTCCTGGTTTCATTGATCTATTGTTTTTTTGTTTTTTTACATTTTCTATATTATTTATTTTTGCTCTCATCATTATTTCCTTCTTTCTGCTGGCTTTAGGCTTTGTTTGTTCTTTTTCTAGCTCCTTTAGGTATAAGCTTAGGCTGTTTATTTGAAAACTTTCTGGCTTTTGAGGTAGACCTGTATTGCTATATACTTTCCTCTTAGGACCACCTTTGCTGCATCCCAAAAACTTTGGACCATTGTGTTTTCATTTTCATTTGTTTCCACATATTATTAAAAATTTATTTCTTCCTGGTTCATTATTTAGTAGAATGTTGTTCAACCCCCCTCTATTTGCAGTTCTATCAGATTTTTCCTTGCGATTGACTGCTAATTTCATTGCATTGTGGTCAAAAAAGGTACACTGTGATTTCAAACTTTTTGTATTTGTTGAGGTCTATTTTGTGACCTGATATATGATCTATTCTGGAGCATGTCCATGTGCATTAAAAAATAATGTGTATTTTGCTATTTTAGGATGGAATGTTCTGACATGTTTCTTAAGTCCATCTGGTCCAGTGTGTCATTCAAAACCATTGTTTCCTTGTTTATTTTCTGTTTAGATGATCTTTCCATTGATGTAAGTGGGGTCTTAAAGTCCCCTACTGTTACTGTGTTATTATCAATTAGTTCATTTATGTTTGTTATTAGTTGTTCTATATATTTGGGTGCTCCCATGCTGGGTGCATAAATATTCACAGTTGTTATATCTTCTTTGTGGATTGTGCCCTTTACGATTATATACTGCCCTTCTTTCTCTCTTTTTACAGTCTTTGTTTTAAAGCCTAGTTTGTCAAATATAAATATCGCTACTCTAACTTTCTTTTGACATCCATTAGCATGATAAATGTTTCTCCATCTCTTCACTTTCAATCTTCAGGTGTCTTTAGGTCTAAATGAGTCTCTTATAGGCAGCATATAGATGGGTACTGTTTTAAAAGATTTCATTTATTTATTATTTATTTGAGGGAGAGAAGGAGAGAACCAGAAGGGAGAGGTCAGAGGGAGAAGCAGACTCCCCATTGAGCAGGACTCGATCCTGGGACTCTGGGATCATGACCCAAGCTGAAGGGAGTCGCCTAACCAACTGAGCCACCCAGGGGCTTGATGGGTACTGCTTTTTAATCCTTTGTGACACCCTATTTTCTTTTGATTGAAGCATTTAGTCTATTTGCATTCAAAGTAATTATTGATATGTACTTATTGCCATTTTATTACCTGTTTGGTCATTGCTTCTGGAGATCGTCTCTGTTCCTTTCTTGTCTTTGTCATTTTTGGTCTTTCCTTTCCACTCAAGGAGTCCCCTTTGATCTTTCTTGCAGGGCTGGTTTAGTGGTCACAAACTCCTTTAGTTTTTGTTTGTCTGGGAAACTCTTCATCTCTCCTTCTAATCTGAATAACAGCTTTTCTGGGTAGAGTATTCTTGGCTGCAAATTTTTCCCATTCAGCACATTGAATACATTATGCCCCTCTCTTCTGGCCTGCCAAGTTTCTGTTGAGAAACCTCCAGCTAGCCTTATGGGTCTTCCCTTGGTTAGGGACTTCTTTTATCTTGTTGCTCTTAAGATTTTTTTTTTTGACATTATATTTTGTAAATTCAATTACAATATGTCTTAATGTTGGCTTGCTTTTATTGATTTTGATAAAAGTTCTCGGTGCCTCTTAGATCTGAATGTCTGGTTTCTTCTCCAGATTAGGGAAGTTTTTAGCTCTTATTTCTTCAAATAAATTTTCTGCCCCCCCCCCCTTCTTCTTCTGGGACTCCTGTAATAATAATGGTACTTTGTTTCTTGGAGTCACCAAGTTCTCTAAGTGTATTCTTATGTTGCACAATTTTTCTTTCTCCCTTTTGTTCCATTTCATTGCATTCTACTACTTTGTCTTCTAGGTCAGTAACTCATTCTTCTGCTTCTTCCAGCTCACTGTTTATTGCAAAGCCCATTTCCAATCTCATTTATTGCATTCTTCATCTCTTATTGAGTATCTTTCTGTTACTTTAAATTCTCCATCAGGTAAGCTACTTATATCTCTTTTGCTTGGATCTCTAGCTGTGAACTTTTCTTTTTCTTTCTTGTAGGATGAATTCCCATCATGGCATTTTGTGTAAGTCTCTGCCTTTGTCTTTGTTTAGAAAAGCCAACTATGTCTCCTGCCCTGGAGAGCAATAGCCTTATGAAGAAGAGGTCCTGTAGTGCCCAGGTTCTAGTGCTTCAGGGATTGCCCCAGTGTGTGCTCCATGCCCTCTGCTGCTGTGTTCTGGTTGCTCTATCCTTCATGCCAGTGCTATATAGGGGTTCTGCTAGCCTAAAGTGGGCAGGGTTTGGTCCTTGGCCAGAACACGGTGAGTTTTAACTTCGCTTGCTCGGGTCTGCTTGTGAAATGAGACCGGACACTACTCCACCAGAACTGAAGCCCCACAGAACTCTCTAGTCAGGAGACATGGTGTGGGTAGGGGTTTCTGCTGGTTCTTCTGAGGAAGGGGCCCCCTGTGCTGGGACTGAGGCAAGCTTGCCTCAGAGGGGCAGTCCTTCCAGAGTTCAGAGATGTGAGACTTGGTGTATATCAGTTAGGCAGCCAGTGTCTGTGTTTTTTGCCTTCCACTGGTGACTCTGTGTTTATGCTGAGGAATGAGGTGTGGAGGGAAATGGTGTTGGTCAGCTCCCTCATTTCCAGAATACTGCCTCCCAGGGAAGCACTCTGAGAAGAGTGAATAATCTCTTCACTCTGCGCCCCATGTATTCTCCAGATATTATTTCTACACTGTCTACTCCTGAGCTGTTTCCCTGCCTTCTTTCCAGGAGCAGGGCAGTGCCCTCCAGGCTCTATCTTAGTGATGCCCACTGACCTTTAAAATTCCAGGCTTTAAGCCCTGTTGATTGTAGAACTCATGAAATTCAGTCTATCTCATTTTCCAAGCCAATGGCTTTGGGGAACATCCTTCTTGTGTGTTCCCCTGTGTGCATCTCTCTTGGCCTACTCCATGACCATAGATCCATCCCTTCTTGAGCACCCATGATCCATTTTCACATCCCCACATATCCTGCTGTGGCTCCTTCTCTTCCTTTAGTTGTGGAGTTTGTTATTTTAGTCTTTAGGTTGACTTCTGGGGTATTTAGGATGATTTGATAGTTATCTTGTTGTGCTCATGGGATGATGTGAGCCTGGAGTTCTCCCACTCGGCCACCATCTTCCTCTCTTACTGACACCTTCTCCTTTAAAACATAATCTTGTTGAGAGTATTTTCCTTCCCAATGTCAGCTCATCATTCATTTTACTGTATTGAAAGAGTTTAGCTGTTGAAAGAGTCCTTTTACCTCCTAACTCTTCCGGGAAGCAGCTGTTATATTTTTTATTCTCCATGTCATAGACAGGTAATTTCTTTGATCACTGTCCCTTTTTCAGTGACTATATTACTTCATAACTTCCTTGATATACGTTCTCCAGACTAAGGCAGAGAGGAAAAGAAAGAGAGAATCAGAGAGAGAGAGGAAGAACTCTAGAGACTTTTAAATGACTTTTGCTTTTGCATATTATGAACATTTGGCATTGTCACTTTCTGTGTTTCTGTATATTTTATTTTTCCTCTCCAGATTGTTTGATTGCTCCTTTTTAAAATATGAAGCTAAATGCTCTTTCCCATTTGATTTGTCTACCAATATTTTCAAGCTATTCTGTCTCCCTGTTGTTACTTCCCAGTCAACAGTAGTGTCAGTGAGACAGTTTCCAAACTGCCATCATCTGTGAATATCATTAGTGTGGTGTTATTTACACCCTCTTTTAACTCATTAATAAAGATGCTGGGTAGATTGGACTATACATCAACTCTCTACAGATAGTATGGTGAAAGTTGCCATTGTTTGTTATCTTTCATTTTTGGTCCTTGGGCTATATTACAGCTTTTATCTGAACTTGAGAAGCAAATGTCTTTGAGTCAGGCATCATTTTAAAAAATCCATTATATATCTAACAAATTGTCATATGTATTTAACAGGATTTTTTTCTTCATGAGCCAATGACCACTATTTTTTGAGATGGTATTAGTGCAGTTCCAGGAGTGACTTGCCTTCTGCATCAGGCTTGTCTGCTGGGCATATGATGTTCATAGGCATGGCAAGCACAATGGCTAAATTTCATTGTTTGTGCTTCTGCCCATAGGACAAATGGTGGTGTTCTCACATGGCATCATTCTTTTAACCTCTGTCGTTTCACCATTTCATTCCTTTAACTTCCCTGACCCCTTTTCCTTTTGCACTTACCAAATTATTTTCCACTTGGCTCTCATATCACTTCCCATTGTCTTCAGACAATTATTTGTTCTCTTTGTGTTCCAGGTCCCCTGTATTCCAATTATAACTCTATTACCACACTTGTCATGTAATAGTGTACCTCTTTTTATTTACAAATCTATCTTCGCTCTGGGCTGTGAACATCTGGAGGGCAGAAATCTTGTCATATTCATCTTTATTCCTTGGTGTTTAGCATAAACTAGGCACTCAGTAAATGTTTGCTGACTGAATGAGTAAATTAATGGCCTGTTTATAGGGACATCAATAGAGAACTTAATTTGAATAAATCAACTTTTTATAAGCAATTTACAGCAGAATACCTTCCCTCCAAATTAGTTCTATTTATTAACACTTTATTAGAAAATGCCAAGTTGTTTCTACTTTTCTCTATATGCACCCTCAGTGTTTTTTATTGTAAAATTCACAAAAAAAGCAAGTAAAAAAGAAAATAATGCATAGTTGATTACTGTTATTATTTTATTCACAGAGACCCTTAGGTAACAGTATTTTTTTTTTTTTTTGGTCTTTCAAGAATGGAAAAGAAATGTAAAGAAGATGAGCCTTACAGCATGTTTTTAAAAAGCTTCTTAATGTTAGACTGACATTCAGTATAATATAGAGGCACAGCATTTGAGCCTACAGCTGTTGAACTGATATTTATTTGAGGACTTTTAGGTACTTTCCATTCTGTGTTTTACAATAAAGATTTGATTGCAGGGCGCCTGGGTGGCTCAGTGGGTTAAGCCTCTGCCTTCAGCTCAGGTCATGATCCCAGGGTCCTGGGATTGAGCCCTGCATCGGGCTCTCTGCTCGGTAGGGAGCCTGCTTCCTCCTCTCTCTCTGCCTGCCTCTCTGCCTGTCTCTCTGCCTACTTGTGATCTCTGTCAAATAAATAGATAAAATCTTTAAAAAAAAAAAGAAAAAAAAAGATTTGATTGTATGTAGTAGATAGTATTTGTTAATATGAATTAATGGAGTCAAGAAATTATTTTATCCCAAAGGCAAAAGGAAGAATGATTTTCTTATTGTGTTGACCAAAATGAATGAGGTTTCTCTCCTAATGTTATGTAAGCTATATGTTTTGCTGATTTTAATTTATAGGTTGACACTGTTTTAAGTTCCAGGTAGAAAAAAAAAAAAAATAGAAGAAATACAAGATTAACATTAAATAAAAAGAAGACAGGTCTTTGAATGGGTCCAGTAGTGACAGGTAGAACAGTCTCCATGGAATAAAAAGAAATGGGATGTATAAAATAATAGTAATGTGCATTTCACAATAGCACAATTATTGCGAGATTGTGCTATATGTAAAAGAAAGAGGAAATCGTGTCATTAAACTAAACTACATGCTGTAAGCATATGGAAAAAATGAAGTATTTGTTATTTGGCTAACATACTCCTCACCCCCATGTCACAGCAAATAAGTAAGGCTTGACCACCTGTTAATTCTTTCTTGAATTAACAGACACCCTGTTTGACTCTGTAGAACCCTCTGTGGCCAGTGTTTCAAGCTTCTAATGAACAGAACACATGGAAGCTCCAAAATATTATTTTAAATCTACCTTAGCTGCACGATAGCCAAATAGCAGATTCTGGGGTAAGAAGTATATGATTACTTATACTTTCAGTTCAGTTCAGTTCCATTTCCATGATGCCATGTATTTAGGTAAAAATAAATACTACAGATTTCTTTTTCTTTTTAAAGATTTTATTTATTTGTTTGACAGAGAAATAGAAAGTGCACAAGTAGGCAGAGCGACAGGCAGAGGGAGAGGGAGAAGCAGGCTCTCCGCTGGGCAGGGAGCCCCATCTGGGGCTCCATCTCAGGACCCTGGGATCATGACCTGAGCTGAAGGCAGACGCTTAATGACTGAGCCACCCAGGCACCCCCAGGTTTCTTTTTCAACAGGATTCTAAACATGCATATTTGAGAACTTTCCAACTATATGCCTTATTTTTTCACTGCTGATCCTTAGTTTCTATTGAATAGTCAGAAACCTAATCTAATGATTTGATGGTATTTACAGTGGTATAAATACGGTACTTGGGAGCTTGGATTCACAAAATCACTGACACATAAGGCAAACAGTTCCTCCTCTGTTATGTTGCTGATGCTACCAGGTGTTTAGAGAATCACTGGATTAAACTTTTCCCATGGAAATCTTAAAGAGGAAGAAAAAGAATTCTTTTAGCATAATTTAAAAGTTAAATGTCTATATCACAAACATAGACATAAATATGACTAAAATATTAACATTAAGCTATTAAACGTGCACCACAGGGTTTCTGATGTTGTTTTATATGCCACAGAGACCATGAAGAATTAGATACGATGTGCCCTGTTGGCAAAGAGGTGAATGCTCTAGAATGGCAGGAGAAAGACAATAAACAAGTAAATAAATAATATAACAATACCATGTCAGATTATGATCAAGGTTATGAGGCAAACAGAATGATATGCCAGGTGTGCTGGGAATTAGGAGATGTGGCGCATGACGTTAGCAATTAGAAAAGGCATCTCTGAGTAGGTAAACTTGAGCTGAGAACCAAGAAAGAGAAGGGGTCAGCCATCTTAAGACCTGGGGAAAGAGCCTTTCAAGGAAATGGGATGTTAAGTGCCAAGACCTTAAGGCTAGGGTTTGTTGTTTGTTGTTTTTGTTTTTGTTTCTTTAAGATTATTTATTTATTTAAGAGAGAGATCACAAGTAGGCAGAGAAGCAGGCAGAGAAAGGAGGGGGAGCAGGCTCCCTGCTGAGCAGAGAGCCTGATGTGGGGCTCCATCCCAGGATCCTGAGATCATGACGACCTGAGCCAAAGGCAGAGGCTTAACGCACTGAGCCACCCAGGCGCCCCTAGAGGTTAGGTTTTTAATGACCAGAAAGAAAGTAAACTTGCCTGGAGTAGATCAAGGGAAGAATGATTCAAGGCGCTTTTGGAGAAGTAGACAAGGACCTGATCACCAAACATGTCATTAAACAATATTAAGTCCCGAGTACAAATTTAGTGCCCATCCCATGGGAAATTGCTACTGGCAGTAATCATTCATAACATTAACAACTATTTTCCAGTTTGCATTAACTGAAATCTTCACTTAACGCTGTTCTTCTCACAAACATTTGTTGAGTACTGACTATGTGCTAGACATTGTTCTGCCCCAGGAATGGAGTAATGGTCTAAAGGGAGCAAAGCCTCCTGTCTGTAATGTGCCTTTAATTCCTTTGCTCTGCTGACAGGGCTTTGAGTGCAGAAGATGACAGCTCCTAGGTTTCCCGCTTGCTGTCTGTTCTAATTTTGCTAATAAAAGTCTCATGTAGGTTTCAATAACTCTAGGAGTAAACAGTTATCATACTTCCCCTTTATTAGGGAAAAAAAATTCTCTAACGAAGTCAGATTTTGACCTTGTAAGAACACAGCTCCTCACTTTGTGACAGACAACAGAAAATAATCATAGAGTGTGAAGCCATTGACTGATCTTACATCAGAAATGGTATCCCTTATAACAGCTATTCTCCCAAAGTGAGCTGTACTCACTCTGTTTCCTTTCTGGGGTGGAAGGCACCCATCTATTCGCTTCTTGACACTATTTACCATGAAGGTTTACTAGGATGTAGACGCTCTTGAGAAACGTTTTTTGAGTAAGATTGTCTTTTGAAATAAACCAGCATTTTCTACCTTATAAGTAATTTGGCAAAAATGGCATGGAATAATTTTAAAATACAGAATTAGAGAAGTCTTTTCATAACTTCCAAGCCCTTCCTATAAAGATGGTTCTCACAGGATTGATTTTTTAAAAGCTAACCATTTTGTCTCCATCATTATAAAGCTCTAAAACTCCATGGAAGGGAAGAAAAGTGACTTGAGGAATGGTAATTACATGATTATAGTCGACAGTTTAAATATTCACAAACAAATATGTAAATAGTGAAGATGATGGCTCACACGGGCATACCGACTGAGCACTTGGATCTCTGGAGGAAGTGAAAAACCTCACTGAGGTCACTAGAGTACATTGCTGTGATGGCCCTAAGAGAGTTTAAACAAGGTTTGTTTTCTTTTGTTCTCTGTTATAGGTATAAAGTGTAATAACTTTGATTTAGAGAAACGGTACTAGCAGAATTTTCATATATATGGTACTTGATTTGAAAAAAGTCATCCAACAGGAGAGACCAAGTGACTGCTAAGGTCACTTGGAGGTTGTGTTTCTTAAGCAACTTCAAGTATGATTTATAAAGACCATGTATTGCTTCATAATTGTTTCCATTTTATTTGTTTCTCCATTTGCTGTGCTTATACAGGCAACACACAAGGTCACAGTGGGTCAAGACTTTTATAGATGATCTGATTTTTAACCCAACAACTGTGCAATCCCAGGAAAATAAACAGAAGGTGAAAGCGTTGTAAGTGTACTCATAATTAGGGGTACACTTTAGCAGTCACAAGATTCCCTGTCAGATGCTCTGAAGTAGTGAGCACCGTGTCGTCCATGAAGCCATCCTTCCTCCACATCCACACCTGTGGTGGGAGTCCCACCTGTGCTCTGCCACAGCTTCCCGAGAAGCACCTTGATTTCCACACTTACGCTGAATTACGACACAATATCTATGGCAAGGAATTTCTGAGAAATTGAGGTCAAAGAGTGGTGAGTGTCACAGAGTTCACACACAATGGGGACTGCGATCCATGCCAGAGTAGACAGGCTACGCCTCCTCAGAGAAAAAGTACAATCACAGTCCTCCCAAAGGCTCTTTGGGATGAGGGAGACACAGCAGTGGCTTCCAGCAATGCTGATGTCTGGCTCCACCCCTGGACCTTCTCATTTCATGGTCATGGGGTGCCAACCGGGCTTTGAGAGGTTTCTGAGCTCCCCAGGTGATTCTAATGCATCCCAAAATCTGGAAGCCAGCCAGACAAAGACTTTAGCGTTGAGTGTGTCCCATCATAGGAAGATAATAAATAAGACCTTTCTTAATAATTTCATTATTATTAATGTTATCACAAAGCACTGGTCTGAAAGCAAAACATGGATTTCAAAGAATAAGGCAAAAAAAAAAAAAAGGAACGAGAACAAAAACAAATAATTTGGTATAGATCCCAAATATTTTCACTGTTCATAAACAATTTAAAAATTGCTTCTATAGAAGGTAAACTTAAAAAAAAAAAAAAACCAGAAAACAAAACAGAAACTTAAAAAACAAATCAAACAACACAGACCTGAGACTTGGCTTTCAGTGGAGATGACAGGATTTTCTCATCCTATTTGAGTCACAGACAATCCTCTTTGGTTTCCCACTGAGGAGGGAGCACGGGCGTTTCCAGGAACACAACAGCATTGACTTACGGTTCCTATTTCCCTCAAGCCTTTGAAGTTTGCTCTAGTGATTACTGACTCACCCACGGCTTTACAGAGAAGAAAATTATATTCGAGGGAGACAGGCAATGCTCAGCAGTTCTCAGTCTTTCTGTCACATTTCTAAGCGGTTCCACCCGGAGGCAGAGATACGGATTTCTTAAACTCTCAAGGTTTCCTGGAGCCTCGTGGTACTGTTGTTAAGCCTGTGTCGTACTAAACGCTAGTGCTCAAATATAACAAATATACAACCAGTGAAATCCTGGGCCCGGTCTCCAGCCAGAATGGGCTCCCTCTGTCTCTGTCCATCCTTCAGCGGTGGCTCGCTTTAGGCAAAGGACATGTGGATGTTAATTTTAGTTTGTCATTAGGTGAGTTTCCTAAGGTCGGCGAGCTCTGGTGACGAGGAGGAAACGCACTTTCCAGTGTGTGCGGAAGAACAGAGAGGTTATTTTCACAATAATCTCTAGTCTTTATTTATCTTTCTATCATATTTTCATTTAATCTATTAATTTTAACATATTTTATATGTGATATTTGAACACCCTGCACACAAAGGGAAATATTGACAATTTGGCTCTGCAGAAAGAGTGGAAATATTAATATATTTTGCCTTTTTTGTCCTTGCTCTGTTAAGTCTGCTGCAACTGAGGAGGGGATGTAGGCCTACGGCTGAAGCTACTAGGTTTACCATTTATCACGTATCATACTACTGTTAGAACACATACAACAACCTAAATAGAACTCTATTATCATAATTACCTTGACTGAAGCTTCTGCCCACAAAGACACATATGATGTTCCCATCACGCTTTTGACAGAACGAACCTGTCAACGCCGGGGGCAATTTTGTCACGAACAATGTATGACCTACAGTAGCTGGGTTTGTTCAATCTGGTTCCAGTAAATGGATCCAAGCAAATCAGAATATTCAGAGCATGAACACGATCAATTTGAGCCTAGCTATTCTGGTTTAGAAAAGTCAGCCCAATTATTCCCGGTGATTTAGATATTTCTTAACAAGAGAGCATTTTGGTTTTTAAACAGCATCACAATAAATGAGTATATTGTATTGCCTGGAAAATGCATTTCTCATATTTGATGCTACACACAAACGTATAGAGTAAGACATCCAATCCAAGAAAATTTCATTTTCCACACACAAAATTAGCACGTCAGCAGAAAAGCTAAAGTTATTGTGTTCTTGTGTGTTAAATACATGTGTAGAAAAGGATGTCCGCATTGGATTAACTGCTGAGGTTTTCAACACTTTTGCCAATTAGTGTCAAATGAAACCGGGAAAACCTTTCTCCTTGGAGCTCGGCTGTAATGTAGCCTATAAAATTTAGGAAGTTACGTTTCTTGCACCAAACTGAAGTTCTTCTATACCATTAACTGCCCCCCTTGTCACCAGAGGCTTTTCATTATTTATGAGATTCAAAACAAATGAGTGAATGAGTGCATAATAAATAAATTAGCAGAGTATCACCCTTTTCCTTATAAAAATCGTGTGTTTAACTATAGAGCCTGCTCTTTAATTTGCTAAGTTTGATGGGTGTTTATATTAAAATGATTTATCTTTCTCCCAAAGATAATTTAACAGCATAATCTTTAAGAGACCCTAAAACTCATGAAGGAATATTTTAGTCATTATTCTAATACAGATTTGCTAGTTGAGCTAGCAAAAGCAGTGTCATTCTGGTCAGAAGCTGGTTCTAACAATCTCAAGGAGGGCCTGCCTTACCCTGTGTTTTCATACTATTCCCTGCCTCAAAGCACCTGTTCCTGAGGGTGTCAGCCTGTCTCATTTGTCTTTATGTTTATGCAACCCCACAGCATGCAAGGGTGGTCATTGTCACATTAGCCAACCCTTACAGTGGTAAATTACCTAATCAAAAACTCTCTCCATTCTTAAAAGCCCTCCTTGTTTTCCAAGTTACTCTAATATCATCTTGTATCAATGAATTAACTCCGTTAGCAATACGCATACAGGGAACCCCAGCGAGGGAGGGGCACTTGACCAAGGACAGAAGAAGGCTGATGTGAGAAGTAAAGGAGGGATACCAACCCAGCGCCTGACCCTTTCATTTTGGACGTCATATAACTGAAAACTTTTTGAGCAATGGGGACAGCCTTGAGGTGGTCAGGGAAGGAAACAAAGGGTCACAGGGAGAACATTTCCCCAGCTAGGACATGTTCTACAGAGGAGTTGGCTCTGTCTAAGGGTAGCTTGGGCGAGAAGCCACTCAGACTCCCTCCTACTTCAGCAAAATGGAGGGACTTTGGAATGTTGGCTGAGCAAGTAAGTGTGAACCAAAAAGGCCACAAACCAAGAGACCAAGACTACAGTGTGTTGTCCTAACAGCTAGGTAAACCATATCATCACTTCCATATCAACGCACGAGCTTCTCCAGAAGTGTGGGGTCAGTTTTCAACGGAGACATCAATGGCGTGGACTGAAACTACTGGCTCACCGAGCTCTCCAATCAACGCTCACCCAACACAACCATGGCCCTGAGCCCCTTCTCGATTCCACAGTTCACCAGCACAACCACATCCTTGCAGATACCTCCCACTCTCCCCATCTACCTCCAGGCAGTCACAGGGAATGGCGACAGGCGCACGGTATCTCATGCTGCCTACTGCGAAAGCTACGACCTTGACTGCACACTCCAAAGGGCACTCAACAGCTCCCAACCGGAGTGTCGTTTCTTCAGTCAGTATACTTTCTTTTGGAGGCAACTATCCGTGCCTACTTTTCTCCTGTCAATCCACCAGCATGGTCTTCCACTTCACCTTTGTCTTAGGATCTCAGCTCACCCTTCGTTGGTCTGACAGACACAGACTGAAGGAGACACCTGCTCACCGTCCGTCACCAGGACCCGCACTTCCAGGAGGAAGGAAGCAGCCTGCCCCCACCAAAGCCCTCTCTTCTTCAGCAACCTCATCACCTCCCATCATCTCCTGGGCTCGGCTCCTTTCCTTCTGCATCTCAACAGCTCCTCACCTACTCAACATTTTATGAAAATGAATAGACACAACCAAAAATCATCCATCTTTTAGAAATTCCTCATAACCCCATGTTGCCTCTCTGCTACAGCCCGATTCCTCTGTCTTTATACAGCAGATTTATGCCGGGTACTCACAGTCTCCTCCACATCTTCCACGTCTCCCCACTCTACCGAAACTTCCTTTTCAAGGTTGCCTGTGGCCGCGGTGTTGCTTCGTCTACTGGTTTGTCCACATTCACATCCCTGTTCTCACCTCTATCAAACCTGCAATGGAATACGAGACAACTGAATACCTTCTCCTTCTGGAAATAGTCTTGTGTTTTGGCTACTGTGAAACCAGCTGTTTCACGGTTTCTTTTCTTCCTCCATCACCTCTGTTGACTGGCTCTGTGGGGTACAAATGAGCCACACTCAGAGAGCTCCAGCCTGGTCTCTACGACCAGGGCTACTCAGGGTAGATTACATCACACTAGCACCTGCCAGTCTGCAGCATCTGCCGGCAAACCACCGCGCTTCCCTGGGAAGCCCTCTGTTCCCGTACATCCTTGGCCAAAGTGACCTCGAGCTCCATTCGGGGAGACAGACTGCCCGGCAGCCACAATGGTGTGTTAGTACGTACACCCCAATGGCCGTCTAGCATCCTGAGATGATGAGCACATGCTTCTGGCCATTGGGCTTGGAATCGTTCCTGCTTACGTGGCGTATTACGTTGAGTTAAAGCCTCTTTGGGACTTTTTGTTTATAAATATCCTCAGAGAAACCTGGAGAGTAGGAGGGCTGGTCTGAATTTGGCTCATCAAAGGTAGGGCCTTGCATGGGGTTCATCAGCTTGTTTGAAGCTGGGGTGTGTGGGGGACAAACGTCCCTTTTGACCCTTTGCATTAATTCCTTTTCCTTTTCACTTCCTTCCTCCCCTCCCTGTCCTCCTTTCCTTGAGTGTCTTTCTTTCTACTGAGATAACATTAAAGTACCAAAACATTCACTCTTTGAATGTGTGCAATTCAGAGTTTATTAGAATATTCACAAGGCTGTGAAACTTCCACCACTACGCTTCCAGAATGTTTCCACCATCCCCCAAAGGAGCCCCATAACCGCTGGCAGTCACTCCCCATTTCCCTCTCTCCACAGCCTCCAGTAACCATTCATCTCTGGCCCATCTCTGTGGATTTGTCTGTATGCACCATTTATCTCGCTGGAATTGTACAGCACATGCCCTTTTGGTGTCCGGCTTCTTTCGCTTGTATTTTCAAGGTTCATTTAGGTTTTAGCATGTATCAGAACTTCCCTTCTTTTTGTGGCTGAATAGTATTCTATTGTAGGCATAAGTCCATTTAAAAAAAAGAAAAATCCTCTCAGCCGTTAAGGGACATCTGGGTTGTTTCAGCTTCAGGGCTAATATAAACAAAGCTACTTTGACATTGTGTATACATTTTTGCAGCAGTTATGTTTTAAATTCTCTTAGTTTTGGAGGTCTCTTAGTTTTGTAAATCTCACGTTTGGGGTAGGATTTGAGATTGAGAAGCAAGAATCCCATAACTTTGTTCTTTTTCAGAAACGTTGGATGTTCTGGATCCTTTGTATTTTTGTGCAAATTCTAGGGTCAGCTTACGATTCTGCAAAACTGGCAGGGGAGATTTCCCAGGGGTCATGCTTACTCTGTAGACAAACTTGGATATCACTGCTATTTGGGGCAAAAAAAAAAAAAGATTAGATTTCTAATCCATGAACACATGCTGTCTTTCCATTTATTTAGGGTTTTTTTTTGTTTGTTTGCTTTTCTCATTTCTTTCAACAATCGCAATTTTCAGTGTGCAGGATTTCCTTCTATTAAATTTATTCTGCAGTGCTTTATTTTTTGATATTATGGTAAATTGACTTGTTTTCTTAATTTTTTCTTCAGGTTATTCATGGCTAGTGCATAGAAAAATAACAATTTTGTATATTCATCATCTTTCTGCAACCATATGGAACTCATGGATTAGGTCTATCAGACCTAATGTGTGTGTGTGTGTGTGAGTGTGTGTGGGTACACGTGCATGTGTGAGACTTCCTCAAGGTTTTTAAAATTCCAGATGACATTATTTACAAATAGGTACAGCTTATTTCCTCTTTTCAATATAGAATCCTTTTATTTTCCTTTCTTGCCTAAGTGCCCTAGCAAAACCCTCTGCTGCGCTATTGAATAGTAACGGTGTCTCGTCTCTCTCTGATCTGGAAAAAAGAAATCTTTTTTCTTTTGCTGGTGTTGTCGATAAACTTTTCTGTGCCGATTAGGACGGATCGTGTGGGGTTTGTATTTTATTCTACTAATGATGAATGTTATATTGATTGATCTTCACACGCAGCACCTACCTCGTGATCCTATAATAAATCCCACTGGGTCACAGTATGGAAGCCTTCCTATAAGTTGGTAGGTTTGCTTTGCTCGTGTTTTGAGATTTTTATATCTATGCAGTTTTCTTCTCATGTGATGTCTTTCCCTCCTTGAACAATAATAAAAATACTGGCCTTCTAGAACGAGCTATGAAGGGATCCATTTTCCTCTGTTTTTGGAAGGGCCGGTGAAAAGATGCTGTTAGTTCTTTGAACGTGCGGCTGAATCTGCCAGAGAAGCCACGTGCTCTAGGGATTATCTTTGTGGGAGTTGCAGTTCTGCCATTGCTAATTCAGCCTCTTTCCCTGTGGAAAATCTATGCATGTTTTCTCTTTTTTCTGGAGTCTGATTCATTAGTGATTGTCTTTTTAGGAATTTGTTTCATTTAGGTTATATAACTTGTTGGCAGAAAACTGTTCATAGCATTTTCTTAACAATCCCTCTTTATTTCCATAAGATCAGTACTTTTGCCTCCTCTTTAATTTTGCTAATTTCTTTACTTGATTCCTAGTTGTCTTGTTAAAAGTTGGCCAATTTTGCTAATGTGTTTTTTTTTT